>NC_133394.1:30332954-30648863 GCF_047511655.1 Castor canadensis | reverse complement strand
TTAATTTCTTACCTTCTATATTGAAAACTCTGCAATTATTATTACCATTATTATTAATTCTTGGTATTAAGACACTGTATTTATTAGTTTAAAAATTTTAAAGTCAAGAAACTAATGTCTTTTTACAAGTACCTGAGTCATTCACAGGATGAAACAAAAAGAAAAAATTAAAAACACGTGGTAATGAGAAGCACCTCCAGGGCACGTTAATGATGTCATACCCTCCCATTAGCATCAGATCAGACTGGAAGCAAAATTCTTATTGCTGAGGCTGGGCTGGTTGAGACAGATGGATAAAAAGTTCACATTCGTGTGATAAGATAGATAACAAGGAAGAATTTTTAATAATTTTAGCAGAAGTATCAAAATAATCAGGAAGTTTATTTTTAGAAATTTTGTCTGTCCATCCTTGGATATAATAAAGTCAGGGAGAAAGAATGTAGATTATTAAGTATGTTATGGCCAACAGCCAATTTTCCCCATGAAAAATTCCCCTATTTACCAATTTACAGGAATATTTTAATTTTCACCAAAGAATGGTGTTTATCTTCCTGCTAAAGGTGAATAATTTTTAAAGACAATTCCATTTTCACTACATTATGCACTCCTTAAATATGTACTCAATTAATTTAAAACTGCCCAGTAACTCATAGTTTTAATATGTGATTTGTGTTATGTCAGAACTTTTAACCTTGTTTTATAAAAAGAAAACGAATACTTGAATGTACCTCTCCTTTATCTCTAAGTGACTGTCTCTTTTATTCATGGTTTGTTTCCTCTGATGAGCAGTTTTTATCTTGATGTTTTTATAGTTTCTTAATTATTCACTGTCATTTTTAAATGGATGCTCCAAGAATACTTGAGTATTTACATACTCCTTGTCACCTTGCTCAACTTTGCATGTCTCATAGATGGTCTTGATAATTATTGTAATAGAACTTGAGAGAAGTTCTGTCAGCCTGCACATACCATTAGTGCATCAATGTGTCAAAATAGCAGTGAATGACACAGCTCTAGTCAGTCTTAAAAGCTCCTAATGGCAGAGTGACTTGAAGGAATTGATTTGTAAGCAATACTAAGCTATAAAACTTTCTACTTGATATATAGTTTCAGAAAGCCTTGTTCTATTATTCACCTTATTTTTAGTGGATGAGTAATAGCTATTTGAATAAGTGAGCCATCTATAAAGACAACATGGTTGATGTTCTTTTTGTTAAAGAAGTAATAGAAAACTTCAAATAGGAAAACTAAGTAGATAGCAGCATATTAAACTTAATTCAGTTTATTAACATTTAAGTGCAATTTAATCATGAGTCGAATCTTTTAAGTTACTGTTTTGTGCTTAATAGAAATGAATCTGGTAATGCAGTTTGTCAAACAAATAGCTTTTTGACATAGAATTATTGAGGAGGAAAATATTTAAAAATGAAGAAGTTAATGTAATAAATATGAATATAGTTTTAGGAATTGGTTGTAAAAATGGAAAATAATATGTTTTAAAATTAAGAGCATACAAAGATCAAAAACAAAACAATCTGATTCACTTGATACTGAGTTATAGACAAAAACTTACTGGTATTGATTTTCCTATAGCAGTCAGAGATTTCTTATGAACTACATTGTTGTTGTTTGGGGAACACCACAAGATCAGAAGCCATCTCTATTATGTTTGCTATTGTAGCTTCTGGAACTAAGCCCAAGGTCTACAACAAATTAAGATCCCAATATTTCTAAACAAAGACCAAACCATGTAATTTTAATAAAAGGCAGAGTTTTTTTAAAAAATATTTAAGCGACACAAGAATGACACAAATTAGAGGGACAGTGTCTCAGAATTCCTAGAACTTTTGAAGTGGACATCTTTTGAAAGAAAAAACAGTGTAGCATGGTACACTGTGCATTGCAATTGACATTCAAATTGGCACATAAAATGAATAGGTTAGATTAGATTTTTCCCAATTTTCCATTTAATCCTAATATTTGTGATTCTTACTTGTCTGAATTCATGGCCAAACATAATACAGGCAAATAAAATAAAAGTCACGGCAAAAAAAGTGTATTTTGAATGAATCTAGAAATATTCTCTTCAGTAGAAAATGAACAGAACTCAGAGGCCAGCACATTTAAGACAAATAGATTTTATTCTGAATGACAATACAGGGAGGATATCAAGAATACTCTAAAGAACTAAAATTGTCTAGAGTATGCTTGGGGATGATGTACAAAAAAAGACTCCTTTAATCTTACTGCTATACTTTTTTAAAAAAGGTTTTCATTAAGTGTTGAAAATATTGTGACTTTCTGAAGCAATTTGTCTAATCAAGGTGGATTCAATGTAAGTGTTACAGATAAGAAATATTTAACACATATTTTAATTTTGTCTATAGAAAAGAAATAAAAATGTTTTCCCAACAAGTTATTTAACAGATTGAATTCATGGGGGAACTTAGCAAAGTAACTGAAAAAAAATGGCATTCCAAAATTTTTCATAACTCAAAATTACTTTAAAATTCCTTATTCTAACTTAACAATATTTCAATTTTACAAACTGTACATTTTACTCCAACTTCCTGTTTAAATTTCTCCCTCTCTTATAATTTATTACTCTGGAAGTAGTGGTTGTTTTTTTTTTATTGGGTGATTATTTTCCTCTTGTTTCTTCTTTCTATTCCCTTTTCTGCTTTTCCCTTCTAAGAACCTACAAACACATGTACATATCTTTTCTCATTTACTTGATATATAGTCTTTACAATGAGGCTGTTTTTCTGTGAAAATGAAATTTTATATATTGTTAAAAATTCCAGAATGCTGTGTCAAAAATGGGTATACATTTCTCAATACAAGATCCTAAATCTGAAAAGCCAGAAGGACAAATGACTTGTTTGTAATATCCATAACTTTTTATAATAATGCAACTTATAGACTTACTAAAGTCATCATTTATAGATGTGCAAATTCCTACAAGCAAGGTATTAATCTCTGAAAGTGTCCTACACCACAACAAAGCAGATCTATAGTCCACTTAATTATAACCATGTGTCTTCATAGCACTTATTAGTTATGTCTTCTCATATTCACTTTCTGGAGATCATGTTCCAGATCAATTTTGATCTTTGTCCAAAGGTCAGAATATTTTGCACTGATACCTTGGGCTTAAAGACCCATCTGTGTTTTTAAAATTAGGATTTCTCTTAATTCGGTGTCTTTTTATTTGAAGTGGAAATGGTTATCAGCCACTTCATGGAGGGTAATTAGGATTACATTTTGAATGAAGTATTAAAGGACTTTGTGATATTGTCATTTTTGGTATAGTACAGTGTTTGTCTTGTTTCTTGACATATAACTCCTTGAAAGCTTGGATTCTCTGGAGTGATGAGATGACTGGTGGCTGGAGGCCCTAGATAGTTCCAGGACAGGGCTGGTCACTTGAAAGACCAAAACATGATTAGAGGGTTGGGACTTTCAGACCCAGTCCCCAACATCTGGGAAGGTGATACACACTAAAGGTTGAGTTGATCACTAATGGCCAATAATTTAATCAATCATAGCTACATAATGAAGCTAAGCCTCCATAAAAATCCAAAAGAACAGAGTGTAGATGGACTTCTGGATAGTTGAGTACATGGAGATTTCTGGAAGGTATGGAAGCTGTGTGACCCTTTTCCCTTTCCTTACCTTGTCCTAGGCATCTCTTCCACCTAGATACTCATATGTATCCTTTGTCATATCCTTTATTATAGGTAGATAAATATGAGCAAAGTATTCCCTGAGTTCTGTGAGTGACTATCAAATAATTGAACCTAAGCAAGGGGATGTAGTAAACCTGATTTACAGTCAGGAATTCAGAAGTATAGGCCACAATCTGTGATTGCAACTGGCATCTGAAATGGGGTGGGAGGGTTTCATTCGTGTGAGATTGAACCCTCTCAACTTGTGGGAGCTGGTGGTGTCAGAACTGAATCCAATTAAAGGACACACAGCTAGTGTCAGTGTAGAGTCATCTGCAGAATTGCTTGGAGATACTTTTCTATATTTCAGGCCTCTTGGACATGCTGATTCCCTACTAAGTGATAGCTGTTGTTCATATTTTTAGACCATGAGGGCATTCTTACCCCTTGCCTAGCCTTCCTTTCTATTCTCTTTCTCTTCCCTTGTATTCTTTTCCCTCTTTTTCTTCCTTTTCTTATCTCTCCAACTATGATCATGCTTTGCTACTGATAAATCCCAAATCTGCTTATCCAGTCCACATTTTCCTCAGTTGTTTCCAAACTGCGTATTGAATTTTGCTAAACATTTCCAGCATAGGCACCTCAAAGATAGCATGTTCCAAACTGAAATAAAACTATCTCACTCTTCCTCTTATATCTGCTTCATTAGCCACTTTTCCTATGCTATTAACAGGAATTATTGTTATAATTATTGATGCCATTCATTTAGTCCTGGAAATTCCTTAGTTTTACTATGTCTTATGTAACATCTTTTCCATACTCACTCTTACATCTCTACTTGATAGTCTTACTATTTTTCACCTAGATAGGGCCTTACTATATGGCTTTAGTTAACTCTGGTCTTGTACATTTGTAATATCATTTCCAAACTATTACCAGTTTGAAACTTTCCTAGTACAAGTTGGATTTTCTTATTGAGCTCATTACTTTTATAATGGTCTCCCACACGATTTCAGAATAAAAAAAAACTTTACCAAAACTTAGCAAGGCATGTCAGGCCTTTCATAATGAAATGGCTGCCTCTTACTTGATCCCCATTTGTCACCATCTTCCACACATAGCAACGGCTGTAATGGGATTAGCTCTCAAAGCACAGCATGCCTTTCAGCGGCTCTCTCTTCCCCCTTTCTGCTCAGTTCTACCACCCCATAAGCATTTTCTTCACATCAGAAATTGATCACACTATAATTGCTTTCTTGTATAAACATATATATGAATATACATATACACATACATATATATTTATTTCTATGGTTACTGTTTACTGCAGCAAGTGATCATCTAGTGGCACATTTTGGTAAATGTCCTACATGTGCTTGAAAATAATTTTTATTGTGCATGTTGTTTTATAGATGCCCATTAATTCAGGTTGGTCCACTACATTGTTTAAGTTTTCTGTAGTGTTATGGTATTTCTGTCTTTTCTTTCTAACAGTTGCTGGGAGACCTGCATTAAAATCCACTATGATTACAGATATATGTATTGCCCCCTTACTCCGCTATTGACATTTTCTTTATATATTTTGGAACTTGTAAGTTGCATAGAAAGTAAAGGCTGTTTTCTTATCAAAATTATTCTTTTACTGCTTTGTTCTGCTTTCATCTCTTGTAAATTTTCTTACCCTAAATTTTTCTTAGTTATATATTAATGCATCAGTGCCTTTCTTTTAATTAATATTCTATATCTTTATCTTTATTTTTTACATTTTAAGCATTTTTCTTATAAATAACATGTAGTTTGGTCTTTTTAAGCATATTCTGACAGTCTTTGTCTTTTAATTGTAGTTTTAGTGCATTTAGATTTTATTTAATTGTTAATATAGTTGCAGTTAAATCCACCATTTTGCAATTCATTTTGTACCTTCCATATACATTTTATTTTTATTACTCCTTTTTCTTAGGGATTAATCAAGTATTTTCATTACATGGTTTTCTCCTTTGTTAGCATTAATTATATATTGTTGTTTCTTTTTTCTTCCTTTTAATCCTTGTGTGAGCTTATACTTGAGATTTCAGTACATACTCTTGGCCTGCCAAAGTCTGTTCAATCAGAATTTCCTAAGAAATGCTAAGACCATATAGAATTTTGCTTCATTTGTTCTCCCTTACCTTTTATGACATTGTTGTAAAGCATTTTTTCTCTATCCATGTTGTATGTCCACAAAACACAAGTGATGCTCTTCTTTTAAGCAGTCAACATATTTTCTTACATATCTACATAGTCACCTTTTCTAGTGTTGTTCATTCTTTTCTTTTTTTTTTTTTTTTTTTGCAGCTTCATCTTTCTTTCTGGAATCATTTTTCTTTCAACTTGAAGACCTTCCTGTAGTATTTCTTATTAGCAACCAGTTACCTTAGCTGGTGATATTCTGTTATTATTACGTGAAAGTATTTTTATTACAGCTTTATCACTGAAGGTTGTTTCACTCATTAAAATTTATAAATTTTTCTATTGTTGGGATTTCTTTTAAATCTCTTGCAGCTCATCACATTTTATGTTGACTTGCATATGTCTGTTGATAAGTCACCCTTCAGTTTTACTCTTACAGTTTTTATTATTTCTTTTAGTCTTGATTTCAACAACTTAACCTTGATGGAATTGGTTGTGTTCTTCATTTTATCTATCCTTCTTGCAGGTCATTGCTCTTCTAGAATATGTGAGTTGATACCCTAAAGTTTCAGAAAATTCTTGGTTATTGTTCAAAGATTGCTTTTGCTGACATTTCTCTGTTGTCTCCTTTGTCTAATTACAAATATGTTAGATTTTGCTGTATTCTATGTATCCCTTGCACTCTATTTTGTTCCACCATGCTGCTTTTTTTTTCATGTTTCAGTTTGCAGTTTTTTATTGACCAGATTTTAGTTTACTAATCCTGTTTTGTCTCTGTCCAGTTAACTCTTAACTTTATCCAGTGAATTTTAGGTTTCATGATATTGTACTTTAAACATATTTGAATGTTCACTTGATATTTTATAGATTCTGATTCATCCTAAAGATTTAATCTTTCCATCATTTTTGCCAATCTTTACCTTAACGTTTAATAAGATATTGATCTTAGTTATTTTAGTGTTCTTCTTGGATAACTCTAATATCTGGGTCATTTGGTTCATGTGCTTCGATTGCTCACTTCCTGCCTTGATTGATGGTCACATTTTCCTTCCTCTTTGCATGAATAGTAACTTTTGATTGCATGTCAGTCCTTGTATATAAAACAATTGTAAAAGCTTTAGCTCTATAATTTATCTGGCAGTAGGGAGGGTTTTCCCATGAGAGGCTAACCACTTTGTTCCAATCCAGGACAAAGCAGGGTCAGGTCTAGTTTCCAGTTTTAGTTAAGCCTCAATTCACCTTTGGTCTATCTCTGTTCCTTGCATATGACCTTTGTGAGCTTTTGAATGACAGTAGGTAGATTTTTGTCTCCTTTCCCCTGAAAGACTGGGAGGCTTAGCTGTGGTTTTTTGCCCTACCAAGTTTCAAAATACATCAAATGTGTATATGTGGTGGGACTCTTTCCTTACTACCACTTTTTCACAAACACAGCAAAGTGTATGAGATTTCAGTCTTCCCTTTTAGGCCCAGTCTCATACTTGTCCACATAAGCATATAAAGTTGATCCATGGATAACTGGCTGCTTTTTTGTGACTTTTCTAGTTTCCAGACAATCACATTGGATCCATGCACCCACCAAATGTTCTAAAGTTTTCTCCTTATTTTAGTAAAATGTCCTTGTGTGATCACACACTGATTCTCAGATCACAGCTATAACCAAATGCCTCTAGGAAAAGAAACCAGAAAATGAGCATCAGAACACCTAGGAAAGGCCAGTTCTTCTGGAATTTTTATCTAGTCATTATTTCCTCAGTGCTATATCTTTAAAAATAGACCACTTCACATTATCAATTTTATTAGTTCTTACAGTGTGCACTTTATCTCATTCAACTTACTAAACCTTATACAGAAATGGAAGTTCACCATCCACATTTTTCTGAAGCTTTTTGTTTATGGTTTCCTAGGGACTTACAACACTTAAATCATCTGTGCTTACCTTTGTCATGGGACTTTTCTCATCTGATGAAGACCCTTTGTGTATATGTACATGTATATGTATGTGTGCTGGGGATAGGAGATACTGTATGTGTGTGTGTGTGCATGCTGGTTGCATTTTCTGTCTCTGTCTCTAAACTAGAGTTTCTAGGGTCAGTATCACCAGCAATGTGTTTATGGTGTGCAGAATGTGAAGTATGCAATGTAATGAATGATTGCTTGGCAGTTAGGTCCATAAATTACCAGAATTTAGAATCTCAGTACCATATTTTTATTCCTTTCTGTCCCTGTGGTCCCAATACAAGCCTTTATCAGCTATTGCCTGAATTATTTAAACTGGCTTGTTCCAAAGGCTTCACTAAACTCTCTCTATATTCCAATGTATATAACTTATATAAAACTGCCAGAGATGCAATTTTGGCCTTAGTAACTTACCCTTCTACTTCTTTGTATCTTTTATTTTGCTCACAGACTGCACTTTTCTTAATAGGCACTTGATGGTATGTACAAGTCAATGTTCTTAAATTTTCTTAAGCTTAATTCTAATAATCAATTGAATAACATTTAGTACCTGGAGTACATGATTATGATGTTACCTATAATTCTATAGCACTAACACTATTGTTCTTCCTTCATAGTAGGTACCTTCTCTCATCTCTTTAAGATACGGTAAAAATAGGGGAAATATTCCATTTTACTCACATGGCTGAGCTAGGAGGATCATAGCCCAGTCCTGGCCTGGGAAAAAGCCTAAAACCCAATCTGAAAACCAAACTAAAGCAAAAAGGGCTAGGAGCATGACTCAATTGGTAGAGTGCTTTCTTAGCAAGTATGAGACCCTGAGTTCAAACTCCAGTAACCCTACCCACACAAAATGGAAAACAATGAAAGTGTATTATGTTTTGTTTGGTCTTAGACTGCATAATATTTAAAATTCAGGTTTATCTTCATTTAAACTTAAAATTTGGGTGTAATTAGTGTTAACACTTAAAAAAAACTTTGTTTTAGATTTTTTTCTTATTGTATATCACATATCCTCATTAAGCTACTCTTTATCGCATTTTTCCTTCCTATTTGTAACTTCTACATGATTCCCTGAGCAATGTGCTAATGAAATGTCACTGTTCTTTACAGTTTATTTTAAGGCAAGACACTATTACAACTTCTTACAAGATTTTTCTGAACCTAACTACATTTAGAATATCAGTCCTTATTTTTATAGATTGGATATCTAAAACTTTAGTGATGAAAGAAGCTTCATTTCAAAAACTTAAATAGAAATTTTGCTGAAGCTTCTTAAATTTTTTTCATGAATACAAATTAATAGTTATATTGTTGGCTTCATTTCCCTCACATAGTCAAGGTGCAGTTACTTTTTTAATACTAAAACTCATTCGTTAATTTAAATAATAAAATTCCTCACTAGTTATTTGGGGAAAGAATACATAATGGTTTAATTAATAATAATGAGCTCTTATAAATATAATAGAAGTCAGGTCCCATGGACTTTCTAGGAGCTTCTTGTTTTCTTCTTATGCAAATATACTTTATTTTGGTATAAATAATATAATAGCCTATGAAACATGATTCTAAATTTTGAAAAATAAGTAATTATAAATGTCTATAAAATTCAGAACATAGCTAGAAATGGTGGCTTATGCCTGTAATCCCCACCCTTCAGATGCTGAGGCAGGAGGGTCAAGTGTTTGAGACCATCCTGAGCTGCACAGTGAACCCTGTCTGGAGCGCTGGGTCCCTGTCCCTCGTAGATAACATGAAGAGTGTGGCTCATGAGATTTCTTCCAGTGTTCATGACCCATTTCCTTTTCCTTCCCTAACATACACACACCCCACAGAAACCCTCACCTCATAAAGTTGCACATGTAACTAAAGTCCTAAAGGATTACCTTTCCAACATTGATAGAAATCATATCCTTATCTCACTCTATTCACCACAAAAACTTTTATTACTCCAGGCACACAGATGGCTTACATTTCTGAAAAAAAATTCAAATCCTTCTCCACCTTTTGGAAAGAGTTACAAAATCTCCAGGCTACGAACATAGACCAGCCAGGTTCTTTTTTAGATTTCCATTGGTGTTATTCTCTTTTTATTATTATTATTGTTGTTGTGCTGGGTGGGAGAACATTGCGGCATTTACAAAAATTCTTACAATATGTCATATTTATCATTCTTGAATTCATCCCCCTCCACTGTTCTCCTTCATCCCCTTTTCCCCATTTCTGGAATAGTTTCAACAGGTCTCATTTTTCCATTACATACAGGTGTACACGGTATTTGTACCATATTCATCCTCCCACAACATTTCACCACCTCCTCCTCCCTCCCACTGGTACCACACACACCCACCCCAGCAAGACCTGTTTTGCCCTCCTGTTTTCCAATTTTGTAAAAGAAAAAAAAATGACAGTTTTGTTTGTTTAAGATAGCTACACAGGGAGTTTCCTTGTGACATCTCCATATATATATATAGCCAGAATTGGTTCATCCCCTCTATTCTTCTTCTTTCTTGATTATAATCTGTGAGTGTGATAAACCCATAGACATAGGTAGGGATCTGATAGGCCTAGCCATGAAGATTACAGTACAGTGTTTGAATTTTATTCTAAGAACATTAGGAACACATTAAAGAGCTGAGATACACAAGAAGAAGACAGTTATTTAATTGTAGTCAATTCATTTAAAAGAATATTCCACAGACTTTAAATAGGAAATAAAAACAGTATAGCAACGTGAAAAATCTTCATGATTAACGAGATAGGTGTAATACAGTATTATTTCCTACAAATAATCAGAACATGTTGCCCCTCTGTTTTTGAATAGTATAACAGAGTTGATTTTTGTTGTTATGCTTTTAAAATTATTATCCAATCTAAAATGTCATCTAATGTGCATTCTGAGTTTTTTGACCTATGGGATTTTTTTTCTGGAGTTTGAACTCAGAGCAATGAGCTTGGCTAGGCAAACTCTCTACCACTCGAGCACACCTCCATACCCCCTGCCCTTTTTGTTTTTAGGTTAATTTTTACATAGGGTCACAAGCTTTTTCTAGGCTGACCTTGAACCATGATCCTACTACCTGTGTTTCCTGTGTAGCTGGAATTATAGGCATGAACTTCCTCCCCCACCTCCTATGGGGATTCTTTAAAAACATATACTTAATTTCTAAACATTTGGAGGAAAGGGTCAAGTATTTTTTCATGACCAATTTTTATGTGTATTGTAAGGTAGTGATTTACCACATTTTGAATAGTTTTAATGTTTTGAAATGTGTTGTGGATGTGTCATGTGTCCATCATCTGTAATGGACCAGCAATGGTCAGCCTTGATAAGTATTTCACGTGTACTTGAAAGCAGTGCATAATTTTTTCATTTTCTTTCTTTTTATTTTTTGATGGATTCTCATTTCTCAATTTCTTAAATCCCATTTAGATTTCTTTTCTTTTGTTACTATGATATATAAAGATTTGTTCAAACTTCCCCTAAACATATCCTTTATAAAAAATAATTGTAATAATAAGTTTAACCATTTTCCAAGGTCTGTGAGTCATCTAACCATCTATAAAATCCTGATGGGTTTGCAGAAACTCCTGCATTTGTACCCAGTTGGCTGGAATACAGGTGGTATTGAGATCCATGGGGCTTCTGGCAGGCTCATGAAGGATTTTGCACTTAGCCTAATGGGCCTGTACTAACTCTGCTTATTAGTGTGATAATTGTGTTGCAGCATACCCAGTTGGAGTTTGAACTGGAGTAGTTACAGAAAATGATGGGTTAAAAGCCACAAGTGACTGTGGACTTATTTTAGATTTGACATTTTGTTCTTTGTACATCATGAAGCTATGTTAGATGTACACATATTTCAGATTGTTATGTTCTCCTTGTAGAATGATTCCTTTGTAGTTATGA
The DNA here is from genome assembly GCF_047511655.1 of Castor canadensis. Classification (NCBI taxonomy): domain Eukaryota; kingdom Metazoa; phylum Chordata; class Mammalia; order Rodentia; family Castoridae; genus Castor; species Castor canadensis. Next base: position 30,637,160 of record NC_133394.1, on the reverse strand, counting down.
AATATTTCTGCTCATCATTAATATTTTGGTTTGTATTTGTTTGACTTCTGTATCATTTTTTTTAAAAATTCAAATTGCTATGCCCTGACATTTAAAATTTGGCTCTGTTAGCAACACATAGTCATGGTTCTATGTAAAAAATATTATGTTTGATCATTTATAAGCATTTTTAGAATTATTTTAGCACAGTTAATGTAATTGCTGGTATATTTGTATTTATCTTCTCCTTTTTACTGTTTTTATCTGTTTTTTGGTATTTTTGTTTTGTCTTATTTCTTATTTTGGAGGTGAACATTTTTAAAAAATTTTATTCTCTATTTGCTTATAATAATCACCTTTTTTAGTGATGTCTTATTAGTGTTTGGTACAACTTATTAGTGTGCACAGTGCTGAGATTTTAGAACACTAGCCTCTTCTGTGATTTTTATATTTTTCATATATTCTAATTCTCACATACACCATTGTTATTTCATGTAGGCATCATTTATTTAGATATAACTGTGTATTTACCCTTTCCATTTGTTTTCAACTAAGATTTTTCTTCTGCCTAATGAATTCCTTATAGTTTTTCTTTCAGCCTGATTTTCTTTATGTAGAATTCTGGCTTAGAAGTCTATTGATCCTGTTTTCTTTTGTATCTTTCAGGTAGAGTCTCACATTTTTGCCCAGGTCCAGTCTCCAGCCATGATGTACCTAGCTGTATCTCCCAAACAGCTGAGACCAAAGGTGTTTACCACCACAACAGCTAACTGATTGCGATGGGGCTGCTTTTGTTTTGTATGGGCGATCCTCAAACTGTGATGATTTTGATCTGCAAGTCCAGAGGATCATCATAGGTTGAATTATAGGTGGGAGCTGTAGCTAGCTTTGATCTTCCTGGTAACTTTTGATTAATACTAAGTGTTGCACATAAAAGACTCTAGTGTCTCTGGTTAAATTTTTTCTTTCTCCAGAGAAAATTGACTCTAATTGAAGGAAAATAAACTAACAGATTATCTCAACCCAGTTAGTAACTAAGCTATCTTAAGTTTGTAGACTTTGTATGCATAAGGCTGTGTGTGGTTCACACTAACTCCTGCATTTCTACAGATCTAATTCAGCCTGAAGTCATTTTGTTTTGATCCCCTTTTAGTTGGTCTTCAGATCATAAGACTGAATAAACAATTCTGTGTTATAGTTGCTTTACTTAGCTTATTGTTCTGAACACCTTTAGCATTTATGGATTGATTGCCACAGAGCAAAACTGTCAGATACCAAGCTAAATGTTTTGTTGTCACTTTTTTTGTTTGTTTTGTTTTGCTTTGGTTCTTTGGGAATCTTGGTTCTTCAGGCACTGGCTATCATTCTAACTTCACTTTTCATTTTTTCTTCTCTTTATCCCTGTGAGATTGTAGAAATGTTTCTGGTTTCCTATCTCATTTTAGCTATCTTCTGCCTGTTTATTTGTTTGTTTGTTTGCTTTTTTGCTATTTCACCAAGAAGAAGCAAATGCTTTGGAAGAGAAAAGTAGTTAGGAAAATGTTAGGTCCATTTTGGTTGGCCTCATTGTATTGAGAGATTTTTTCCTACGTCCTTGTTGCTTCATCATGTCTTTAATGTAGTATCTGCCTTTTTCAGTTATTTTCTGTGATATGCTATAAGCCATTCCATCATGACAGGAAACAGAAAAAGTGTTCACTTTAAAATAACTATTTTATATATTTTTGGAAACAGGCTTTTTTCATTTAATGTCTTTAGGAATGTTTTCACAGCTAAATTTAACTAGATATAATGGTAGATAGGTATTTTTAGCATTCTAATTTACTTATTGTATAGTGTAGTCATGATATTATTTATTTATTCATTTGCTTATTGTTAGATGTTTAAACTGTTTTCAGTTTTTATTTTTTGTTTTACAATTACAAACAGTACTACATAAATCACATTCATTTAAGATTATGCAAATGATTAGAAGATAACTAGAAGTGAAAGTAAAAGATCAGAGGATATTTAAATTACTGATAGATACAAACAAATTATTCTCTATAAATGCCTTAATATCTCACCAGTTTTGTCACATTGCAATCACCATGAAATACGAGCAAAATATCTTCTTATTCTTTTGCTTACCATTTCTCTAATTATTAGTGAATTTGAATATCTATTTACATGCTTGTTATTTATATTTATTCTTTTGAGAATGGGCTGTTACATGCTTTCCTTAATTTTCAATGTGTTACTTTGCTTAAATTAAAAAATTATTTACATATTTTGGACATTATCTTTTCCTCATAATGCATGTTGCTCATATTTTCTCCTTGTGTGTGCTCTTAAATTTCTCTTTTGGTGTCTTCTACTGTCTCACAGTCACATCAATCATTTTGGTTGCTAATTCACAAATTATTTCAATACTATAAAACAAATGGTTGCTTCTTTTATATTTGCAAATTACTGATATTTTCATGATATGTCCTAATGTATTAATAACTTTAATGAGTTTTCAGTGATTGTTTACAAAGAATGTATTTTTTCTTTTGATTTAACAGTCAACTTTTCATCATTATAACGAAATATCTGAGGCAATTATCTTTTAAAGAGAAATATTTATCTTGGCTCATGGTGTTGGAGTTTCCAGTCCATGGTTAAATGGACTCAATGCTTTGGACCTTTGGTGAGGCAAACACATCATCCAGGGAGGACATGGTGAAACAAAGGTGCAGAGACCAATGTCCACAATGCCTATGGAGGGCATGCCTCAGTGACCCAAGGACTGCCCGCTGGGCCTGCTAATCTAAAGGTTCTACCACCTCCCTCCAGCACCACTCTCAAGAATAAGACTTTACTGAATGAAGTTTTGGGGAACACTACCCATATACAAATTTTTTTTCCATCTCTATCCCTAGTTCTTATTCATCATTCCTGCTTCTGCCTCTGCTTCTAACTTTCTTCTCAGTAATTGTCTGCCTCCACTTCTCACCCAGCCTTTGCAGTGAGTGTACATGTATGTTAAAAATGTATTAGGTCAACCTGACTTACTATGATAACCCAGAAGATTCATTTAAAATGTGCCTTCACTCTCGTGATCCACAAAGGTTATATATGTGTTAACAGACATCATCTATCTTTCTAAATGTGTCTTTTTTTTATATGGTACTGGGGTTTGAATTCAGGGCCTATGCATTGAGTCATCCAATGGTTTTTTTATTTTTTGTGATTTTCGTGTTTGTGTGTGTGATAGGCTCTCATGAACTATTTGCCTGGGCTGGCATGGAATGGCAATCCTTCTGATCTCTGCCTCCTGTGTAGTTAGGATTATAAGCATGAGCCTGTATCTAAATGTGTCATAAGTTGATTTCTGCTTTTAGAAAGTGTAAATTATGAGAGCAGACATTTACATTTTTCTTTGTATTTCTAAGTTTTTTTACTGTGTATGCTTTGAAACACTACTATTAGGAAAATACAGTTTAATGTACTTTATATTTGTTGATTCAGTCTTTCATAAAATATAACTAACTTTTCAATTCAGTTCCTAAGACCTTGAATTCTATATGATGTTAATACTTTCAATTTTTGTTTATATTTTTTACATCTTTTAAAGAAATTTTTTTGAAGCAGCATCTTACCTTGTAGTCCAAACTCATGATCCTCCTGCCTCAGCCACTATACAGAGTCTTTCTTTTTGTGACATCTTTAACTTCATTCTGTTTGGTTTATTTTCAAGAAGTTTTTCATGTAAAGAGCATTTATATATATAGAGAGAGAGAGAGATTGATATTGATATAAACTGAAATATATTTATCAAGAAAGACTCTTAACAATTCTCATATTTTATTGACTTAAGAAAGCACAGCTTATATCTCATACATTTAAGATGTCTATAAAAGGTTAGCACGGCAACTCTTCTCCTTGTAATTACTTGGTGGCTGGATTATAGGGACCATGACTTTTACCATCACCAGCTGCCCTACCAGAAGATAAATAATGTTCTGGCAAACCTTACATAAGAAGATAAATAATTGCTCAACACACATCACCTCCACTCTGGCAAGAATTAATTATGTGGGTCAATCCCAAGGTGAGGTGAGGAAGGAAGTTCATGAAATCCTACTGCAGGTTGGGAGGCAGATACCTAGAAGGACTTAAGTTAGCCATATAAACATTTATCAGAGAGGGTCTATGTTTTTATTACAAAATTTAGCTCATTCGACTTGGTCATGATTAATGATATTTTGGAACTACAGCTGGAGCCCAATTTTGTTTACTCTTCAACATGTTTTGTTGTTTAGTTGCTTTTACCTTTCTACCTCCCATGTGATTTATCAAATTGGAGTTAGTAGTAACTTCAATGCTAACCACTACATGAAAATATAGGTTAAGGATTTTAGATGTTTAGACTTATGAAATATGTCTTTATTATTAATCCTATTTTCTAACTTTATTGATGTATGATTGACAAACATATATATATTGTATACAATTGTGAAGTTTTAATATATGCATATAGTGTGAAATGATTATCAAAATCAAGATAATTAGTATATCCATCCCCTTACACACTTTTTAATATGGTAGAAGGACACTTGAGATTTACTCTTCCAACAAATTTCAAACATGTAATTGATTTTTAACTGTTATTCTTGCATCCCACCTAACTGAGGGAGCTGGGACATGCAGAAAGGACAATAGACAGAAGACCAAACATGCACAAAGCTGGGGCCAGGTAGGCTGGGTTCTCAGATGGAGACACACAACAGCCATCTCCACCTCCAGTGAGTTTATTATATACAGTGGCAAAAAGAGGTGAAGCAGCAGTACTGGGGGAAGGGGCATGACATTGTAATTCTTTTTTTTTCTTTTATTATTCATATGTGCATACAAGGCTTGGGTCATTTCTCCCCCCTGCCCCTACCCCCTCCCTTACCACCCACTCCGCCCCCTCCCTCTGCCCCCCACCCCCTCAATACCCAGCAGAAACTATTTTGCCCTTATTTCTAATTTTATTGTAGAGAGAGTATAAGCAATAATAGGAAGGAACAAGGGGTTTTGCTGGTTGAGATAAGGATAGCTATACAGGGCATTGACTCACATTGATTTCCTGTGCGTGGGTGTTGCCTTCTAGGTTAATTCTTTTTGATCTAACCTTTTCTCTAGTTCCTGGTCCCCTTTTCCTATTGGCCTCAGTTGCTTTTAAGGTATCTGCTTTAGTTTCTCTGCATTAAGGGCACCAAATGCTAGCTAGTTTTTTAGGTGTCTTACCTATCCTCACCCCTCCCTTGTATGCTCTTGCTTTTATCATGTGCTCAAAGTCCAATCCCCTTGTTGTGTTTGCCCTTGATCTAATGTCCACATATGAGGGAGAACATACGATTTTTGGTCTTTTGGGCCAGGCTAACCTCACTCAGAATGATGTTCTCCAATTCCATCCATTTACCAGTGAATGATAACATTTCGTTCTTCTTCATGGCTACATAAAATTCCATTGTGTATAGATACCACATTGTCTTAATCCATTCGTCAGTGGTGGGGCATCTTGGCTGTTTCCATAACTTGGCTATTGTGAATAGTGCCACAATAAACATGGGTGTGCAGGTGCCTCTGGAGTAACCTGTATCACAGTCTTTTGGGTATATCCCCAAGAGTGGTATTGCTGGATCAAATGGTAGATCAATGTCTAGCTTTTTAAGTAGCCTCCAAATTTTTTTCCAGAGTGGTTGTACTAGTTTACATTCCCACCAACAGTGTAAGAGGGTTCCTTTTTCCCTGTATCCTCACCAACACCTGTTGTTGGTGGTGTGCTAATGATGGCTATTCTAACAGGGGTGAGGTAGAATCTTAGTGTGGTTTTAATTTGCATTTCCTTTATTGCTAGAGATGGTGAGCATTTTTTCATGTGTTTTTTGGCCATTTGAATTTCTTCTTTTGAGAAAGTTCTGTTTAGTTCACTTGCCCATTTCTTTATTGGTTCATTAGTTTTGGGAGAATTTAGTTTTTTAAGTTCCCTATATATTCTGGTTATCAGTCCTTTGTTTGATGTTCTCTTCAGTTTAGAGACCATTTCTTTTGATGAGCAGAAGCTTTTTAGTTTTATGAGGTCCCATTTATCTATGCTATCTCTTAGTTGCTGTGCTGCTGGGGTTTCGTTGAGAAAGTTCTCACCTATGCCTACTAATTCCAGAGTATTTCCTACTCTTTCCTGTATCAACTTAAGAGTTTGGGGTCTGATATTAAGATCCTTGATCCATTTTGTGTTAATCTTGGTATAGGGTGATATACATGGATCTAGTTTCAGTTTTTTGCAGACTGCTAACCAGTTTTCCCAGCAGTTTTTGTTGAAGAGGCTGCTATTTCTCCATCGTGTATTTTTAGCTCCTTTGTCAAAGACAAGTTGGTTATAGTTGTGTGGCTTCATATCTGGGTCTTCTATTTTGTTCCACTGGTCTTCATGTCTGTTTTTGTGCCAGTACCATGCTGTTTTTATTGCTACTGCTTTGTAATATAGTTTGAAGTCAGGTATTGTTATATCTCCTGCATTGTTCTTTTGACTGAGTATTGCCTTGGCTATTCGTGGCTTCCTGTGTTTTCATATAAATTTCACGGTAGATTTTTCAATCTCTTTAATGAATGTCATTGGAATTTTGATGGGAATTGCATTAAACATGTAGATTACTTTAGGGAGTATAGACATTTTTACTATGTTGATTCTACCAATCCATGAGCATGGGAGATCTCTCCACTTTCTACAGTCTTCCTCAATCTCTTTCTTCAGAAGTGTATAGTTTTCCTTATGACACTGTAATTCTTGAGAGGAACCTGTGACCAAGGAAAAAACAGCTGTACTGCATCTTGCCCACCTCTGCAGCTGAGGCTGTGCCAACTCAAGCCTGCAGTTTATTGGGCATAACTGCGCTTGTTCCCTTCTGTGGCTGGGGCTAGCCAAACTCAAGCCTGCAGTTTATTTGATACAGCTGTGCTTATGTACTCTGCTCTTCATATATTATCACTAGGTTTTATGTATTCCAGTACATTCTTACATTTCCAGTACTTTTTCATCTTAGAATCAACAGCTTTTACCATTTGACCAATGTTTCCTATTTTCTTTTATTCCCCAGTTCATTGTAACCACCATTGAACTTTTTCTTACTATAAACTCAACATCCTTTTTAGAGTCCATGTACAAGTAAATTGTGCAGTATTTGTTTTGTCATATGTGGCTTATTTCACATATGAAATTTCATCCATGTTTTCACAAATACCAGGACTTCCTTCTTACTTAAGGCTAAATAATATTTCAATATAATATTCCATTTTCTTTATCCATTCATTTAAGCTATATCCATAACTTAGCTATTGTGAATGAATGCTGCAGAAGCATGAAATTGAAAACATCTTTTTGAGACAGTGATTTAATTTCTTTATATACTCAAAAGTGACATTAATAGATTATATGGTAGTTCTATTGTTAATTTTTTGGGAACCTCCATACTGTGGTGCATAATTACTCTTCCAATTTGCATTCTCACTAACAGTGTGTAAGGGTTTCCTTTTATCCACATCCTCATCAATATTGACTTTTTGATAATTCCCATCCAACCAGGGGTAAGGTGATATCTGATGGTGGGTTTGAGTTGTGAATTATTTGTCAGAGTTCTCCAGAGAGATAAGACCCAACAAGATGGATGGAGAGAGAGAGAGAGAGAGAGAGAGAGAGAGAGAGAGAGAGAGAGAGAGATAAGAACCAACAAGGTGGATGGGGGGGAGAAAGAAAAAATTGCTTAGGGAAATTGGCTCAAATGTTTATGGAGACTGCAAAATGAAGAAATAGGAAAGCCCACAGTGTGTCTGAGTTCAAAACTGAAAGCCTTAGAGCTACAGAAGCTGAATGTATAACTCTCAGTCCAAAGTTGAAGGCTTGAAACACTAGAAGGTTTCTTGTATTTAAGGTTTGCCAGAGTCTAAAGATCAGGGAACCTGGAGTCATGCTGTCCAGGGACATTAGGAGAAAGAGACAAAAATTATTATTATCATTAGCAATAATATTAATAATAATAATCATTTGCCTTTTTGCTTTAACTAGAGTCTGAGCCAATTAAGTGGTGTCCACCCTTACTGCATGAGGGAAGATCTTTACTCAGTCCACTGATTCAAATGCCAGTCTTCCTGGAAATACCATCACAGACATATCCAGAAATAATGCTATACTTGTGATCTGGGTATCCCTTATTCCACTCAAGTTGACACTGAAAATTAACCAACACAATTAGTGATGTTGAACATATTTCTGTATACCTGTTGGCTATTTTTATGTGTTTATTCTTTTAAATATCTATTTAGGTTCTCTCCCTCTCTTTCTTTATTTTTTGGTAGTGCTGGAGTTTGAAGTCAGGGTCTTGCACTTGCTTTTAGTTATTTTGCTTTTAGTTATTTTTCAGATGGGGTATCACACATTTTTTCTGGGGCTGATTTGGACTCTGAACCTCCTTCGTCTGCCTCCCTCCTAGCTGGTATGACAGGTGTGCCTCACCATACCTAGCTTTTTGTTGAGATAGGGTATTGCTTATTTATTTTTGCCTGTGCTAGCCTCAAACCATGATCTTTCCACCTCTGCCTCCTGCAGAGTTGAGATTACAGGTGTATGCCACCATGCCAAGCCCCTTTTTTCTCTTTTTTAATTGGGCTTTGTGTGTGTATGTGTGTGTGCACGCCTATGTGTATGTTTGCTATTCGAGTTGTGTTAGTTCCTTATATATTTAATATTAACCCCTTCTTTCAATGTATGATTTGCAGCTATATTCTTCCATTCTGTACATTGCCTTCCAATTTGTTTATTGTTTCCTTTGCTATGATGATACTTTTTACTTAATGCAGTCCCACTTGTTTATTTTTGTTGTTCTTTACTGTGCATTTAGTGTCAAATCTGGAAACCTTTGTAAAGACCCATGTCAAGGAGCTTTGTCTCTTTGTTTTCTCCTGAGGGGTTTGTGATTTTATATCTTACCTGGGCCTAATGATTATAAGTGGTAAAGTGGGACAGACAAGTGGCTGAACCTGTTTTGGGTACACCATTATTCAAAAAATATTAATATTTAAGAGGAAATAATTCAAATTCTTTAGAGCTATATTTTATACACCTAAAATGCAACTAATTCAGAAAACTTACTATTTAGCCTAATATTTTGACTTGTTTACTATCATATATGTAATTGGTTAAACTAATGAAAAACAATAGGTGGGTTTCCTAGGTAAGCCTACATGGGGAAATGCCAAGAAGTTTTAAAATATGGCACCACCTTCATAAATTTATCAACACCCAGGACCTGAGTTGCTTTCTATCTCAGAAACTTTATTTTCTAGTGCACTAATGACAGATAAAATTCATGGACAGTTATGTTAGTCAAGTTCAGGAGACTGATACATAAAACTCAAACATCAATTTGCAAGAAAAACTGTAATTGCTGAAGGTTCCAGATAAGGCAAGCTACAAGTGAAGTGTAATAATCAAGAGACTAATTTATAAATTTACAAATGAGAAATACAGATATTAAGGAAACAAATACTTGAGTCTTCTAATAAGCCAAATTTCTCCCTAAGCAGAGTGGAAGAATATGCATTGTAATAGAAATATGACTTTTTGAGCATATAATCAGAATAAAGCAAATTAGTTATGTGATTTGAAGTTTGATAACCTAAACTTAAGATGCTTCCCAAGGATAGTGAAGATGCCATTCATTTTTGCATCCTGATTGCATAGTTAAAAAAGACCATTGAATAAATGAACATTTTATAAAGGAGAACATATACACATGTGTGATATATATATATATATATAGATACATATATAGCATATGCATACATATTTTTCCTAAGTGCAAAAGTTATTTATTATTTAAATAAATATGTAAAAATTTATTTACATCAAATATATTTTTTAAAAAATACATTGTTACAATGGTAGCAAGGAGAAAGTATCTGTCAAAATAACAACTAGTCAACTTTAAATAAAAATCTTTTAAAAATGAGCATAAATATCCATCACATAACTGAATATCTATAATTCATTAATAATTAATAAATTTACTAATAAATATATGCCCAATGCACAACTCTTGGGACACAACATAGAATGCAATGAATTCTCTGGAGTTTCAAAATATAGTGGTACTGATTTGTAGTTAGGTGAATTTTACATTCTGAGAAGAATAAGAAATGAAAAGTGTGGTATTCAAAATAATGCAGTAGTCACACCCCAGGCTCTGAAATGACCTATTTACAATTGATAATCACTTAAACACTCTCATTGTGTGATTTCAATTCATAGTAGTCAAAACTAGATAGTTAAAAAAGAATTTAGGACCCTTGTATTCTGCAACAATGACATCTGCCTTTCTTACCCTACATCTTTTTGTATCTGAATCCTTTGTTTTTTGTTTTTTGCTATTTTCCTTTCTTTCCATTAAGATTATCCTTTCAATAACCAACATCCCTGGAAATCTACCGTCAAGGACCCTCAACTTCTATTTTCACTTTCTAGGTTAGATAAACTAAGGTTTTTGGAAAGATTCCATATTTGCTGATGTTGTTCATTGTAGGGGTAATAGAAGTCAAAGAGCATCTGACGGCACTCATAAAAGTTGCTGCTTGGGGAAAGTTGAGCCAACTAAAATACAAGGTTTTGGAAAATGTGAAAATCCAAAAGAAAAAAGAAAAAGCTTTAGACCCTTTGCATGTCTGTGGACTCCTCTTGAATAAATGCTTTGACTTCTGGTTGGATTGGTACTTGAGTGTGGTCTTATTTCATCAGATATTTCTAAAATAATGAGGCTATCCTGATTATCAAAATGAAGAAATACCTCCAGAGTAGACCACCATTTGTGATTACCCCTTTGTGTTTGGGTTTAGACTTTCACTTTTTAGGTGTTTTACTGTGTTCAAGCCTAATTCTTCTGACTGGGATTGCCTGTTTATAACATGGTGATAACAGTATCTTCCTTTCAAAATTGTAAAAAGCAAACCATACTACATTATACCACAGTTACCACTGAATAGTCCATGGGATGATGTAGGTTTTTCTTTTGGCATTCAACTGTTTATAAGACAAAAGGATTCCTCTTTAACTAAAATACCATGATTTTTGTGTGTGTGTGTTATGTTTTTCCCATAGAAAATTCTGTATGAATACTTTTGTTATTAATTCTGTGATTTTGGTTGTTATTTTTCTGTTTTTCAAAGAATCAGTAAAGATGGATAAAATAGGGCATGCAGACATTAAGATTTTAAACAATAGAAAGTTTACCAAAACTCTTTTTTCTACTAAATTTAATAATTGATTGTATGGAACATGGCTTAGAATTTTTAAGATATGAGAAATGTTATTTTTCTCATATTATTTCTATAGGTATAATTTAATATTTTCTAATTTTGCAGTGCTATTCTTCTCCATGTCCCTCGTTCTTTCCTGCCCCAAGTTCCATAAAATTTTATTTAACTGAAGAAGTATAATTTTGATGTCAAAACTAGAATCAGTTGAGTGTGGTGTAAACTATAGACCAGTTTTAGTTATATGTAGCAGTAATCTTGAACTTAATATTCCTTTCCCATGAAAATTCAAGAAAACATTTTAAGGAAATAATTAGAAAATGGAAGGAAAAAAGCATAATTGTGAATATTTTCAGAATACTTAAATATTCCACAAACTCAGGAAAATTATACACACTATTATTTCCAAATAGTGGAAGAGCTTATTTAAATGTTGTTTACTGTTAAACATAGGAAGATATTTAAGTTACACTGCAAAGTATGGAAAATGAAATCACAAATTACATTTTAACTTTTATAAACATGTGCATTAAAATATTATAAAAATACCTTCAAATATTGCCTAATTATGATTAGGTGTTACATTTTTAAATATATTTTTTCTGCTTTTCTAATTGTTTCCAAATGAGACTTCTTTTTAAAAGAACACATTATTTAAAAATATGGCATCTCCTTACTGGAAACAAATCAAGATTATTATTAAATATAACATTTATAAATTCTGTTCATAGCATTTAACTATTTCTTGGTGCACATGTTTCCATGTGATGAATTTAAAGCTTAAACAACCAGCTGGGAGAAACTGAAAATTTGACAATTGATTTGTGAGCTGTCATGAGTCATTTTAGATACCATCTCAAGAATTTCACTAAGACATTCTGAAAACTAAGTAAGTAAAAGAAGATAATTAAGTATTTACAATCTGTTATACTTGAAATATCCCCTGGGTAACAAAGTAGTATATAAGAAGTACTTCCTAGCCAAGCCAGGTGTGGTGCCTGTAATCCTAAGTACTGGGGAGGTGGAGATCTGGAGGATTTTGGTTCAAGATCAACCTGGGGAAAAAGTTCCTGAAAATCCAGCACAACCAAAAGAAGCTGGGCATGGTGGCATGTACTTGTTATCCCAGATACATTGGAAATGTAAATAGATGATTGAGATCCAAGAGATCTGGACATAAATGTAAGAACTTATTTAAAAAATAACCAGAGCAAAAAACAAAATAAAAATTTAAAAAAAAGAAAAATAAAAAGGTTGGGGGCATAGCTCAAATGATAGAGTGCCTGTGTAGCAAGCATAGGCCCTGAGTTCAAGTCCTAGTACCTTAAAAAATGTCTCCTTATAAATAATTACTTCTGACTTCTCAACAGAAACATTAAAAGCAAGAAGAGCTTAGGGTGAGGTCATCCAGGTACTGAATGAAAATAACTTCAACCCTAGGATACTCTACCCAGCAAAACTATCATTCAAAATAGATGGAGCAATAAAAATCTTCCATGATGGGCAGAAACTAAAACAATATATGACCACAAAGCCACCACTACAAAAGATTCTTCAAGTGATTCTGCACACAGAAAGTGAAACCCAAGATAACTGTGAAAAGGCTGGAAGTACCAAACCACAGGAGAAGAAAAGGCAAGAAAGTAGAGAGTAACATCGATTTAGCTATACACAATCAAACCCTCAAACAACTAAGACAACTAAATGACAGGAATCACCACATACCTATCAACAATAACACTTAATGTTAACGGACTTAATTCCTCCATCAAAAGGCACTGCTTGACAAACTGGACTAAAAAGGAAGATCCAACAATTGGACTAAAAAGGAAGATCCAATCTTACAGGATACCCATCTCATCAATAGAAATAAGCATAGACTTAGGATGACTGGCTGGAAGAAGATTTACCAAGCCAATGGCCCCTGAAAACAAGCAGGAGTAGCAATACTTATCTCTGACAAAGTGGACTTCAAACCTGCATTGATCAAATGAGATAAAGAAGGACATTCCATACTAATAAAAGGGGAAATAGAGCAAAAAGAAATAACAATTATCAACCTATATGCACCCAATGTCAACACACCCAATTTCATCAAACATACCCCGAAGGATCTAAAAGCATATATTAACTCCAACACAGTGGTTGTGGGAGACTTTAACACCCCACTATCATCAATAGATAGGTCATCCAAACAAAAAATCAATAAAGAAATCCTAGATCTAAAACATACCATAGATCAAATGAACCTAGTTGATGTCTACAGAACATTTCATCCAACTTCTACACAATATACATTCTTCTCAGCAGGCCATAGAACCTTCTCCAAAATAGATCATATCCTAGGGCACAAAGCAAGCCTCAGCAAATATAAGAAAATAGAAATTATACCATATATTCTATCTGATCACAGTGCAATAAAACTAGAACTCAAAAACAAAAATAAAGACAAAAAACATTCGAACAGCTAGAAACTGAATAACTCATTGCTTAATGAACAATAGGTCATGGATGAAATAAAAGAGGAAATTAAAATGTTCCTGGAAGTCAATGAAAATGAAAACAGAAACTACCGGAACCTATGGGACACAGCAAAGGCAGTACTGAGAAGAAAGTTTATAACCATGAGTGCATATATTAAAAAGACTGAAAGATCTCAAATCGATGACCTAATGATACATCTCAACCTCCTAGGAAAACAAGAACAAGCAAATCCAAAAACAAATAGAAGGAGAGAAATAATAAGAGCTGAAATCAATGAAATAGATACCAAAAAAACCATACAAAGAATTAATGAAACAAAAAGTTAGTTCTTTGAAAAAATGAACAAGATCAATGGACCCCTGGCAAACCTAACCAAAATGAGGAGAGAAAAAACCCAAATCAGTAAAATCAGGAATGCAAAAGGGGAAATAACAACAAACACCATGGAAGTCCAGGGAATCATCAGAGACTACTTTGAGAACCTATATTCGAATAAATTTGAAAATCTTGAAGAAATGGACAGATTTCTAGATACTTATGGTCATCCAAAACTGAACCAAGAGAACATTAATCACCTGAATAGATCTATAACACAAAATGAAATTGAAGCAGCAATCAAGAGTCTCCCCAAAAAGAAAAGTCCAGGGCCTGATGGATTCTCTGCTGAATTCTATCAGACCTTTAAAGAAGAACTGATACCAACCCTCCTTAAACTGTTCCATGAAATAGAAAGGGAGGGAAAACTGCCTAACACATTTTATGAAGCCAGTATTACACTTATCCCAAAACCAGGCAAAGACACCTCCAAAAAGGAGAACTATAGGCTAATCTCCTTAATAAATATTGATGCAAAAATTCTCAATAAAATAATGGCAAACTGAATTCAACAACACATCAAAAAGATCATTCACCATGACCAAGTAGGCTTCATCCCAGGAATGCAGGGGTGGTTCAACAGAAGAAAATCAATAAATGTAATAAACCACATTAACAGAAGCAAAGACAAAAACCACTTGATCATCTCAATAGATGCAGAAAAAGCCTTTGATAAGATCCAACACCGTTTCATGATAAAAGCTCTAAGAAAACTAGGAATAGAAGGAAAGTACCTCAACATTATAAAAGCTATATATGACAAACCTACAGCCAGCATTATTCTTAATGGTGAAAAACTGAAACCATTCCCTCTAAAATCAGGAACCAGACAAGGATGCCCACTATTTCCACTCCTATTCAACATAGTACTGGAATTCTTAGCCAGAGCAATTAGGCAAGAAGAAGGAATAAAAGGAATGCAAATAGGTAAAGAAGCTGTCAAAATATCCTTCTTTGCAGACAATATGATCCTATACCTTAAAGACCCAAAAAACTCTACTCAAAAGCTCCTAGATATCCTCAATAGCTATAGCAAGGTAGCAGGATATAAAATCAACATTAGCATTTCTATATACTAATAATGAGCAAACTGAGAAAGAATGTATGAAAACAATTCCATTTACAATAGCCTCAAAAAAAATCAAATACCTAGGTGTAAACTTAACAAAGGACGTGAATGACCTCTACAAGGAAAACTATAAACTTTTGAAGAAAGAGATTGTGGAAGACTACAGAAGGTGGAGAGATCTCCCATCCCTTGGATTGGTAGAATCAACATAGTAAAAATGTCTATACTCCCAAAAGTAATCTACATGTTTAATGCAATTCCCATAAAAATTCCAATGACATTCATTAAAGAGATTGAAAAATCTACTGTTAAATTTATATGGAAACACAAGAGGTCATGAATAGACAAGGCAATACTCAGTCAAAAGAACAATGCTGGGGGTATCACAATACCTGACTTCAAACTATATTACAAAGCAATAACAATAAAAACAGCATGGTACTGGCACAAAAACAGACATGAAGACTAGTGGAACTGAATAGAGGACCCAGATATGAAGCCACACAACTATAACCAACTAGCCTTTGACAAAAGGCACTGTAAAAATTTTGAACTCTGGTTTTTGAAGTAGGTGCTGGTTGTCTGGATTTCAGTATTAAATATTTCACTTCTCAGATATGCAAAAGCCCATTGGGTACTGGCGTAAGTTGTCTCAAATTTTATGTCAACTATTGCCTGGGGAACAATAGTCTCAGCTCACATTTTTCCCTTCTCAGAAATGTGAGAATGTGTTCACTGTACTTTAGCATGCAATGTTTCTGTGAGGCCATCTGAAAATTTTTCTCTTAGAAGTTAGCATTCTTTGTCTGGACACTTGAGGAATTCTTTATCATGGATGCACAATAATTGAAAAGATTTTGTGTCATTTCTGAATGCTCTGTTAAAGTCCTTTCTGCTCTATAGCTTCTTCATATTCAGTTTATGTCAAAGACATGCTATAGTATTTTATTCCTTCATTTTTTTCTATTTGTCAGATTTCCAATAAGCAGTTTACCAGATATTTAAATTTTTATACATCTATTGATCATCATCTCTACATAGCAATCTTCATTATGTTCGTTTTTTCTGAATTTTCTAAAATTATTTTAAATCTTCTTTTCTGTCATTTATGTGTGTTTTCATGATGTGTATTATTTCTTGCTAATTTAAATTTTATGTATTATGTTTGACTACTTTCTCAATTTATTTTCATAGCTGTGAAATAATGTATTTTAACTCTTTTTTGTTGTCTTTTACCCTATCTCTGTGGTCCTTGATACTGACTCCTCCTTATCCTTAGCAAAATCTATATCCTAAAATGTTATATACTTTTAGAGAATATGCTTTTAGTCCCTGGATTATATTTGATTTATATCCTCTTTCTTTGTTTTGCATGTTTCATTCTTTTATCTTCTTGTGCTTCTTGCCACATCTGACCATTTTCTTTCTTTCTTTTTTCTTTTTTTATTTATTTTTATTTTCTCTTTCTCTTTTCTCATTTTTACATTTACTTACATGTGTATACATTGTTTGTGCCAACCCCCCACCCCCTGCTTAGGGCAGAACCTTTTCTGCCCTCTTCACTGATTTTCATTGAAGAGAAAACATAAGAGATAATAGGAAAGATGTAGCACTTTTGATAGCTTGAGATAAAGATAGCTATATAGAGAGACTGCTAGTGTTGCTTCCATGTGGTTGTGTATTGCAACCCACATTTCTTCAACTCTGCCATACCTCTTCACTACTTTCTGGTCCCCTTCCCATAGTGGTCTCTGCCAGTTTAAGATTACTTTATTCACTCATCAACAAGGAGCACATCAAACACATTCAAGTTTTAGGTTTCCTTTCCTTTCCTTATTTCTCCCATGCATGTTCTCCCCTTAGTGTGTGACCCATGTCCACTAATATTACAGCATTTGTTTTAGGTCTATAATCCACACATGAGGGAGAACATGTGATTTTGGCCTTCTGAGCCTGGCTAACTTTGTTTAAGGTGATGTTCTCTAGTTCCATTCATTTACTTGCAAATGACAAAATTTCATTCTTCTTTGTGGCTGAGTAAAATTCCATTGTGTATAAATACCATATTTTCTTGATCCATTCATTTGTAGTGGGGTATCTTAGCTGTTTCCATAGCTTAGCTATTGTGAATAATACTGCAATAAACATGGGTGCTTTTGTAATAACTTGAGTCTCATTCCTTCGGGTATATCCCTAGGAGTGGTATTGCTGGATCATTTGGGAGATCTATGTTTAGTTTTTTAAGAAGCCTCCATATTGTTTTCCAGAGTAGTTGTACTAGCTTACATTTCCACCAACAGTGTATGAGGGTTTCTTTTTCCCCACATCCTCACCAACATTTGTTGTTGGTGGTGTTCTTGATGATAGCTATTCTAGCATGTGTGAGGTGGAATCTTAGTGAGGTTTTGATTTGGATTTCCTTTATGGCCAGGGTTGATAAACATTTTTTCATGTACTTTTTGCCATTTAGATTTCTTCCCTAGAAAAAGTTCTGTTTAATTCAGTTTCCTACTTCTTTATTGGTTCACTGATTTTGGGGGAGTTTAGTTTTTTGAGTTCTTTGTATGTTCTGGTTATCTGTCCTTTTTCTGATGTATAGCTAGCAAATATTTTCTCCCACTCTGTGGGTGGTCTCTTCAATTTTGAGACTGTTTCTTTGGTTGTGCAGAAGATTTTTAATTTCATGTAGTCTCATTTGTCCATCCTGTCTCTTAGTTGCTGGGCTTCTGGAGTTCTACTTATGAAGCCCTTGCCTATTCCTATTGTTTCAAAGGTATTCCCTGCTCTTTTGTGTACTAACTGCTATTGAGGTCCTTAATCCACTTTGAGTTGATATTAGTACAGGGTGACAGGCATGGATCTAATTTCAGTTTTCTGCAGGCAGATAACTACTTTTCTCAGCAACATTTGTTGAAGAGGCTGTCTTTTCTCCATCATATGTTGTTGGAGACTTTGTCAAAAATAAGGTGAGAATAGCTGTGTGGATTCATATCTGGGTCCTCTATTCTATTCCACTGCTCTTGATATCTGTTTTTGTGCCAGTACCATGGTGTTTTTATTGCTATGGCTTTGTAATATAGTCTGAAGTTGTGTATTGTGATATCTCCAGCATTGCTCTTTTTGCTCAGTATTGCCTTGGCTATTCACAGTCTTTTGTGTTTCCAAATGAACTTTAGGGTAGACTTTTCAATCTCTGTGATGAATGTCATTTGAATTTTGATGCGTATTGTATTGAACATGTAGATTGCTTTTAGTAGTGTAGTCATTTGACCTTTCTCTTTTCTCTCATTTTTTCCAAGTGTAGTTTACTAGCATGGCTTATGTATGGTATTTCTCCTTATGGTTCTAAATGAGCAGCTTTATTCATGTCCCAAGTTCATGTGATCAAACATCTTTGACTCATTTTCCACCTATTAAGACTATATATTTTCTGCACTGCTGCATTTACCAGGTAAATGTTATGGTCCACATACTTTGCCCAGCTTGCATGCTTGGTAGAGTTCATGAGCACTTCTTGCACCTATCTGGGTGCTCCTCTCCAGTGTGCTAGTGCCCAGGTCCCACCCCATCCACAGACATTTCTTCAGAAATTCCCTTCTCCTTCTTCATCCTCAGTGTTTTCCTTCTTTTCTAGATCACACATGATTGGTTGATCTCTTACCATGTATCTGTCTGCAGTCTCACAAACTTCTTTCATATATGTTTTTATGCTCACTTTCCCTAACTCATCTCTTTTGTTTTATTTTATCATTTTTGCATTTACTCACATGTGTATATATTATTTGGGCCACCTCCCCTGCCAACTCATCTTATTCTTTTTTAAGCCTAGTAGGTTTCCACTTTCTTTTCTTTTTTTTTATTTGGCCCATGTGTGATTTATTTTATTTATTTATTTTTTGTGCTGGTAAATTGTGGCATTTACAGAAGATCTTACAATATATTGAATATATCATATTTGAATTCACCCCCTGAATTCTCAACAGGCATCATTTTTCCATTTGCACAGTATTTACACAGTATTTGCACTGCATTCACCTTCCCACATCCTTTCCCTACCTCCTCCCCCCTCCCACTGGTACTAACCCCCCTGACAGGACCTGTTCTGCCCTCCTCTGATTTTGTAAAACAAAAACAAAAAGACATTTTGTTTGTTTAAGAAAGCTGCTCAGGGAGTTTCCTTGTGACAGTTTATATATATATATATATAAACTATATATATATATATATATATATATATATATATATATATATATAATATATATTATAACCCGAATGGTTCATCCCCTCTATTATTATTCTTCCTACCATTCCACTTTCTACACTGTAGAAAAAAACACTTTTGTCATAGACAACACTAACTGCCATGTAGCTAAATCCAGTGTTCCCTCCTCAGTCCCCATTTTATTTGATTATTAGCAACATTTAACATAGTACCTGAAAACTTTTGTGCTTCACATCCAATGCAGCATTACACCTCACAAAACACCCATTTTCAATTTCCTGTCTGACTCCTCCTCATCTTGTCAATGGAAAAAATCTGAAATAACTGTAGGCTTTCAATTTATTTTCTTTGACTTTCAACTTTGGTGACAGGTTTAAATATTGCATATATTGACAAAATCCCATGTTTTATCTCCAGTTCAGATCTCTCCATGAAACTCTGACTGTCAATCTTCACTCGGATGTCCAATGGGTATTTCAGAATTTAAGTATTCAAATCCCAAATTGATCTTCAGAGGACCTGCTTCTCCAGAATTATTCTCCATCTCAACATCAACAACAACAACAACATCCCATTAGCTTTCAGGACACAGCTTTGCAGACAAACATGAATCCACTCTTTTACACCTTCATTCAGCCAGTCTGCAAATCTTATTAGCTCCATTTTCTAAATGTAGATACATTTATTTTTTTATTGTTGTGCTGGGCAGGGGTACATTGTGGCATTTACAAAGGTTCTTACACTATATCAAATATATCATATTTGAATTCACCCCCTCCATCATTCTTCTTCATGGCCCTCCCCCCACATCTTTTTATAACCTCCATTGCTACTGATATCAGAGGAAAGATACTGATCTTTCCTCTGAATCCTTGGCACAGCTGCACAAATAGTCCTTTTGCTTCTGTAATTGTTCCTCTTATTGCCTATTTTCATGACCTAATCTGAAAAATGTCCTGGTGAAAATGTATGCATGATAGAAATATCCCATTGTCACCCATGATATGTATAAATACTACTTGTTAAGTACAATTTTTAAAAATGTAAGCTACAGTTAAGATTAAGTCTCTCTACAGTTCAAAACTCTCCATGCCTTGACTTCTTATTCAATGTAAAAGTCAAAATACTTTCAATGATTAATTGAAATATGCACAGTCATTTTGTCTCCAGTTCTAGCCCAATCTTTTTTAATTACATCCCACACCAACTTCCTCTCACCTTACTCTGTGTAAGAAGCACTTTCTCTCTGGTATTTCTCACTTTTGCCTTTGTTCCAGTTGTTTCTGCTGCCTGGAATCTCTACCTCCACAGATGCACATGGTTCATTCCCTCTTTATGTCACCTTTTCGCAGAGGCATTCTTTCTCCACCTTATTAAGTATTTTAAGTATTGGACTCCCTTCTTCCCAGACCTTCTTTATTTCACATCTGCTTCTTTTGTACTTCCTTTCTTTCCCCTTCATTTTCTCCTCCTCCTTTTCCCTCTCTTCCCCTCCCCCTCTCCCTTCCTCCCTCTCTCTCTCTCTCTTTCTCTCCGCTTTGCCTTTTTACTTAACTCAGTACAGTGCCCCAGAAGACAGAAACTCCTGGTGAGACTCTCACTGGCGTTTCTTGCAACATACAAGTTGTTTTCACTTTTTTAGATTTATTCTGACTTTCCTGATAAATCACTCTCTCAGTTTCACACACTATTAGAAAGTATTGATGAAAATTTGCTGAATTGTCTTGACTCATTGATGGTTTCTGAAATGTTACTTTCTTAAGAGGAGCTAGGTCAAGGAGTAGTGCAGATTTTTACTGAGATCATCTGTCATCTTGCCTTGGCTGCTGCTTTTTTAGAGTGGACATCTCATTGTGTCACTTCATTTATTCCTGTTCATGAATTCTGTTGTCATTTTTATTATTTTTTTAAAATTTTGTTCAATACCAAGGGAGAGAGATTTTTCAGTTTTGTTTTCATTCTGTGTACAATTTGGCAAGAAGCCCATGTACTATGCTTTACTTTTTTAATGAAACAACATTTCAAAATGAATCAACAGTTTGTGTTTTTGTTTGTTTCTTTTTAGCCTGTATTAGTTCTACAGGCAGTTTCATTGTGACATTTCCATGTGCTTACAGTGTCCCTTGAATAGATTCTCCCCTCCATCATCCTTCCTATTCCACTCCCCTCCTTCTTAGAACAATTTCAACAGGTTTCCTTGTTCTATTTTTATCCACATGTACAAAGGACATCCACTATATTTATCCCCTCACCCTCTCCATTTACCCTCCCTCCTCCCAATGGTATCTAACTCCCTGCCCCAGCCTTACAGGACTTGTTTTACCTTCTTGTCCTTCATCTCTTAATTGTATATTCATTGTTCAAAGGGGTTTCACTGTGTTGTTTCACACATGTATATATCATACTTTAATCAGATTCACTACTTCTATTACTTAGTCTTTATCATCCTACTACCCTATTATTCAATAGTTTTCAGTGTATTTCATTATACTATCTTCATACACAAATGTAATGTATTTTGATATTATTCTCTATCATTCTCTTTTCCTCTTCCACCTCCCCTAGATCCCTTACACCCACTATTACAATCATTTGTTGTCTCTCTTTATTATATGTATGTATACATGTGTGTGTGTAACTCATATATGTATTTATGAATTTATTATGAATTTATATCATTAAGATAATAATCCTTAGGTCTAGCTTCCACTTATAATGGAAAACATATGACCTTTTTGTCCTGCTGAGCCTAGTCTACTTTGTTTAACATGATGATCTCCAGTTCAGTCTATTTACCTAAAAACAACATAATTTTATTCTTTGTGACTGAGTAATACTCTATTGTGTATATATGTCACATTTTCTTAGTCTAACAGTTGAAGGGCTTCTGGGCTGATTCCATAGTTTAGCTATTCTGAATAGTGCTACAATAGACAAGTATGCAAGTGTCTTTGTTGCATCTGGACTTAAATTCCTTTGGATATATGCCCAAGAGTGGCATCACTGGATAGGTCTATTTTTAGGATTTTTTTGGTGAGACTGGGGTTTGAACTTAGGCCCTCATTCTTCCAAAGTAGGCACTCTACTCCATTTTGTTCTAGTTAATTTGGAGATGGAGTCTCATGAGACATTTGCCCAGGCTAGCCTCAAACCATAACTGTCCCAGTCTCAGCCTCCCAAGTAGCTAGGATTACAGCTATGTGCCACCAGTGCCCAGCTTATTTTTAGTTCTTTGAGGAACCTCCATATTGTTTTCCATAGTGTTTGCACTAATTTACATTCCCAGCAAGAGTGGACAAGGACTCCTTTTTCCCACATTCTCTCAAGCATTTGTTGTTCTTTGTATTATTGATTATAACCATTCTGATTCAAGTGAGAATTGTCTGTTTAGTTCATTTGCTCACTTATTCAGTGGGTTGTTGAGTCTTTTCAGGGTTAGTTTTTGAGCTCCCTGTGTATTATGGTTATTAAGCCCTTGTCAGAGGTATAGCTTGTAAAGTTTTTTTCCCATTCTATAGGATGTCTTTTCTATCTGGTGACTGTGTCCTTTACTGTGCATGTTCCAGTGTACTCTCTATTCTTTCTTGTATTAATTTCACAGTTTTGATCTTACATTAAGATATTTGATACACTTTAATTAATACTAGTACAAGGTGAGAGACTGAGACCTAGTTTCAGTCTTCTACATGTGGATATCTAGTCTTCCCAGCATCATTTGTTGAAGAGGTTATCTTTTCATTAATCCATGTTTTGGACTCCTTTAAAAATCAAGTGCTTTTAACTGAATGAGTTTGTGTGTGAGTCTTCTTTTCTGTTCCATTGGTCTTCATGTCTGTTTTTGTGCTGGTACCGTGCTGTTGTTATTACCATGGCTTGTAGTGTAGTTGGAAGTCGGGTATTGTGATTCTTCCTGTGTTATTCTTTTTGTTCAGAATTGCTTTGGCTCATTCAAGCCCTTTTGTGCTTTAATATGAACTTTAACGTGGATCTTTTTATCTCTGTGAAGAATGTCATTGGAATTTTGATACAGATTGCATTCAACATACAGATTGCTTTCAGTAGTTATAGTCATATTCACAATATTTGTTCTCCCAGTCCATGAGCTGGGATGTCTTTCCATCTTTGGAGTCTGTTTTTATTTCTTCCTTCAGTAGTTCATAATGTTTTTTGTATAGGTTTTTCATCTCCTTTACATTTAGAATTGTAACTGAGAGGTATTTACTGATTCTTGCTGTCTATTGCTTTTTTGTTTCTTGGTTAAGTCTAGCATAAGTCTACTTTCGGCATTGGTCATCTTCAGGTTTTGTTTGTTTACTGTGCTGATCATAACTGACAGCTTTCTAGTTTTTTGAGGTTCATCAATTCTCCTTTTGAATTTTATTCTTTCCTGGCCTCTTGTGTGCTTTTTTTTATTTCTCTTCTGTGTGAATGATTCCATTAACTATCTTCTGTAATGCAGGCTTAGTCCTTATTTATCCATTGAAGTTGAAGGAGAGCTTTGCTGAATAAAGTATTCTTACCTGGCAGTTACTCACTCTCAGAGCTTGAATTATACTGCTACATCCTTTCATGGCTTTTAAGGGTTTGTGCTGACAGGTCTGATGTGATTCTTATCTGTTTACCTTTGTGTGTAAGCTGGTGTTTTTCTCTTGCAGCTTTCAATATCCTTTCTTTGTTTTCTAATTTTGACATTTTAATTATGGTATAACATGGAGTTGTTCTTTTTTGATCATGTCTATTCTAATTTCCTACATCTCCTTGTAGTCACATATCTGAGGTTTTATTACAGATTTGTGAAGTCAAGGGAAGGTGGTACTAGTCAATAATTTGCCATCTTGCTTCACTCCCAAACTTGTTTATTTCTTATTTCAGTTAAAATGTGCAACTATTTATCGCAAGTTTCAGGTTCATTATGTTTTTAAAATTCTTTTTATGTTTCCAGCTGTAGATTTTACTGGAAGAATTTCTAGGTAACATTTTTCCAAAGTGTATGATTATGTATTTCTCTTATGTTTCAATATGAAACAGCAATGTTACATGACAAATAATTGTTGGATTACATGTAATCAAGAACAAAAACAGTCTTCTCAAATGCTAAATGGGTCTTCTCAGCAGCCCATGGAACCTTCTCCAAAATTGATCATATCATAGAGCACAAAGCAAGCTTCAGGAAATATAGGAAAATAGAAATAATCCCATGCATTCTCTCTGACCACAATGCATTAAAACTAGAAATCAACAATGAAAACAGCAGTAAAAAGCATGCAAACAAATTGGAAGCTGAACAACACATTGCTCAATGATGAATAGGTCATTGATGAAATAAAAGAAGAAATTAAAAGGTTTCTGGAAGTTAATGAAAATGAAAACATGATCTACAAGAACCTATGGGAAAAAGCAAAGACACTCCTAAGAGAAAAATTTGTAGCCATGAGAGCACATATTAAAAGGAAAGATAGATCTCAAATCAATGACCTAATACTACAGCTCAAACTCCTAGAAAAACAAGAACAAGCAAATCCTAAAATAAGCAGAAGGAAAGAAATAATTAAAATAAGGGCTGAAATCAATGAAATAGAAACAACAACAACAACAAAAAAAAAATACAAAGAATCAATGAAACAAAAAGCTGGTTCTTGGAAAAAAATATGTAAGATTGACAGACCCCTGGCAAACCTGACTAAAATGAGAAGAGAAAAAACCAAAATCCGTAAAATCAGAAATGCAAAAGGGGAGATAACAACAAACACCATGGAAATCCAGGAAATCATCAGAGACTACTTTGATGATTTGAAAATTTGAAATCTTGAAGAATTGGACAGATTTCTAGAAACTTACAACCACCCAAAACTGAACCAAGAGGATATTAATCACCTGCATAGATCTATAACAGAAAAAAAAATTGAAGCAGCTATCAAGAACCTCCCAAAAAAGAAAAGTTCAGGACCTGATGGTTTCTCTGCTGAATTCTATCAGATGTTTAAAGAAGAACTAACACCAACTCTCCTTAAACTTTTCCATGAAACAGAAAGGGAAGGAACACTGCCTAACTCATTTTATGAAGACAATATTACTGTCATTCCAAAACCAGACAAACACACTTCCAAAAAGGAGAACTACAGGCCAATTTCCTTAATGAATATTGATGCAAAAATCCTTAATAAAATAATGGCAAACTGAATCTAACAACATATCAGAAAGATCATACACCATGACCAAGTCAGCTTCATCCCAGGGATGCAGGGGTGGTTCAACATACTCAAATCTATAAATGTAGTACAGCACATCAATAGACGCAAAACCAAAAACCACTTGATCATCTCAATAGATGGAGACAAGCCTTCGACAAGATCCAATACTACTTCATGATGAAAGCTCTAAGAAAACTAGGAATAGAAGGAATGTACCTCAACATTGTAAAGGCTGTATATGACAAACCTACAGCCAACATCATACTTAATGGTGAAAAACTGAAACCATTTCCCCTAAAATCAGGAATGAGACAAGAGTGCCCACTATCGCCACTCCTATTCAACATAGTACTGGAATTTCTAGCCAGAGCAATTAGGCAAGAAGAAGAAATAAAAGGAACACAAATAGGTAAAGAAACTGTCAAAACATCTTTTGCAGATGATATGATCCTATACCTTAAAGACCCAAAAAACTCTACCCAAAAACTCTTAGACACCATAAACAACTACAGTAAGGTGGCAGTATACAAAATCCACTTACATAAATCATTAGCTTTTCTATACACCAACAATGAACAAACTGAGAAGAAATATATGGAAACAATTCCATTCACAAAAGCCTCAAAAAAATTAAATACCTAGGAGTAAATTTAACAAAGGATGTGAATGACCTCTACAAGGAGAATTACAGACTCCTGAAGAAAGAGATGGAGGAAGAGTACAGAAGATGGAAAGATCTCCCGTGCTCATGGATCAGTAGAATCAACATAGTAAAAATGGCTATGCTACCAAAAGCAATCTACATGTTTAATGCAATTCCCATGAAAATCCCAATGAGTTTCATCACAGAGATTAAAAAAACTACCCAAAATTTATTTGGAAACAGAAGAGACCGCAAATAGCCAAGGCAATACTCAGCAAAAAGAGCAATGCTGGAGGTATCATTTTTATTTTAAAAAAATACTATTTTTTCTATACAATTCATCTTTTGTCCTATGTAAAAGTCTCAAGAGCATTTGCTTTTTTTAAAAAAAAGTGATGGAATTAAGCAGGAAAAAATTTTCTTGATTACTTTGCTTGGCATTTTAATGTGAATATTGCTTTCTCTCCTTTCCTGGATTCAGGAAATTCTATCTAAAATGTAAGAGCAGAAAAACAAACAACTTCTGAAGAAATATTTGGCAGACAAAATGAATGCCCTATAGTGGGTCTCACCTTTTAGGAAAGTGAAACAACAACCAAAGGTGTATTTGTAGGAGATTATTAGATAAGAGAAATGACTCGCTCACTGCTTGGAGACACACACTACTCTGTAGGAACTTCCTTCACCTTAGGACACTTCTGAGAGAATGTGCAAAACTGTACAGATGCCTACCTAAGCACTGGGGCCTACTGATGACTTTCCAACCGAAGATCATTTTATTTTCCAAACTTGTTTTCTTACTACCTTCTAGATTATGCAGTCTATTTCACTGGGGAACCATGGCAGTGCAGTAATTCTCACGTTAAAGCTTTTCATGAAACAAAGCTTACATTTGTTCTAGCAGCAGGAAACATTTGACTAAAAAGCAAATCACAATCTTTTGAAACAAGATGCATGCTGTGTAATTTGGTGTTCAGCTGTGTCTTGGAGGGGCGTGTTTAATAATTTTTTCCCCAGGCAGCTGTATTTGCTCTGCCAAGACATACAAAAGACATTCTGTTCAACTGTTAAAACTCCATATTGATCTAGGCAAGGATGTATAGTTGTTAAAATCCAATGAAAAGTTGCAAATTATTTTTGATGCTCTTTACAACATATTCTTATCAAAAATACTTTTTTTTGGTTCTTTAAAGATATTTTCACTTTTAAAGTAATACAATAAAGGTAGAAAATGATGTTATTAAAGAAATTTCCTTGTATTATTGTAAGTCATCTATAATTTATAAAACATATTTGTTCTCCCTGATTTTTCAACACATACATGCATATATGTGTATGTAAATCATTTTTGAGTACTTATATAATATGTCCATGATGTCTAAAGAATATGAAGACCAATTCTCTCTCTGCTCTAATAATAGGGATACTTAAGAAGAAATCTATCAATATTTAGGCTCATGTGGATAACAGTGACATTGATATATGGATGGTAATAAGGTCAATAAAGTAAATCATTTCAGATTTTCTAAAAAATCAATCTCTTTACATGGAATTCAATGGAAACTTAAAATTTTGCTTATTCATGTCACCTTCTCAAATAATTAATTTATGATATTTGGCAAAATGAGTTGCTTTTGGACATTGTAAACACAGATAGTTAATACAGTGTTTACATGTATTCTCACCATTTTTAAGAACTAAGTTAATTTTTCAATCTGAATTGCATACTACATCACTCTCAGGAATCAGAGAACATTGCTATGAGGAATCCAAGCACTAAATACAGTTTTAGATAGTAAATTCAGAAAGAATTGTTTGCCTAATATAAAAGAATAATAGACAATATTTGCATGGGTTGCTGTAAGATCAATGTGTTATTCCTGAATTTGCTATGCAATTTGATACAAACTGATGTTTTGTGTTTGTGTGTCAGATTTTATGCTATATTTTAGCTTAGAGAGAACAAAGGAAATATGAACATAAGAAGATAGGCAAATATAGAACTGCATAAATAAAATTTAATGATTTAAAAATAATTATAAACAACTAGACTTAATAGAACTTCAAAAGAAAAAATAATAGAATAATAAATAATAATAATAAAACAAAATAAGGAATAGTCTCTGTACAAACTAAAAATAAGCAAGCTGAAGAAGCAAATGTTCTGTAATAATTTCTTTGCCTTTCACAATGTTTATTATCTATCTGTAACTACTCAATTGTTTTCTGAAGAAATGTTAAATGTATGAATTCTAGAGAGTTTTGTTATATAGATTAACTCACATGTAGTCATTTGTTAACTATTTCAGAAATATTTACTAATTATTTTGAAACCTCTTTGTCTCATTTATTCTATCAGTACTGGATATAATTTAAGATTAAGAATGCCATTTTAAGTATATGGCATATTATATTCTTTATATTGCACTATCCTATATATTTGATTGATGTGATGGCATAACGGTAGTGTCACATCACATAAAATCTTGTGGAAGGAGAGATATTGTTGTAGCTATTTTTGAAAATACATGCTACCACTGTCTTGTTGTTGACCATAAATATTCAGATCCATCCCAATTGAATAATCCTTAACCCTCCCCCCAAACTCTCATCCCATTTGCAGCATTAGCTTAAAGTCTATTGTTCATAATCTGTGTCATATCAAATTGTGAATAGGGCTCCTTGGGGCTCCTGGGATGCAGCTGCTAAGATGTAGATTTTTTTTTTAATTCAAAGATTTACAAACTAGAAAAGTAATTTACCCTTCCTTCATCCAACATACAATGGGGAGATAAAGTCACGTGACTTCAATAGACAAACTTTAAGGGAGGAAGCATGTAGAAATCACTGGTCCACAACAATTCTACAACTCAGCTTGGCAAATTTGGTGAGTTCTTTGATTAGGACATTTCTGTTCCTTGGGAATGCTTCTCTATTGCTCTTCACTCTGCCCAATCAGTGAGTCTTCATTTTTTTGTGAGGAAGACATTTAAGCAACTGAAAAGCTTTTTCAGCATACTGCCTTCTTGAAGAAATTTGGAAGCAAAGAAATTTGGAAGCAAAGAAATTTGAGGGCAAATAATTCTTTTTAATTTTGAAATTCCTGAATCTCTCAGCTCATATACATATAGTCATGCATAACTTAACTATGGAGATATGTTCTGAGAAATGTATTATTAGGTGATATTGTTTTTGCACAAGCACAATAGCCTGCACACACATAAGCCTCTATTGTGTAATCTGCTACACATGTAGGATAGATGGTACAGCATTTTGCTCTTAAGGTATAAACCTGTACAACATGTTACTGATTGAACACTGTAGGCAATTGTAATAATAAGGCAAATATTTTTCTATCTAAGCAGGTTTCTTTATAACAGTGTCATCACAAATATGTGAGTTACATGATGTATCATGATGTTGTAATACTTATGACATCACTAAGTTATATGAGTTCTTCAATTTCATTATAATCTTAGGGGACCACTGTCATATATGCAGTCCATTGCTGATGGAAATGTCATTG
Source organism: Castor canadensis (assembly GCF_047511655.1). Classification (NCBI taxonomy): domain Eukaryota; kingdom Metazoa; phylum Chordata; class Mammalia; order Rodentia; family Castoridae; genus Castor; species Castor canadensis. The sequence continues at coordinate 30,607,358 of NC_133394.1, read as the reverse complement.
TGTAGCATATGGCTATACAATTTCTTTTAAACGTGGTTTTCTTATGTATCAAATTATAAATTCACTCTGTTTGACATAATCCATACTCACAAATCACTTTAAGGTAATTCTTGTCTGCTATAATTTAAGCCTCTGTGCACAGTTTTCTTAAATTTTTTGTCTGGGTGAGCAATTGAGATATTCCTTTAGGATTGTTAGAATTCCATTTGTCTAGCTTAAAAGTTTTATAAGTCATCTCCTTAAATATTTTACATCTTAACAAAGGGTCTAGAGCAGACCTTTGATTTGATCTCTACTCTTGCAACACTAAGGATTCAATCTTTGCACTGATACAGAGACTGGAATTAACAATGAATTTCATCTATAATACTAGCAAATACTAGTTCTTGTTAATTTTCACAAAATTGTACCTGAATGAAATAATTTCTCTTTAGTGCATCTTGTTTCTCATATACTTTGTTTCCTTTCTCTTGAGGATCACAGTCCTGTGCCTCATGTTTGTTGACCAACCCGAAGAGAGTTGTCTCACACATTTTGCCTGATTTTCCAATAGGTTAACGGGGTTTATCTTGTCTGTTTCACTCTATCTTGATCTAAAATGGACATCTTGAACCATGTACATTAATCATGGATATCCAATTCTAAAATTTTCCTAAACACTAAAATTCAGGTAGTCTAAAGTTTATATAATACCTTGAAAATTCCAGTTGAGAAATCTGTACGCTACTCAACTGTGCATCTTTTTATATTATGCAACATGTAGTAGATCTCACAGAATTTAAATGTCAGATTAAAGAACATTTGAAGACCACTAAATATTTGCATTTACGTAGTTCGTTATAGAGACTATTTTTAATCAAGTGTTTCTGTAGACTGAGAGAGCTTTGATGCTCAAACCTTTGTGCACTGTAGGGTTTGAACTTTACACTATTATTACACTATTATTAAAAATAGTAAAAAGTAGCATTTAAAAAATCTGCATAATTTGGAGACTATGCTGAAACTCTTAAATAGTACTCAGAACAAAATGGGATCCAAGATAAAAACAAATCCAAACTTTGCACTATTGAAGATCTGGTGCATTTTGGTCATGCTAAGGGTACTCTACAGTGTATTCAAGATAATTTATTCGTCCCTTACCTTGAGTTGATAAAAATCTCTAGACTTATACACCGCCAACAATGTAGCAAATTATCAATCTGTCTTCATTCTTTCTTTTTGATTCTTATTTGATAATCACTTTCTATTCCTAAGTATATGTGAATAATATACTCACATATTCATATATATATATATATATATATGCGTATATATTCTTCTAATAGTTTCAAAGATTTTGTTCTTACATTTAATATTTAACCAATCTAAAATTTTTGCCTGACTTTGTTTGTATACTGTTTTTATAATGCCCCAATTATTTTCAGTCTGGATGAACAATTGTTAACACCTGTCAACCAAATATTTATATCATTTGTCTTTCACATACCAAGTTTATATCTATCTGTCTTTCATCTATATCTCTCTATTTATCTATCTACCTATCATCTATCTATAATCTATCTATCTATCTATCTATCTATCTACCATTGTCCAGGCAAAACAGCAAATACTTGTTATTTTTATTGACCCATAATAATTGCACATATTTATGGGATGCGGTATGATAGCTCAGTGCTTATATACAGTATATGATTGCATTTACTGAATTTATCTATCTATGTATCTATCTGTCATCTATCTATATGGCTTGGCTTATGGGCTGCATTTTGTGCTTGTCATTGGAATATTTGTCTATTCATTTCATAAATTAGTGATTTATCATATGTATAGAGATCTGGTGTGGCAAATTCTTTCTTACTCATTTTGTTAAAGTTTTTTGGCTGTTAGCTGTTTGAATTCTTAGACAATAATGCACTAGAGTTAAATTGAATATTTTAGTAGGAGGTAAAATCTCATAAACTTATAATAGAGTTATAGAATTTTTAAAAAATTGATCTTTAACCAAGAATATACAAAAATAGTAAAAAGTAGCATTTAAAAGATCTGCATAATTTGGAGACTATGCTGAAACTCTTAAATAGTACTCAGAACAAAATGGGATCCAAGATAAAAACAAATCCAGCTTTGCTAATTGACAATCATTTAGGTTACTGAAAAAAATCTTAGAGGTTTTTGCTATGAAGTTTTCCATTTCATATTTCCAATTGCTTTCTTTTGAGTCTACTGGAAGTAAAACTCTGACCTGATCACTGTAAGAAGTAAAGTATTAATTAACTCCACAGCTCTCTGTATTTTGATCCTAATATACTTCTCAAGCTCTACTTCTTATGAATTCATTTTATATTTTAATTTTAGGTTAACAAAAGCACTTGCTGTTCTCCATAGTCCTTGACCTGCTATTCCCAGCATATGTGTTTCACTCATTCAATTCACTGTTCTTTGAGTATCCCTTAATCATCGCTACATTTTCAAAATCAATTTGTGTTTCACAGCCTATTTTACATGTCAACTTGCCTACACTTCAAGCAGAAATACTAGCCTTCTCTTTAAAATATCTACTTATATATTAACTTAGCATAATAAACATATTACTTTTTAGTTTTTTTATTATTTATGTGATATTTTCATCTTTTTCATGAGACCATACATTTTTAAAAGCCATATTGATGTCAGACTCATCTATATTTATCTAAAGTGCCTTTTTAATCATATAGTAGGTGACTTACAAATTTGGGTTAAAGTCAAAGGATATAGAGAAGCAATAGCAAATAATGACAAGAACAGATGAAGGAGGAGGTTTTAAACTTTAGTAAGATAGGATAAAAGCAATAATAAGAACACTTCATGGTTGAGAGTACACTAAGATGATTTTAAAAACTTGTGACATAATTTTCTAGGTGGGTAAATGTAAATAAATTCCTAGTACTGGTGACCACTCAGGTAATAAGAATGTAGAGCTGAACACTATCATACAACTAATAAGATTGCCATAAATAATTCATACCAAAGAACAAATATAACTGCTGTAAACAAATAAAAATATTTGATGGTTGCTATAAAAATTAATAACAATGAAAAAACAATGATAGTTAATATTTATTGAAGACTTGTTCACAAACACACAATACATGGAGACTAACATACACACAGAGGTATACCTTATTGAAAACTATATAAGATTCTTAGTTACCATTCACAGTGCATTGACAAGGCCTTGAAAATGTTATTCACTGTGAAAGAATAGCTTCGTATTAATAAAATTTGCAATGAAATTAATACAATCAATAAATTAAAGGGTGAAAACTAACTGTATTTAAAGGATATTGCAATATCATTCCCAAAATTCATGATTTTTCTCAATGAAAAGCTTAACTAAATTAGAATTTGATGGTAAATTAAAATAATTTAAAGACCATGTTGAAAATTCCAATAGCAAGCATAACATTAAATGTTAAATCAGTCATTAACCTTTAAAATCTAGATGAAGAAAATGAAAAAAATCTTTCAATACAATGAAATATAGAAAAACAATAAAATAAGTAGAAAAATGTTAAAATTATAGATGCAGGGAATGTTAGCATATGGCAAAAAAGATAACAAGAAGCAGTATTAAAAATGTTAGCATTATAGGAGAATATTACAAAGATATAGACAGATAAATGGATGGATAAATATGTTAAATTGTTTAAAAGCTAAAATAAATTAGAAAGCTTGATTATAAAAAATTACTAGACATCATAATTTCCCAAATACAAGTAAGCATATCAAAAAATAAATATAGCAAGAAAAAGAGCTGAATATATATGAAGAAAATATTGTAAATTCATTCTAAGATACAAAACAAAATAAGCATAAATATGAGGAAACATGCTACTGTACTGAATAGGGAAACTGAATATTTTGCTTATAATTAGCAGATTATAAATTTAAGATAATGTTTATTTTTACATTAATTAATTCAATTTTTATTGAATGTTCAGTTTTCTTGGTCTTAGGCATATAAGTATGATTAAGATGGACAAGATTCCTGCCTCATAGGGCTTACATTATAATGAAGAAAACAAAAAATAAACATGTGAATACAGGCTTTTATTATTACTTTTTATTTACTAACCAGTAGTACAAAGAACAAGAAATCAAAGCAACAGCACAGGAATGAGCTAATGGTCTGTTTTAGATAAATGGCCCAGAAAGTCTTTGTGACAAGTACCTTTCAGGAGAGGTATCTTAGCAGTGAGGGGTACTTTCAGGCACAAAACTCCCAAGACCAGAATTTCAAAATATGTTAGGAGAGGACAATTAAAAATGTCTTAACAGTGTAAATAAGGAGAATAAGAAAGATCAATGTCCATAATAATACCAATAGACACAATTGTGAATGCCAAAATCCTGAATGTTGAAATCGGCAATGATTAAAATTCCCAAAATCTAAAATCCCCAAATTACAATCCCAAAATATTAAAAGTCTGGAATGTTGCAATCCTAAAAGATAAAATTCTGAAACTCATAGTTCTCATAGTAAAAAGAGGCTCTGTAACAGAAAAAAACATCTGGGGTAGTCATTTAATCTTCATATAATCTCCATCATGTACATATGAACTGTGTGAAGACCTTTAGAAAGTGCGAATTTGTTTTATACATTTGCTGCAATTTTAACTCCTGAAAGTGAATAAGGACAACGTTGACTTTGTGTCTAAGCTTTGTGCTTGAAAATACTTCAGTAAGTGAAGAGATATCCTGTTTATATATCTGCATTTGTGAATGATTAAGTTTCTCAAGATCTGGGCTTTTTGAGTAACTGCCTGTGTGGTGGTGACCCACCGAGGTTGGATGGGTGCCATCAAAAGTCTCAGGTTGTCCATCAGGGTATTGCAGATGACCTCAATTATAAAGCTAGGTTCACAAAATTACAAACACAAGAGGTCAGGACATAATAATTTCACAAGGAGAATAGATGAGCAGGTGGGAATTGAGAAAGAATCTGAGCTGAGAGCATGGTTCAAGTAGTAGAGCATTTGCCTGACAAGCACAAGGTCTTGAGTGCAATCCCCAGTAACACCAAAAAAAAAAAAAAATTCAAACATACAATTCAGTATACTAGCAAACTCCTAAGAAGAATGAAGGTGAAGCAAAGGAACAAACTGTATTGAAATCAGTCAGGAAAAGACAATATTACAGCAATCAGCAAATAACTCAAGACGTACCTAGACTGAAAGTAAAATGATGAAAAATGGTAGAAGTAGAAGCTGAAAGCAAGGAGGAGTAGCTATACTCATATCTGACAAAGGAGACTTCAGACTAAAATTAGAAAAGATAAAGAAGGTCACTATGTATTAATAAAGGGAACATCAGTCAAGAAGATATAAGGAATATAAATCAATATGTACCAAACACTGGGTCACCAAATTTCAAAAACAGTATGAAGCATAAAGGGACAGATGATTCCAGATGCAATAGTAGTGGTGACTTTAATACACCACTGTCATAAATAGTAGGATAACCCAGACAAAAAAATCTACACGGAAACTTCACAATTAAACTGCACCACAGATCAAATAGAGTTAATCTACAGAATGTTCTACTCTGTATCTGCAGCCTACACATTCTTCCTAGCAGTCATTAGAAAATTTTCCAAAATAGATCACACTTTAGGACATAAAGCAAGTCTTAAAACTACAAAAATGTTAAATAATTTTTGTATCTTATCAGATTATAATGGTATGAATTTGGAAATCAATAGCCAGAAAAACTACAGGAACTATATCAACACATGGAGATTGCACAATACACTTTTGAATGATTAGTGGTCATTGAAGAAATCAGGGAGGAAATTTAAAAATTCCTAGAATTAAGTGAAAATTAAAGCACAACTTATGAAATTCTTTGTGATATAGCAAAGGGAATTCTAAGACAGAAATTTATAGATAGCTCGGCATACCTACATTAAAAAATTGGAGAGATCTCAAACAATTAACTTAGTGCTGTAACTCAAGCTCTTAGAAAAACAAGAACAAGCCAAAACTATAATTAGTAGTCTTCCATGAATAATAATTACCAGGGTGCACATTAATGAAATGGAGAATAAAAGAATGATACAAAGAATCAATGAAGCAGAGCTAGTTCTTTGAAAAGGTAAACATGATTGACAAACCCTCACCTAAACTAATTAAAAGTGAGATATAAGACCCAAATTAAAAGGATTCAAGATGAAAAAGTGAATTTTACAAAAGTTACTAATGAAATCTGGAAGATAGTTAGGGAGTATATTGAAAATATATATTCCAATAAATTGGAAAATCTGGAAAAAATGGATACAGTTCTAGAATCATACCAAAGTTGAATCAAGAAAATAAAAACCACCTAACCAGATCTATAATGAGCAATTAGACTGAAGCAGTAACAAAGTATCTCCCAACAAAAAAAAATCCCGAGACTAGATGGACTCACTGCTGAATTCTACCAGACATTTTAAAAAATTATTTTATTATTATTGTCCTAAGTGTACATTGTGACAGTTACAAGAGTTTTTACAATATATCATAGTTGAATTCACCCCTCCATCTTTCTCCTTTATCCCCCTCTCCTCCTATTCCTGGAATAGTTTCAACAGCTCTCATTTTTCCATTTGCATGCATGAGTACCTTCAATCTTCTTCACCGTTTCCTTATATCTCCCACCCCAACTCATACCAACTCCCTGTTTTACTTTACTATTTTCTATTTTTGAAAAATGGTATTTTGGTTGTTTAAGATAGCTATACAGGGAGTTTCCTTGTGACATTTCCATGTGTATGTGTACTATAACTTAAATTGTTTCATGCCTTCTATTTTTCTCCTGTTTACTTTAGTCCACTTCTAATGTTGATTTCAGCAGGTTTAAAAGTTCTGCATTCATTCTTGTATAGAAAATACATCACCCATATTTACCTTCTTAACTTCCTTCTCTTGCCCTCTGTCTTTTGTTAGTGACCTTCCCTTTGCATAACCTGTTTTTCATAATATTGCTTATATTTGCATAATGTCTCTCTCTCACATATGAGAAAAAACATGGGACCTTTGCCTTTCTGAGCCTGACTTTCTTCACTTAACACAATGTCCTCCAATTGTATCCATTTACCTTCAAACCACATGGTTTCATTCTTCCTTATGGCTGAATAAAACACTCTCTCTCTCTTTCTTTCTCTCTCTCTAAATATATATACCCATTCATCAATTGTAAGGCATCTGGGTTGTTTCCATAGCTTAGCTATTATGAACAGTGCTGCAATAAATATCACTGTACAAGTGTCTTTGTGTCTTAGCTTGCATTCCTTCAAGTATATCCCAAGGAGTGGTATTGTTGGATCATATAGCAGTTGTATTTTTAGTTTTTTGAGGAGCTTCCATATGGTTTTCATAGTGATTGTACTAATTTACATTTCTACCAGCAGAATATCATGGTTATTTTTTTCCCCACATCCTTGCCAACATTTGTTGTTGTTTGTGTTCTTGATGATAGCCATCTAACAGGAGTGAGTTTGAATCTTAGTGTGGTATTGATTTGCATGTCCTTTATGGCCGGGAAAGAATGTTGAGCATTTCTTCATATGTTTTTTTAGCCATATAGATGTCTTCCTTTGAAAAGCTCTGTTTAGTTCACTTGCACATTTCTTCACTAGGTCATTGATTTTTAGAGGGAATTTAGTTTTTCGAGCTCCCATATGATGGAGAAAATGGAGAAAAGACAGCCTCTTCGTAAAATGTTGTGGGAAAAACTGGGTATTTGCATGCAGAAAACTGAATCTAGATCCATGTCTTTCACCCTGTACAAGTACCAGTTCAAAGTGGATTAAGGGCTTGAATCATTGAAGCTAGTGCTAGAAAGAGCAGGGAATACACTGGAACAAATAGGCGCAAACAATGAGTTCCCAAATAGAACACAAATGCTTCAGCAGCTAAGAGAAAGGATTGACAAATGGAACTACATGAAACTAAGAAGCTTCTTCAGAACTAAAGAAATGGTCACCAGATTGAAGAGACAGCCCACAGAATGGGAAAAACTCTTTGCCAACTATACATCTGACAAGGGATTAATAACCAGAATGTACAGGGAGCTGAAAGATCTATCAGACATGCAAAGGAGAACTATAGCACCAACATGCTTCAAACTAATCTATAAAATACAAAGGGAAGTAATGCTATCAACTCATTCTATGAAGCCAGAATTACACTGATGTCAAATCAGATAAGGATAAAAAAACCCCAAAAACTATGGACCAAATTCCTTGATGAACGTAGGTGTAAGTATCCTCAATAAAATACATGCAGACCAAATTCAACAATACATTAAAAGACTATATACCATGATCAGTTTGGCTTCATTTCAGGGTTTTAAGGATGATTCAACATACACAAGTCAATAAACATAATACAGTACATAGTAGAATCAGGTACAAAAATCACATAATTTTCTCAATACAAGCAGAAAAAGCCTGTGATAGAATTCAACATCCCATCATGATAAAATCCCTGAGGAAACTAGAAATAGAAGAATCACATCTCAACATAATAAAGGATATATATACCTTATTATATGTATGTATGTATGTATGTATGTATGTATGTATATGAAAACTCAATAGCCAAGATTATACTAAATTGGGAAAAACTGAAAGTATTTCTTCTAAAATCAGGAAAGAGATAGGAGTGTCCACTCTTTTTACTTTTATTCTTAGCCAGAGCAGTAAGGCAAGATAAAGAAATAAAATAGATACAAATAGGAGAGGAAGAGTTCAAATACTATTTGTTGATGAGATGCTTTACCATCTAGAAGAGACCATATAGACATCACCAGGAAATTATTAGATCAGATAAGTACTATCAGCAATGTCACAGGATGCAAAATCAACATGCAAATATGGTGAGAATGAAACCAAGAAAATAATACATTCATAATAATAATGCCTCTGCGAAAGAAATACTTCTAGGAGTCAACTTAAAGAAGGTGATAAAGGACTTCATAATGAAAGCTATGAAACAATGAAGAAAAATCAAAGACATTAGAATATCCCATGTTCATCAGTGAGCAGAATTAATATTGTGACAATGGCTACATTATTGAAAGTACTTTGCATACTTGATGCAATCTCCATAAAATTACAATGATGTTCTATATAGAAATTTAAAAACCCTAAAATTCATATGGAAGTACAAAAGAGCACAAGTAGCCAAAGCAATCCTGAGCAAACTGAGCAATGCTGGAGGTATTGCAATACCTGACTGCAAACTATACTACAGGGTCATAGTAATAAAATAAGCATAGAGTTGGCACAAAACAGACATATAGAACATTATACTAGAATAGAAAATCCAGAAATAAACCCATACTGTGGAATAAAAGATAATCTCTAACAAATATTTCTGGGAAAACTTGATATCCACATATGGGAGAATGAGAATAGATTCCTTTTCTCAGCCTGCACAAAAATCAATTCAAAATGGACCATGATATAGACACGGGCAACTATTTTTTGTGGTGGTACTAGAATTTGAACTCAGGGCCTTGTACTTGCTAGGCAAATACTCTACCATTCAAACCACTCCCCTAACTCCACAATGACTTTCTGAATAGGACTGCACTCCAAAAGGGGTCCTAATCATATATGTTGAATCACATGTAGCCTAAAATGAGTTTTGACTTTTCAGCTGTCTACTTGTTAGAATGGAGCGGCAACTTCTAAGATTCTTATAATGTACTGTAAGCTCTCAGTGTACACAAAAATATTCTCAGACAACTTAGCCATCATGACATTTTGTATGACGTATATTTGGAGGCTAACTTGAAAAGCTCACTAAATTGATTTTATATCAATAATTTTATTTACCATTAAGATGTTTGCTTTATAATGTGTTTTCTTTATGTCATGTGAGAATGAAACCAACATTACTCAGATCAAGAAATGCTCAGAAAATGTTTTTTTAACTCTAGCAATATATTAGCCTTTATTTTTTGCTGCAGAAAAATATTATCTTAACAAGATTTTTTTCCAAATAGTAGCAAACCAAATAGGATAAGCAGCTAGACTCAAATCTGTTATGAAAGAAATTTGGGTGCTCTCAGTTTCTCATCCAAGATCATCCCATCTTTCTGAGAACCTTTAGATGTTCCAGTGCAGACTGTCAGTATTTTGCTTGGGATAAAATGTATGACATATGAAGAAATCACTCTGATTACTTGAATTGTTTTGAAGCTTTTTGAGAAACATTGAAATAAAAGGAGTATCATTAGTCTAACAGTATGAATGTGCTATTTCCTTATATTGTTCCAGCTAGTATCTGTGGACACAAGACATTTACTCAGATAAATGACATGAAAGCTTTACCTATGTGATAATACATTGTACAGGATATAACAGTATACACCAATTCTATAAAGATGTGCCCCATGTACCATAAGTCAAGTATATTAAGAATTATGTTTCATAAAATACATTGAAAAATACTATAATATATTGGAGAAAAGACAAAAAAGATACCAATTCCACCTTTGCAAAATAATGAATTTTTCTCATACATTATAAATCACAGAGCATGTTTAGTGAGAAACTTTGACGAAATAGCACAAATCAGAAAAGCAAATATGCCTCAGATTTCAGTCTACCAGCTATGTTTTACAATCACCCACTTTCATTAAGAGAATTCATCTATCATTTTTCTCTACTATAACTGCCTCCGTTTTAAATTTTATCATATCTTAATGTTAATTATCTGTCCCAGGAGGGAGAAGATTTGAAGTCAAAATCAAAAAATAATTGTTTTAAATCTTATTTTTCATTTTAGTTTATAAGATAAAAACATATCATTTTATAAGTATGATGCGCCCACAATCATGGTTTGTTGTATATTGTTTCTATTAGGATCTAGTGTTACAGGAGGGTGTTTTTTAACTCATATGTTAAGTTCTATTTTTTTATATACCCATGGTTCCTCAAAATTAGGCATTCTGAAAATATAGCCTCCTTAAGTCCCTGTTCTTTTTTTAGAACAAATTCAACAGGTTTCATTCTTCTATTTTCTTATATGAATACAAAATACATCCACAATATTCACTCATTCTCCCTATTCCACTGGTACCCATCCCCAGAAAAAAACTGCTTTACCTTCCTTGTCCTTCATTTTCTAAAGTGTATATTGATTGTCCAAAGGAGTTTCACCTGGTATTTCAGTCCTGTATATATCATGCTTTAACCAAGTTAACTCCACCCCCCCATTACTTACTATTTCTCTATCACCATCTATCACCCTTAATATTCAATAGCTTAGAGTGTGTTATGGTATATTTCTTTTTTTTTTTTTATTATTTTTTTTTCATTTTTCTTTTATTATTCATATGTGCATACAAGGCTTGGTTTATTTCTCCCCCCTGCCCCCACCCCCTCCCTTACCACCCACTCCACCCCCTCCCGCTCCCCCCCCCAATACCCAGCAGAAACTATTTTGCCCTTATCTCTAATTTTGTTGTAGAGAGAGTATAAGCAATAATAGGAAGGAACAAGGGGTTTTGCTGGTTGAGATAAGGATAGCTATACAGGGTATTGACTCACATTGATTTCCTGTGCGTGGGTGTTACCTTCTAGGTTAATTCTTTTTGATCTAACCTTTTCTCTAGTTCCTGGTCCCCTTTTCCTATTGGCCTCAGTTGCTTTAAGGTATCTGCTTTAGTTTCTCTGCATTAAGGGCAACAAATGCTAGCTAGTTTTTTAGGTGTCTTACCTATCCTCACCCCTCCCTTGTGTGCTCTCGCTTTTATCATGTGCTCATAGTCCAATCCCCTTGTTGTGTTTGCCCTTGATCTAATGTCCACATATGGGGGAGAACATACGATTTTTGGTCTTTTGAGCCAGGCTAACCTCACTCAGAATGATGTTCTCCAATTCCATCCATTTACCAGCGAATGATAACATTTCGTTCTTCTTCATGGCTGCATAAAATTCCATTGTGTATAGATACCACATTTTCTTATAATAAACATGGATGGCCGCAATAAACATGGATGTGCAGGTGCCTCTGGAGTAACAGTCTTTTGGGTATATCCCCAAGAGTGGTATTGCTGGATCAAATGGTAGATCGATGTCCAGCTTTTTAAGTAGCCTCCAAATTTTTTTCCAGAGTGGTTGTACTAGTCTACATTCCCACCAACAGTGTAACAGGGTTCCTTTTTCCCTGCATCCTCGCCAACACCTGTTGTTGGTGGTGTTGCTGATGATGGCTATTCTAACAGGGGTGAGGTGGAATCTTAGTGTGGTTTTAATTTGCATTTCCTTTATTGCAAAAAACTGAAACTAGATCCATGTATATCACCCTATACCAAGATTAACTCAAAATGGATCAAGGATCTTAATATCAGACCCCAAACTCTTAAGTTGATACAAGAAAGAGTAGGAAATACTCTGGAGTTAGTAGGTATAGGTAAGAACTTTCTCAATGAAACCCCAGCAGCACAGCAACTAAGAGATAGCATAGATAAATGGGACCTCATAAAACTAAAAAGCTTCTGTTCATCAAAAGAAATGGTCTCTAAACTGAAGAGAACACCCACAGAGTGGGAGAAAATATTTGCCAACTATACATCAGACAAAGGACTGATAACCAGAATATACAGGGAACTTAAAAAACTAAACTCTCCCAAAACTAATGAACCAATAAAGAAATGGGCAGGTGAACTAAACAGAACTTTCTCAAAAGAAGAAATTCAAATGGTATATTTCAATCACATGTAGATGAGTAGTTTCAGTATTTTTCACTCTCTAACACTTTCTTTTGGTTGCTGGTCCTCTATATTCTGTCAGATCATTGCACAGACTGCCTTAACCTATACATAGAATTTGACACAGAATATGAAAACACTCTGTAGGCACTTGTGCTCACACTTGCCTTCCTTACTTCTGCCATAGAGATTTTTGCCTCTAGGTTTTAGATTCTGTCTGTGCCTTTCTGTGGCATTTCTTCAGTTTCCCTTTTGGGCACTTTGAGTTTGTTTTAATTGTCTTTGCTGTGTCTCTGACTTTTTGTCTTTCTTGCAGTCATTAGTTAGGGACAACTAATTTTCTCTCTCCTAAATCCTGGAATGAAATGTACAACTTGCCATTTTCTTTCTCCTCCAGCTCTCCCTCAGACATCTACTTAGAATTTCTAGAACTGAACTTAGTTTCTTCCTCCCTAACTCTGCTCTCTATGGCTTTCTTTCTTGGTGATTCGTAGTAACATACTACCAGCTATATTTGGTTCCTTCTTCTACATCCTTCCTGCCATATCTAATTAGACAGCCCAATGTTTTTGTCAAGCCCATCCCCAACAGATTATTATCTGTTACAGATTATTTGATAATATTACTTCATTTCAGGTTTCTGTTAATTTTGTTCCAAATCATGTGCTAAATGACCACAGCTAGACCAAATCCGAATTTTTAAAAATGAGTGAACTCAGCTTCTTAATATATTAATATATATTTTTAAATGTTATAAATGTTATCAGTTTAATATTATTGAAAGCCAAGCACTATTTTAAGCCAGTGAACAGGTGAATTTTTAACAGTACTGTTTGAATAGCATAATGTATGCTTTCCTGTGTTCAAAAAACTGCTTCCAGATTGTTTAATCTGTAGTGCAAAAGAGTTTTCAACCTTTGTTTTTCTAACTCATGTTTCCTGGAAAAGTGGCAGGTTATTCAGTTGTTTGATCAGTATACCACAATATCTTGAGAGCATTAATTTTTGATTATGTATGGGTTTTCTTATAGTTTATTTATTTATTTTTTTGCTGTGTAGAAGAAGAATCTAGATGGTAGAAAGAAGGAACTTTATGTTTTTTTAGTTTTCTGTGAGAAACCTGAAAGTAAATTAACTAAAATACTTTTCTCAAATATCTTTTTCTTTATTCCCCAGTTTCATAGACCAAATTACTCTAAGGCTATCTGATATATGGAAGAACTTCCTTTGCCTAAGGGGAAGCAAATGGGATTCAGTAAAACCAGGAGGTAGATGATTTGCTGCTCTGTAGTGTTTATAGGACAGAAGAAAAAAATATTAGTCTAGAAATCATGTTTATAATGACCACTTCCAGAAAAACTGTTAGAACTATTTATTACCTCTTTTAAGGATTATTTCTTTTTAAAAAAAACTCAAAGGTGCTAGGAAAAGAGCTTTAGATAGTAGTGTGTGCTGTACATTTAGAAATTTGAGAGAGGAAAAATGACAGAACACTAGAGAAGGCTGATGCTTCCAGGGAACTCCCAGCCTAGATAGCATGAACTATAGCAACTTACACAATTAACTTCTCATTTCCAGACAGCACAGAATTCACTGGAATTTTATTTTTTCCATATGGTCATCAGAAAAGAAAAGAGAGTGCTTACCCCTGATTAATTAAAAAAAAAAGTAACAAACTTGGTTGGGCATAAATATGAATTTTTAAAACCCAAAGAAATATCTTCCCATTATTACTTTCAAATATTAATACAACTTAATATTTAAGTTTGTCACTGTCACACATTTTTAAAGAAATCATTAAATGAGAGAAAAGTTTAACAGAAATATTTTGTGCACTAACTAATCTCTGAGTCTTACAAACATTTACTTAGAGTTAGGAGTTTTTCATTTAGTCCTCATTGTTTATACAAGAAATTGATTTAATTCCAGGATAAATCTTTCAGAGGCTGTGAAGTGTAACCATTTAAATGTGATAATGCTGTTTCCTTCCTTATCTTATTATTTTATGGATAATACAATGTTTATTCTCTATATTCTATAGTATTTAATATAGATGTCTTATATATCCCTTCATGTGGTAGAGAATCCATTCTTGATATTCATGGCAGTAGATCAAGTCATATCTTTAAAAATCTGCAAAAGCAGTTTTCATATCTCTACTAGCCATATTTTTATTCAATCTATGGAATGACTTTTATTTACTCTAGATTTCCTGGCAGTGTTCCTTACTCACAATCTGATTAGATTGCATTAGTCTACTCTGAGTTTGCATTTATCTCCTGACTCATCAACAAAACAGCCTAAAATTTTTAACCTGTTTGCCTGCTTTTTCATTTTTTTTTCCAATTCCATTTGTAGGATAATCAGTTAGCAGACTGGTCTCCTTTTAATAGACTTTAAAAATCACTTTATTATTAATATGCTTCATGTTTCACATAACATGAATACTGTATGAATGTAAAATGAATTCTTGAGTTCATTATACATGTAATTTATTTTATTTTAAAGTTGAAAACTTCTTTTGGTGAGTCATCATATGGTTATTCTGTTTTACTTTTGCCATTAGTATTGAATGATGATGCTTTTGGATTTTTTTTAATAGGAATAAAGGAAGAAGAGTATTTGATTATGGTAATGTATAATTAAGAATTTATATGCTTTTATCTAATTTTAAATATTCAAATCATCAATGTAAAATCTTATACTTTTAGCATTTTAATTTAAGAAATGAAAAATGTCTTTTATAGTTGCCATGAAAACCAAAAAAAGATCATATTATAAGATTTTGACTATAGTCAGTGAATCTGGCTTATGTCCTCCATCTGTAATAATGTCAAAGTACTGTCTGGTGAAGCTTCCCCAGAAAATGGGGTGAATTCAGTGGCTATGCAATTCTCGTGACCTTTTTTAGGTACTGGAGACAACTTAGTCATTTTCCATTTCTCAGCTATACCATTTCTTTTGAATGTTGTGAACTTTTTAAAAATGTCACCAAAATGTTAACTATTTTTTTCTTCACACATTTGTGGGTTTTGACTATACTAGTGTGTGCACCAAAAAGTCTATTGCAAATATCTTTAACAAATTCTATAACCATTTCTGAACTTATAGGTAGGTAATCCTATTTCATACTTCAATGCATGATTTATGACATCAAGTAATCCATGGTATAGTCTTCTGATAAGATATGGAAAAAGGTCACCAGTTTCCTTTTTTTTTTACATTCATTCATTTAACATCTTTATTTATTTTAAGTACCTAATTTTTCATTCTACATTTTAGTGTGTTTACATACTCTTTGGATGATTTTGATAAATTCTGTGAGAGTACAAATGATATTACCATAAATGCAAAATGAAGAATCCCACAAAATGCATAATTTACTTTATCTAACAGGTTAATACTTTTTTATGAAAAATAAACACTTAAAATCTCAATAAAAAATAGAAAAATGTTATTAGCAAACACTACAGAAAAGTGTTAGGTATAAATCATTTATTGTGCACCAAGTGCTCTGTTAAAAACTGCTCATTCCCATCAGTGGAAAAGGAAACTGAGCATCAGGTCCCATTCGTGGGGTAAGAGGCAGAACTTGATACTAAATCTTTACAACCTCAGATAGTATGCTCTTTTTAACTTCTCAAATGAGTTGAAAATAAATAAAATAATTTCCATTACTAGTAATCAAAGCAGATTCATTAAAAGAACTAGGTAACATAGCATTTTAATCAAATTAGCAAAATAATGTTTAGGAATAAGAAGTATAAGATAAAAAGGAAGCCAACAGTATGTATCAGTCCTCATGAGATGGTTGGCTCTGACTTAGTAAGTCTGTGTTAAAAGTGAAAAACTAAAAATAGTGTAAATTATATTAAGTACAGGTTGACGTAAAATATGATGTAACCTTTTAGTGAAATATTATACAGCTCTAAATTATTTTTGAAGGAAGGGAATAGTTTGGGGGAAGTTGTTACATTGTACAGATGCACACTGTAATCTTTGTTCTATCAAACAAACATGAGCAAGAAACAGCAACAACAAAACCATAAAGAATATATAGACCAAAAATTAGGAGCCATCTAGATATTAATACTAAACTGTTATAGATGAGTCCCAGCCTTTATCAAACGCATACTCACAAAAGTTTTCCACCTCAGACATGGGCTCTACTGGCCTCAGTGCTGGAGATTGAATGTGGTTGGATGTTTAGCAGGATGAATCAAACATCCTGCATAAAGCATTTCTACGGATATCGTTTTATTGCCTTTTGGTATAATAATAGATAAATAGAAAGGATTGTTTTAAAATCCCAGAATCTGGTAGACATAAACACAAAACTTTTCAGCAGAATTTATTTTTTAATTTTGAGCCCATTTTTCTTCCCTAATCACTAAAAAAAGAAGCTGGCAATAAAAAAAATGACAAGCCATTGTGAGAGAGAATGGACATATATAAACAATAGGAGAATTACTACTCAAGAATTGTTCACTGTAATTCTAGCTACTCAGGAGGCAGAGATCAGGAGGATCACAGTTTGAAGCTAGCCCAGGCAAATAGTTCACGAGACCCTATCTTGAAAAACCCTTCATAAAAATAGAGCTGGTGGAGTGGTTCAAGGTGAAAGCCCTGAGTTCAAACCCCAGTACCACACACACACACACACACACACACACAAATTGCTCAGAAAGGCCAGGTATGGTACTCATACCTGTAATCTCAGCTATTTGGGAGATAGAGATTGGGAGGATTATAGTTGGAAGCCAGTCAGACAAAAAGCTAGAGAAATCCCATCTCATTCATAAGTTGTTAGTAGTGGTGCATGCTTGTCATCCTAGTCAAACAGGAAGTTGTAGGTTGGATGATCATGGTCTGAGGCCAGCCCCAGGCAAAATGTAAGACCCAACCTGAAAAATAACAAAAGCAAAAAGGAGCTGAAGGTGTGGTTCAAGTGATAGACTACATGCCTAGCAAATGCAAGGCCTTGAATTTAATCCTCAGTACTGCCAAAAAGAAAAAAGAAAAAGAACTTTACATAATAAAAAATTTTGATAAGAGACAATAAAATAATCCCATTAAGTGAATGATGTGATAGAATTTGGGATGAGGAATCACACACATTACCTGGAGCTATACTACTGAGCCATACTGACATGGTAATTTTGATAGACTGTGAGGGTGACATGGAGTGACTGCAGGCTTGGTGGGACTGCACACATACATCATGATCTTTCTCTCTGTAGCTTACCACCAGGTCCTCCTAGTCAGAATTCTAGGAAGTTTTCCTTAAAGAGCCAGCCTGAAGCGAAGACACACAATCATGATACCCATAGCCTACTCCATGATAAAGGTCAGCTCTATAGGAGAAAGAACTTTTCTTGACACAATTCTAAAAATTTATCCCAGCTGGGGAAAGCTGAGACAAAAAAAGCAAGTGATTTTGTAAGGGTGAATGTGTTAAAAGCACTACAGTTATTTGAGTGGATATAAGTTTGGCCTTTTATGACTATGGCTGTATCCCTATGCAACAATAGTTTATTTAGAATTATTACAAATATTCTGTTAGTTACTTAGGTTCACCAACTGTTTATAACCACTACTGCATGGTGACATGGAACAACACAATAATCTGACAAATAAGCATTTAAAAAATATGAGGCACATTATTTATTTTTAAGAAATACAAATTAAAACAGAAATGACATTCCACTATGTGCCTATGAAAATCACCAAGATCCAAACAAATGGTGATGTGAATTGCTGGCTGGTATACAGAGAATTAGAGGCAGAAACAGAACTGTTTCTTGTTAGGAATGTACCTGTACAGCTGCTTTGAGACACAATCTGGCAGTTTCTTACAAAGGTAAATATTACCTTACCTGGTAATCCAGCAATTGTGTTCCTAGGTATTTATTCTACTGATCTTAAACTTATATGCATGCAAAAACCTTCATGCAAATATTTATAGCAGCTTTATATGTAATTGCCACAGCCCAAAAGTAATAAAGATGATATTCAGCAGGTAAACAGAGAAGTCGTGGCATATCTATGCAATGAATATTCTACAGCAATATAAAAGGGTGAAGTATAAAGCTACACAAACACTAAATACTATCTGTAATATAGTATCATAATGGGATCCCAAAATACACAAAGGAGATTAGGTAAATACTACAAAAATATGAATGAAATATAGACTTAGTGGATAATAATGTATCTGCCATAATTTGGATAAGTGTCTCTCAAAGGCTGATGTGTTGAAGGCATGGCTCCTGGCCCATGAGGATGTTGGCAGGTGATGGAATCTTTATGAGGTGGGCCTCATGTAAAGAACTAAAGTCATTGGAGGCATGGGCTAGAAGGGGATATGGGAGCGTTGAACCCCCTGTTTTCTCTTTGCTTCCTAGCCACCATGAGGTGAGCTGATTCCTTGAATCTGTGCTTTTACCCATGTTGTACCACCTTGCCACAGGACTAAAGTAGCAGGACCAATTGTTGATGAGCCAAAATAAACTTTTCTTCTATTCAATATGATTATCTCAACTGTTTTGTTACAATAACAAAAGGCTGATTATTCCAGAAGCAATAATGATTTATTAATTGTAACAAATATGCCAAACAAATGTTAAGATATTAGCAATGAGGAACTAGGTGTAGTGTTTATGGGATCACTAGGTAACATATTTGCAATGTTTCAGTTCATATAAAACTATACTTAAAATGCTTCTTTAAAAGCTATTAAAACTTCTAGAATTTATACACACGTATGTATAAATTTTTTAAAATAAATCTTGTAGGTTGATTGTGTATCCTGCTATTTTGTCAAAAGTGTTTATTAGTTCCTTTCCTACATGTGTCCCTTTTATTTCTTTCTCTTGCCTTGCTACTCTGGATAAGAATTCAAGCATCATATTGAATAAGAATGGAGAGAGTGGACATCATTTTCTCATTCCTGACTTAAGAGGAAATAGTTTCAGTTTTTCAGGTGTCCAGGACAATGTTGACTGTAGGTTTATTATACATAGTCTTTACCATGTTGTGGTACATTCCTTCTGTTCCTAGCTTCTTTAGGGATTTTATCACAAAAAGAAGTTGAATTGTGTCAAAGGCTTTTGTGTTGCTATTATTATGCATCTACTGATAGCTACTATCAACAAAAACAACAAGTGCTGGCAATGATGCAGGGGCTGGGGAGAGGACGCTTTATACACTGTTGATGGGAATGAAAATTAGTGCAGCCACTATGGAAATCAGTATGGAGGTTCCTCAAGAAGCTAAAAGTAAAACTACCATATGATCCTGCTGTACCACTAGTGGTCATGTATCTGAAGGAATGTAAGTAAGCATACAACAGAGATACCTATACATCTGTGCTTATAGCAGCACTATGCATAATAGTGAAACTATGCTATCAGATAAAGAAAGTGTGGTATATATATACCACACAGTGGAGTATTAAGGCATAAAGAAGAATGAAATTATGTTATTTGCAGGAAAATGGATGGAAACTGGAAATCATTATGTTAAGTGAAAAAGGCAAGACTGAGATAGACAAGTGTCTCTTGTTCTCTCATGTGCAGAATCTAAACTAAAACAAACAAACAAACAAACAAACAAGAATGACATAAGTGTAAAATGGGCACTTATGAAGAGGGGAATCAGCAGGAGGGGGGAGGGCAAAAAAGAGAGGATGAGAAGATAATGGGGGTACCATTTTGACTGAGGTACTTCATATGCATGCTTGAAAGTTGAATAATGAAACCCATTAAAATTGTTTATAAAAGGAGGAAGGGAATAAGAAAGAATAATAGAGGATGTGGGTTTGATCAAACCATATTATATGCATGTAAGGAAACATCACAATGAAATTGCTTTGTATAATAAATATGTACTAATAAAAATAAGTTTTAATTATTACATAATGAGGAATTAATTAAAGACAATGTGGTATATATACACAATGGAGGATTATTCAGCCACAAAAGAGAATAAAATTATTTTCTTTGTAGGAAAATGGATGGAAGTGCAGATCATCATGTTAAGTTAGTAAGCCAGGTTCAGAAAGACAAAGGTTGCATGCTTTCCCTCATATGTGGAAGCTAGATCTAAAAGAAAAATGTATGCATAAATACATATATGATCATCTAGATATGATCATTTAGATATGATCTATCTATATATGTATATATAGATATCTATCTATATTTATTTGTCTATCTATGTAGAGAGAGAGAGCTTGAGAGAGAACATGATTGTAATAGTGGGTCTGTTGCTGGATGGGACTGTCGGGAGGCAGAAGAGGAAAAGAGAATGATAGAGAGTAAATATTATTGAAATACATTACATCTATTTATGAAGACAGAATAAGAAGTTGCACTGAACATTGTTGAATAGTAGGGAATAGGGTTATAGAGAAATAGTAAATAATAGAGGGGGTTAATCTATTATGATATGTAAATGTGTGAAATACCAAGGCAAACCCCTCTTCACAATCAATATACACTTAAAAAAGGACAGGAAAGTAAAACAGGTCTGGTCCAGGGGTGGATACCAGTGGGAGGATATCATTTTAAGCACATATGTAAAGTCACAACAAATTCTTCCTGTACAAATAATATTTGCTGCTAAAACTGTAAAAAGAAAAAAAATTTAAAGAGACTGCTTGAAAACTTGGAGAGTATTCCAGAAAAGCAAGGTTAAAAATAAAATATGAAAAATTAAAATTTAGCACATTTGCAAATACAATTTGAAAACTTAGTGTTATGAAGCACAGCCACAATCTCAGCTACTCAGAAGGTGGAGACAGGAGGATTGAGAGTTTAAGGCCAGCTCAGGAAAAGTTAATGAGAGCCTTTCTCAAAAACAAAATAAATACAAAAGTGTTGGGAGTGTAATTCAAATAGTATGCAAGGTCTTGGGCTCAATCTCCAATACTGCAAAAAAAAAGGAGGAGTGTGTGTGGAATTATATGTTCATCTTAACCGATTAAAAAAAATAATGACAAAATTCATTCCTACTGCTACGGTTTGGATCTTAAATCACCTAAAAGCCATATGCTCCTGGATTGATTGGTGATTTGGGAGATGTTGGAACCTTTAGTCAGTGAGACTAATTAAAAGTCTTAATAGTTTGTGTGCATGGAAACTGACATGCTGATTTTAAATTAATATGGAAAATTATATGGAACCTGATAAAGCAAAATGTATGAGAACAAAGCTAGAGGACTTAAATAACAATATTAAGATTTATATAAATCTACTGTAGATAAGCAGGGTGGAATTCACATACAAATAAACAAGTGGAAAAGAAGCATATATTTAACAAATAGACCCATAAATATTGTGTGATAATGTAGAATAATGGAAAAGTTGGTCTTCTCAAGGAACGATGCACATCAACTAACTTTTCAAACAGGAAAATGTGAATGTGATTCTTATAACACATACAGAATCAATTCTAAGTGTTTTATAGATCCAAGCATGAAAAGTAAAAACATTGATTCTAGAAAAAAAGAAATAGAAGAATATCTTCATGAGCCTCAGTTATTCAAATACTTCTTTGGCAGGACACAAAAAATGCTAAGTTACAGTGAAAAAAATTATACACTGGGTGACATAAAAATGAAAAACTGCTTTTGATTGAAAGATATCATTAAAAGAATGAAAAGATAAATCACAGAGAATGGCAAAGATACTTGT
This sequence comes from Castor canadensis, assembly GCF_047511655.1. NCBI lineage: Eukaryota > Metazoa > Chordata > Mammalia > Rodentia > Castoridae > Castor > Castor canadensis. The sequence goes on along the minus strand of NC_133394.1, from coordinate 30,584,919 downwards.
CATAATTATGTCTAGAAGTGAGCTAAAAATAAATTTTAAAGGGGCAGATAACAAATAGAAAATTTTTAAAAACAAAATTATTCAACTGCATTAGAAATGATAATCAAATTTAAATTACAGACATGTATTCAGGTTACTATAACAGATAACATAGACTGGGTGACTGACAAAGAAATTATTCTCATAGTTCTGGAAGCTGGAAGCATGAGATCTGGCTTTAGCATGGTTGGGGTACACAGTGCCGCAACCTTATATTCTGACATGGATGGAAAGAGAGATAGCAACCTTTTTGGCTTCTTCTTGTAAAGACAATAATTCCATGTGAGGGCTATACCTTTATTACCTAATTACCTCCTAGTGGAATACCTCCTAACACCAACACTTTGGGGTTAGAATTTCAACATGTGAATTTTGAGGGAGGGAAAGTAGGGGACACAAACATTCTGTTCATAGCAGTGTCATACTACTTCATTCCCATTAGTGTAACTAAAATGTAAGAGAGAGAGGGAGAGGGGACAGGAGAGAAAAGACAGCAAATGTTGGAAAAAGGATGTGGAGACAAGTGAAATTCTCATACAATCTGGGAAAGTACTTGTAAAACTAAATGTACAGATTGTTCATAACCTGACAGTTAACTTTTCTAGGTATACAAGCAACAGAAATGTGTCCATGTTTTCAACAAAGACATGTAAAATTATGGACAATAGCACTCTTTTTAATAACAATGGAAACTATCCATAAGTGGTCATCAGAAGTAGAATAGATAAAATATTTTGTAGTGGATTTATAAAATGGAATGCAGAAGAGAATTGAGAATTAATGTTATACACAACCGCACGGATCCATATCGTGAGCATAATGCTGAATGAATGGAGGCAGACACGAAAGGAAATGCTCTTTTTGATTCCATTATGTAAAGTTCAAAACTGGGAAAAGCTCTTCTACCCATCATGTTAGAAGTCAAGATTCTTGTGACTCTTGCAGTCCTGGAGTAGCTATGGGAGGGGGTGTGCTGTGTGGGGACACAGAGGAACCTTTTGGAGTTCTGGTAATGTTTTGTTTCTTAACCTGAGTGCTGCTTATTCAATAGTGCTCACTTTTTAAAAATTCATTTTGAGATACTTATTTGCATACTTTTCTATATCTATCTATGCTACATCTATGCTATATTTTTAATAAATAATTACCAGAAATATACATGGTGAGTAGTTCAGGATGGTGAAACATAATATCAGTTTTAGAAAAGTAAATAAAGAAGATGAGAAGTGCTACCCAAAATAATCTTGGCATTATTTTCTAGAAAATTAATGAGGACTTAAGGTCTCAGAATTAAAAAAAAAATTCAGGTGTTTATGTCAGACAAAGTTATAAATACTTTAGAACAAACCATATGAAAATAACTTCTAGTATACTAGGTGAGCAATAAAGCAATATGTAATATAGACATTAGTAATATGGAGAAGAAAACAAAGCAGAAAAAGAAGCTGTTGCATTTTGGGTTTGGGGAGCAATGCTGACATCTTCAATGAGTTTTTCAGGAAAACTTTACTGAGAATAATAGGAGAGAATAAAAAAGTACAGGTGCAGATACATGGATAAATGTGTTGGTGGAGACTGATGGATGAGGAGAAAGTAAAAAGTTTATTCTACAAATACTGTAGCCATTTCTCTATAGTTAACCACAATTCCTTACTAATTACCTAGTTGTGAAATACATGCTGGGATGTTATATAATGATTATGTAGAACTTTACTAAGTGAAACATAATAGTTTCCACTGTCATTCTCTAATTATTTGTAAGAGTAAAACATCAAAGAAAAGGTTATGTGACAAGACTGACAGAAAATAAAGCTTGGTGTTGATGGCTTATGCCTATAATCCTAGCTATTCAGGAGGCAGAGATCAGGAGGATTGTGGGTTCTAAGTCAGCCTGGGGAAGTAGTTCACAAGGCAAACAACCTTCACAAAGAAGGCTGATGGAGTGGCTCAAGATGTAAGCCTTCAGTTCAAGCCCTAGCACTGCAAAAAAAAAAAAAAAAAAGGGAAAGAAAATAGAGAACATGCTCCTCTTTAGTGCTTGAAAGGGTGTTGGGAAGAATTGCTATAAATCAACTGGATGGTTAGAGGAATCCAAACAGCCCATTAGTATAGATTTTATAAAACTCTAGGCTAAAAATAAAATTTAAGCCGTTTAACATTGACACTGACATTAGTGGAGCTGGGAATATAGTTTAGTGATACAGCTTGTGCTTAGCATGTGGAAAGCCCTGGCTCAAATCTAAGCATCGAAACAAAATGCTGACCTTGTTAAAAAGAGGCATCTTTTATAATCACAAGGTAACAGATACAGCAGAGGACTTTCATTTCCAGGGGAGGATGAACTATAACCACAGAAGCTAGAAAGCAGTTAAACTGCTAAAATTTAGAGAAGAGACTTCATTTTGAGATTACATTTTGTTTCATGGTACTTGGGATCAAACCCAGGGCTTTGCACATGTTAGGCAAGCAGTTCTGCCACTGAGCTATATTCCTACCTGTTTGCTTGAGACAAGGTCTTGCTACTGCTAGAAACTAATATCTCAATTAAAGACACAGGAACAAAGAATTTTCTCAACAATGCAAAACTTTGCTTCTGGCCCAAAGGGTGCCAGCCTGCACATGGGCAAAACCAGCACAAAGTGGGGTGGGCAATCCATTCCCTCTTATATCCCTGATGTGAATAGCCTGCCTCTTGACCTGAATTGGCCCAGATCAAAAATTCACACTCTACTCAACCAGCTGAAATTCTATACCTACTTGGGGGAGGTGGTAAGATACACAGTGTAGTAGGCAATTCTTGTGGGCAGAGGGGGCTCAGCAGGAATCCAGACAAAGAAGCTGGAAATATGGGCAATTAAAATGGCAACTTACACTTTGACAGAAAAGACTTATTTTCTCACAATCTTCCCCTTTTAATTTAATACTCTTCTTGTTCAAGCTCTTTTAACATCTGTTGACTTTCTATTTCAGCTGTGTATAACAAAAGCTGGTGTGACACAGGAGTTTGTTTAGCTAGAGCAGTTTCTGTGAGATGAATTGTCAGTCTTCATATACAGTGAATAATACAGTACCCAATTAAGGTTAGGGCCCCAAATACAACAATGAAAGATGTTAAAATTGAGGCCATTATTACCTTCCATTTTCTGAACCATTGTTATAGCCAACTAGTAAAGGGATCATTTATTCCTAAATTTTTTGTTATTTCATTTGACATGGCTGTCAGGCACTGGAAAGCCTTGGTTATAGTTCCATCTGGGACTGTATTATTAGGGATGTATGTACAGCATTCTCCTCCAATTACGACACATATTCCCCTTTTTCTGCCACAATCATGTCCAGAGCCATTCAGTTTTCCCATGCCATTTTACTAGTGGGGCCTAGTTGTTCTGCAGTTCCCTTTATTGCATCTCAGGTGTAGTTATCAAACCTCTGTTGATTATAGTATATGTAATTAACCCAGTCTACATTTTTTATTGGTAGTAGACCATCAAAACAATGCTGACTCAAAACCTGCAGCTATTTGATTTTTTGCTTTGAATTCATTGGGAACTCCTCATGAGACCCCAATAGCATCTATATAAATGTGAGAGTTGAATGACCAGCCAGGAGAAGTAAGATTCTGCTTCTGTTTTCTCCTAGCCAGAGAAGGTTTAGAGTTTTGAAATGCCAAGGTGAAAGGGATAGCCAATTAGACTAAAGTACAAGTCCCACTTCATTTGACTGGAAGAACCTCAAGTAAGGGTCCACCACAATACCACCAGACATCTTCCCTGGCAACCACTAGAGCAGTTTTATTGGCTACCTCTTCAAAGGATTGGCCTTCACTGCACCCTGAGACATTCCCCAGAAACTCCAATTTCTCCCCCGACCTGGAACGGCACAAAGTGTAGTTAGAGTTTCAAAATGGGGGTCTGACCGACTGAGGTAGCCTTAGCCTTTCAGGGTCATCAATCGAGGGGAACAGTAGTGACAAGGTCTAGCAAGATCTATTCCCCAGGTTGTCCTTTCTTGGAAGAGAGCAATCATATAAGCCATTCCAGCAGGGTCTGTGGTTCCTACAAAGGAAAAGGGACAACTTGGGGTTCTGGTCTTCTGGCCACACATGCATAACATTTTGTTTAGCATGTAGATGGAACAGTTGATCCATTCCAACCAGTCATTTGCTTCCCTATAATCTGTCTCAATGGCTATAGTTTGTCTTAAGTCTTTGACTTCTACTATAGTACAGCCATTTGATTATGGTGGAGTTTGTGAGACAGCATTGGGAGCAGAACATTGGAGGGTGTTACGGTAGTAGGCTGCGAGAGCAATTCTAAAAGAAATGTACCTATTGGGTTCTTATTTGCATTATGAGCTCTTAGCCAGGTTTCTGAAGGTGGATAGCTCAGTGGACCTAGAGGAAAGATCATTGATAATCAGTATAAGGGGGTTACACTGAAGATGCTGACAGCTGGGATGGGGCGTGATGCTACAGATTTGCATCTTTGGCAGTGTATGTTTCCAGAAGGGGTGACTTGTATACCTACAATGCTGTGAAGCTGTTTGTGCAGCAATCCTCCTTAAGTTTGTTTTCCATCCCACATCACCCCAACTAGCGCATGGAGGATCGTTGTATTGACTAGTGTGATTATCCAGTTAGGAAGGGAGGGTGGTGGCGAGGGACACACACACACACACACACACACACGTACTTAAGTCCTGAAGATAATGTTGATTTCTTAGATCACCACAGGGGATAACAAGACTTGCATCAAACTTGATAGTTATGGGAGAGGAAGCCCAGGGAACATTAATAGTGGTTATGCCATTTCTTAAATGGAAAAGAAACAACAGTCCCATTAAAGTCTTGTTAAAATTACTTTTGTCTCACCAGGTTTTGAAGAGCCCAATGCTCTCCCTGGGGTGCTGGCTTTATTCAAGTGTAGTGTGTCCATCCTCTTTTAGTAGTATACACTGCTGTCTCAGTAGTGACTAGCATCTGGTGGGGTTCCTCCAGGGATGGCTCAAACTTCTCTCTGCCCCAGGTACTGACCAGGATGTAATCTCCAGGCTAATGTACGTGTGCTGGGAAGTCAAGAGATGGGGACTGAGACAGCAATCCTTGGTCTTAAGGGATGACAAGATTGAGGAAAGACTGAGTTTGTAGTTTTGAAGAAACCGGTCTTTGGTTTCAAAAGAGGGGAGGCCTAAGGGCTGTCTGTGTAAAGTAACCCATGTAACATCTCATACAGAGAAACTTTTATATCTTTTCAGAGAGTTGTTCCGATTCTAAGCAAGGTAAGGGATAGGCATTTAATCCAGGGTAGTATTGTCTTGAGAACTAATTTGGTTAATTGTCCTTTTTAGGGTCTGGTTCATCCTTTCAACTCTTCCTGAGGAAGAGAAATGCCATGGGGTATGATATTCCCATTTAAGGTTTAGTGCCTTTGTAATTCCTTAATGATATTGGCTGTTATCTGAATCTATATTTTCAACAAGTCCAAATTGAGGAATTATGTTATCCAAAAGTACTTTAACCATTCCTTTTTCAGTGGCACTTGATAAAGGCATAGCCTCAACCCAATTGACCAGAAATATTTAAAGTGGCCCACCCCAGGTAATGCTGTATAATACACCTGAATACTCTGCAAGGGCCTTAATCCTCAACTTCCTCTTGGAAGTTGTCCTCTCACAGCCTGATTTATTAACTTTTCTTCAAGTTAAACAACTCAGTAACTTGATCTGCCAAGGTATAAATTCTTGGGCATACATAAGCCCTGAGAATAGCATCACACATGGCTTGGGTTCCCCAATGTCTTCCCTGATGTAATTGAGTCATTATTTCTCTCATAAGGGGCTTAGAAAGAACTGCTCTTGCATCTGGAAGAAGCCATTTCCCTTCTTGGCTTTGGGAAGTGCCCAGCTTCTCTAGTTGGACCTTCACTGAGGGAGTGAAAACAGGGCTCATGGATGGTGCCTGGAAGATGAGGGTGAGATGTAGCATTTGGAGTTCTGGATGGAGGGCAGCCTCCTTTGTATCTTTATCTGCCAAATTGCTTCCCTGAGCCTCTGGGGAGCCACTCTGTTGATGTTCTGGTACATGGATTATTGCAATTTCTTCAGGAAGCATGAGACTCTCTAGTAGTTTAACAATCAATGCCTCATGGATTAGATCCTGTCCTTTACTGTTAATTAATCCCCTTTCTGCCCATTTCTTCCCAAAGGTGTGTGCTACCCCAAATGCATATTTAGAATCTAGGTATGCATGGTTCTAAGTATGCATGGTTTCTTTCTTATCCATTAAGAAATTTTGGGCCTGATTTAATGCAAACAATTCACAGGTCTGGGCTAACCAGTTATTGGGTAGTCTTCCTGATTCAATAACTTTTAATTTTTCTCCATCCACCACAGGCCAGGCTTGTGCTCCACAAAGGAACCCACCCAGCTGTCAGCAGTCAGCTCCTTTGGGTTAAGAGTGCCAGGACTTCAATCCGCTCAGGAGGGAGAGCTATCACATGGCAGGGTCTCTCTTACTCTGGAGAGATAGATCTGGCAAGGAGAGGCGCATGCAGGAGAGAGTCCCTTAATGCTGGTGTAGGTTGCTTGTGAGCATAGGTGATGTTGGAAAGTGCACTCTGCTGTGCCCTCAACAGGTGTCCTTTTTTATGTGATTTTCTCCTCCAGGGTGTTCCCCTTTGATATTACTTAATCCTCTGCTGACTGGTGAGGACCCCAGTGTGCTAGCTCACTGATTCTGAACTGCAATACACCCAAAGTTCAGACAAACTTTCCAGCTTGTTAAATGAGGTTTTATGTTCTCTACAGGTTCTCTGTAGACCCATCCATGTAAAAGAATCCCTGACAACCCTCTTCCTCCTCAAAGGTCCTAAGAAGGAATTATCCTCTCTTCCTTTTTCCTTTCAGGGCATTCTTGTCTGAAATTCTTGTCCTGGTTTCCTACATTGATATCATTTGTTTTCTTTCTTGCCCTGTGGGATTCATGAACCCTGCTTTCCTTTCTGAGGCTTTTGGGGGATTTGTATTTGGCTCTTTGAGAAGTGATTTTTTTCCTCTGGTGGCCTGCCCCAGAATGCCTAGTATAATCTTAGCCTTTTGTTTTCCTTCATCCTGTCTTACATAAACCTTTTGTGCTTCTCTTAATAATACAACTAAACTCTTGTCTTTCCAGTTTTCCATGTTTTTGCAATTTCTTAGCAATGTCCAGCCAACTATTAGTTACAAAATGGAGTTTAAGCATTCCTTGTCCTAGGGGATCATCTATATTTAGCCCTGAATATCTTCTCATCTGGTCTATTAATCTATGAAAGAAGTCAGCAGGTCCCCCATTTTTTCTCTGCTGCACATCAAAGGCCTTGGCTATGTTTTGGGGACTGTGGAACAGATTCCCTAATTCTTTTGATAATTGTTTCTCAAGTCCCACATTTTCCCTTCCTCATTAGGATCATTGTTATTCCAATGAGGATCCTTGAGAGGAAATTTTCTATCAGCTTGTTCAATTCCAGGGCCCCCAGGGATGTGGGTTGGGGGAGGTGTTCCTTCTCCTATATAGTCAAGGCAGCCCTCCTTATCATACTTCTCTCATCCCCAGAGAATAAGATTCTCAGAATTGACATAAGTTCTACCAAGGTGTAAGTAGAACTGGTCAAACTAGTCAACGACCTCATCTGATTTTCTAAAAGGGGCTATAATTCCCTCTTAAAACTTCAGACCTCAGAACAAGTCAGTGGAGCATCAACAAAACTGAAGTTTCTACTGCCACTCAGGACCTCTCTGAGTGGGTAAAAGGTCTGGGACGGTGTCTTGGGAGACAAGGGAAAGGGGTGGTTTTGAATGTCCCTCTGACATTGTTGAAACTCATGTCTGAGCCCTGAGAGGGACAAGTTGTAACCAAAGACTGGTTGGGAGTTATGAGAGTGCTCAGAGTCGGGGCTGGACTGAACCTCTGGACCAGGGCTTTCATTCTGATCTTAGGATTGAGCCTGAGGAGTCCCTGAATCATCATAAGGGGGATGGGGCAAACAGAAAGAGGGTCCCATCTGAAGGGCTTTGGCTCTACTTGGTCTTTAGTTTTATCATCTATCCTTGGCTGTAGGAGGAATAGGACTGTAGGTCCCTGTTTTCAACAGAGAGCATATTTAATTTCTTCTTGCTCCCTGGGCTTTTATCATTAACCTATTCAATCAGTAATTGATGGATCCAGTCTTCATCTGACCCAAATTTTGGCCAGAAAACTGCTAGTTTGAGGATGGGTCCCTGAGTCCAAACAAAACAGCAATATTGCATCATTGGTTGCTTCTTTTTGCCTTTGGTCCTTGGGTTATGGGACCAGTATCTTAACATTTGTCCTAAGGGACTGTCTGAAGGGATTTTATTTGTGGATGCATTTTCCCCAGAGTTCTTTTTACTGGCGTTGTGGCCTATCCCGGTCTATCTGTCTGGTGACAGAACCTGGTAGATATTCACCATCCCTAATTTCTAAGAGGTATCTCATATGCTACCCCAAATGCTTTGTTCCTCTCTGACTGATTCCCTTGCTGGATGATATCCAGTAGATGGCACTACTTGGCAATAGGCCGGTTGGTATAAATCCCTGACTAGGACATTGTGATCCACCAGAAAGCTGTATGTAGCTGCCTGGATACCTATAGAACTGCAAATTGGAACTCTACACTCACTTTATGTCTTAAACACGTCTCATCCCCTCTTACACAGCCTCCAAGACCTCTGCAGTCACCAAGGAATACTTTGTCATCCAATGGCATTTCTTACCTTGGCCTATGCATAGGATTGCTTGACTGGTAGGTGGGTCCTTCCTCACTGCATTGTTAAGAGAATCCAGACCCAGGAATGAGTCTCCAGTTCAGGGATGTTGGTCGCCTGATACCCCAGGGCCTCCGAAGCCAGGCAGAAGGGCACTCCTACCTCTCCCCTGTTGGAAGTCAGGCTTCCAGACCAATATGCATCAAATTTGTTAGAAATTAATATCTCAATTAAAGACATAGAGACAAAGAATTGTCTCAGCAATGCAAAACTTTACTTCTTGCCAGAAGAGTGCCAGCATGCATGTAGGAAAACTAGCACAAAGTGGGGGAGTCAATCCATTCCCCCCTTATATTCCTGATGTGAATAGCCTGCCTCTTGACCTGTATTGGTCCATATCAAAAGTTCATATTCTTCTCGACCAGCTGAAATTCTATAGCTACTTTGGGGAAGTATTAAGATACACAACATAGTAGGCAATTCTCATGGGCAGAGGGAGTTCAGCAGGAATCCAGAAAAAGAAGCTGGAAATAAAGGCAATTAAAAAGGTGACATACACTTTGACAGAAAAACTTATTTTCTCATACTGTGTAACTCAATGTAGCTAAGGTTGGCCTAGAACTTGCAATTCTCCTGCCTCCACCTTCTGAGTGCTCAGATAACAGTGCTAAGATTCAACACTTACTTTGAAAAAATTAAAATATTGATATATTGTTAACATGCTTTATCATTTGTACTCTCTCAGTCTCACACATAGATACACACAAATTTCTACATTGTTATGGAAAATATTGTGGAATTATATTGTCTGTAATCATTCTGTAAGCATCTATCATACATCATAATCTTTCTTTTATATTTATAATACTTTGGCACTTATTCCTAACAATGAAGAAATTCTTGAATGTAATCACAAAGCAATGATCAAATTCAGGATATTTTACATTGTTACAATACTATTATCTATAATATAAATCTTACTCTAATTTTTCTCTAATTGCCCTATTAATATTTGACATCTAGACTAATGCATTGTATTTAATCATCATGGTTTTTTAATCTCCTTTAATCCAGAACACATTCTTAGTTTTTGTCTTTCAGGACAGTGACTTTTTTGAAGTTGTTTGGTCAATTTGGTTTCAATATTGTTTATTCTGTCTTCTAACATTAGTACTTCTGATAAGTAGTAGTACAGAAATTAACAGGTCATATCCTCTCATTTTTCTCTGACAGAGAGCAATGTAATTGATTTTATTTAAAGAAATTCTTATTCTGCTTTGAAAAGGCATTCATCATCCCACAGGGGTGTATATATATATATATTTTTTTTTCTGTCCTATCAAAATACATGAATAAAATGCTCTAGTAAATTCCTATGACTAAAATGTTTTGAACAATATATTTTATAACACATGAGTATATACCTATTATTTATAATTTCAGTGAAAATTAAACAGTGGCAAATTAAAATATGTTATAATTTATTTCATTATGAGCTTGAGTCAGAAACATAGCTTTTAACCTTGTATTGATTTTACCTCTATTGTAATTCATATTTCAAACACATTCATCATAATTTCAATAAAATGGCATATATAAATTGTTCTTTAGTTCAGATTAATTTTAAATCAGTTTTTCAAGCCATAGGACACAGAATATAAAAAGCCTAAGTGGACATTAGGCTACTCTTCAGACAAGTACTTGAGATACTTTTGCATTCTGAAAGGTGCAATCTGAACATGATTTCAATGCAGATCAAATACACTTAGGACCCATCTCATATTCATTCTGATCTTCAGGTGGAAAATGCTTTGAATACAAAATAACTGCTTTCATCTCTCTAGCAAGGATGCCATTCTTTTTACCTCTCCCACTTGAATATTATTTAAGAGGAAATAAGTTGTTAATGAGATGTTTATGCATGGTTAAGAACTTATTATGCACTTTCATCCATGCCATCTATCCATGTTTTCACTCAATAATCATTAGTTTAGTTTTTTGTCTTTGTCATATCACATCATGGTTCTTTAAGTCAATTCATTTTATTTCTCTCTAGTTTCCTGTTAATACCCCAAAGATTTTCATTCATGTATTGTCTTTGCTCCTTTGTCAAAGGTCAGTTGACTGTGTTTGTGTGGGTGAATTTCTGGGCTCTGTATTCTGTTTGTTGTTCTTTCACACTGTCTTGATTTCTTTAGCTTTCCAGTAAGTCTTGTAGTGGGCATATCTTTGGAAATTAAATAGTAAACATGTTTAGGAATCAAATATGCTAACTTTATAAAATAACTGTCTCAGATTCTATTCTTTCTATGTTATGGGTAATATTAAAAGCATTGTCCTTTCTAAAAAAGTTCTTTCTAAAAAATTGAAAAATGCTGGCTTTCTTATTATATAAAACCATATCATAAATTTCTCAGGTACCTCTGTGCAGAATCAGGATAATTTCTTAAAATAAATTCTAAATCTAATCCATTTGCATTTTCTTATCTTCATCTTAATATTCTACATTTTAAACATTTGGTCATTGAGACATATCTAAATAGGATAAATGGTCATTTTTGTACAAATAAAAAACTAATCATTCCAGTAGTTACGATCATTAAATATATCCTTTTCTTGTTGATTGAAGTGTCAGCTTTCTCATATGCCAAATTCCTATGGTTATTTTGAGCTTAGTAAGTGATTTTTTTCCATTGAGTTTCCCAGGGATTGAGCTACATTGTTTTAAATATTGTAGATCGATGCTAATGTATAACAAATGGCACGCGTCTCAGCTTCCTAAGTCTCTCCAAGATGAACCTTCAGTATCAGACTCTCAGAGCTAGGAGCTTTGAAGAGTACAGAAAGAACCAGTGCAGTAAGTACGTGACCACTGGAAGAGATTCATTTCTCTTGCCTTTGTTATAGATAAAGGCTGAGTTCGCTCTGCTTCTACTTCCCTGGTGCTCAAGTTCAAACATGTTAGTATCTCAGCTTGGTCTTTTGCCTATTTTAAAGTCAAAGTTGACTGTGCTTACTTCTAGGCTTCTGTTAGATGCTGTGCCATGATTGAAATTTTGGACCTCTTATTACTCCAGTTTTTCACTCCAAGTGATCATAGCTACTTCCTCATATCTAGAAATGACAAACTTTAACCTTTCTGAAGTCAATATTTTTGCTTAGAAGGTGGTTAGAAATGAGAGATAGGAGGTCTGAACTAGCTCTTTAACCCTTCTTTAGTTCACTGTCTTCCCTACTATATCTAGCAGTAATTAATTGAAAATTCTAGCATATTAATGTCCTGTCCCTATTTCTCAACACTAATATAAAATTTCCATAATCATACGTTTCCCAGGTCATCTTCATGGAAATTTGAGTATAGAATAGTGAATACTCGTAATAGAGAACGACAAAAGATGTGTGATGGAGATTCCATTAATTACATTCTATTTACCATAGGCCCTTCATATCAGCATGTCTGTGGTTTCCAGGAGACTGCCTTGAGCAAAAACTGTGCATGCTCAGGTTGCATAGAATTGTATATGGATTCTTGATTCATTTTTGTCATAGTGCTGTCCAACTTCCACTAAAGACATGCCTTTCAACAAATCTCAAATCTTCAATTAATCACTTACATTAAGAACATTAGCTTTAACCTTGCTTTTTGAACACCATTTGCGTTTGGGAGACATATTTTCACAGAATTAAGGGCAAGGAAACACTCAGAAGATCACACAATGTCTTAAAAACAACTGATGATGATGCAGGGGTAACAGAGCTTTTTAGCATCCACTGTATATAATGCACACATGAGAATTTAAAGTTTTTATTTTTGAAATTCCTTTCAGTTTTTAGTTATTTATTCATTTACTTTGATCATGCCTGGTCCAGATTGCATATAATAAATCCACTGTATTTCATATTTTTATATGTCTGGATTTATCCCATGATCTTTTCAAACTTTTACAATAGAAGATAACTCTTTATTCCTAATGCCAATGCCACCAAATAAGTTATACTGTTACATCTTATTCTTATGATGTTGGAAATAATAGTTTTTAATTTTATACTAAAGGTATGTTGGAATAATCTACTCAATGATCTTTTATGATTTTTGTAGATAACTAGACTTAGAGCTAATTCCACCATGCCAGTTTATCTCCCTCTAACAACAAGAATGAAAATTTATTTTCAGCAATTTGATACAAATATTTTCTCTTTGAGGGGACACCACGCTAGATAATAGTAATAGATTCATGATAGTTTTGATGTGTTAGGATTGATATCTTTTATACATACTAATTCATTTAATCCACAAGACAATACTACTATGTAAGTTTATTTATTCTACTTGTTTTCCAAATGTGGAAACCAAACATGGAAGAAGTTGCTTAACAACACAAGGAAAGCAGAGGGCAGGGAGGGTTTGCAACTAATGAAAAGTCCATGCCTTTAGCCACTATGCAAAATTGTGTCTCAAAACCAAGGGCTACTCTAACTCAGCTCATATACCCAGAATGTCTATGTAAGTAAGGAAGACAGCATGAGTACATTTGAAAAATGAAGAAATTCAGGTTGAGAAAGAGGACATAACCTACTGCAGGTCACAGACATTTGAAGTGTCCAGGTCTAAATATGCACTTATATATGTTAATTAGTCTATGATTCTGATTTTAAATTTGTAACTGTCATCTTAGCTCCTGCAGACAAGCAATGGAAAATTATAAATCTAAGAATATAGTATTCTCAACTTGTACTTAGAAACTACTCATCTAAGTTCCCAACTTCATGCATCCTACTGTATGACATTTTGGGGTAGGGGAGTATGAATAGAAAAGAGAAGTGTTGTTAGGATTATGTTAGGACTAGTATCTGTCACAAAGAAGGCACTTAAATAAATACTGGAAGAATGAATATAAGCCATTAATTTTATTTTTCAATCATCTTTGCACAGAGATTTAGTAGGTATTCCTCATAGAAATTGAAAATCAAATAGCTTTTTTTCTTTTTTTTTTAGTTTTTACAGTTGTTTCAAAATCTTGTTTTGCTTGTTGTTTTCATTGATATATTGAATGGAAAAGGCAAATGAATTTTATCTTGGTGTTAAATGTCCATAGTGGCAAAATAGTCTGGAACAGATGATATGCATACAATAAATATTTGTTAGAAGGATAAATGTTAATTAGAAGGTAGATGTCAAAATTGGTATCAGCCTTCATTGAAAGGAAAATTTATTTCTAAAGTCGAATTTATTGATATATATCAATACACATTTTTAAAAACTACATGTATTTAAATACACATAAAATATACCTATTTTGTTTTTGAAAGTTACAGTTTTTTTTCTGAAAGATTTTGGTCTCCCTTAAATCCATATGACTTTTCAACAAGAATTTAAGGCACACTTTAATTAAGCTCATGGCTAATAAATTTTGCACTGTGAAGCACATTTATAAATGTTAACTCTATGAATTCAAATATGTAAGATGCTAATGAATTATATTAGTAAGTTAATTTGCATTCATGAGTTCATTATTCATTTATGGAAAAAATTTTCAAAGTTTGCGAATGATAAAATTAAAATATTCCTTTGTTTGAATCTCTACAGCTCAGTCCATTTTTTAAACATTCTATTCTGAAGAGAACATTTAATGTCACTCTGCCAAATTCTTCCTTGACTCAGAGAAAATATACTTCTACTACCAAACAAAAAGGCAAACAAACCCAGAAGGCAACATAGAAGCTTCCAAATGGTAAGTGGTGCCTATCTGCCCTCACTGAATCATATGGTTCCTATATATTTATCACCCATAAATTCACTGGTATACACCATTCCTTGGTCAGATGATTTTTTTTATTGTCAAAGCAATATTTTTTGCATTCCTCTTCTAGAGATTGGTTATGTTAGCTATGTGTATGGACTCAATGAATTAATTAAGAGATTATGGTGGAGGATATTGTGCATGCTTCCACAAATAAGTGCTAATTCTGATTTTTATAAAATCTGTTTTTCATACAAACTTACAAAGACAAAAGAATTACCTCAGTGAGGTACAAGTGACAGCCTTTTAACTGACCTATCTTTATTAATATAAAGAAATTAAAGTTAATGTTATTCTTTAGTTAGTTATTTGGGATTACATCTCATTGCAACATTAAGGCTTTTTTGGACTGATTGTACAACTAAGCAAGTTTAGACCAACAACAAATATTCTCATAAAAAACAGTTCATACACACTGAACTATGAATTAAATGCAGAGCATAAAATAATAACTATGATAGTGTTTTAAGCTTTGAATTTTTTTAATAAAATGGGACTGAACGGACACAGCTTGATGATGATAATGTATGTCAGATAAATATTCATTTTCATGTTAGTATCTATACCATTAAATGGCATTGTATTTCAGGAACCCACTGTGATTATATTAATTTCTAGAGAACTAGATTCTAAGCAAATATTTATTTATTCAAGTAATAAAGTAGAAATTTTAATATGAAATATTAAATTAATAAAATGGTTGGCAATAGTAAACTTATTAATGAAATGATAGAAATCCTCATGTTGTATGCCATCAGAGTTGATTCTTGCTACAGACAGGAAACTCGGCTATCTATAATGCTAGTCATTGGCCACATGAAATGTGAAAATTTCAAATTGCTATGTGCTCCAGCTCTAACATGCCCACCAGATATTGAAGGCATAGTTTTACAAAGTGTAAAATATCTTAGTAACAATATCTCGTGTTACTTGTTGAAATAGTATTTCTGATATCCTGGATTAACTAAAATAGTCTATTAAGATTTTGTTCATTTGCTTCTGTTTTACTTTTTATATTGTCACTAGAAAGTATACAGTTACTGTTGTGGCCAAATTTATGTTTCTGTTGGTCACTGATGTATAATATTCATGTTTTGGAATGATGAATTCATCATTATTTTCTATAGAAAACAATATTTGTTGTCATTTTCTCTTTTGAAGGATATTTTTGATGTGTAAAAGACTCCAGGATGGCATACATTTTCTTTCAGCATTTTGAACTCATCATTGCATTATGTTTTGCCCTCCTTTCTTCTTCTTCTTTTTTTTTTTTTTGGGTGATACTGGGGTTGGAGCTCAGGGCCTCACACATACTAGGCAGGCACTGTACCATGCCCTCCATTCTTTCTGATGAAATATTTTTCCTTCAAAGATAATGTTGTTTATTTATCTGACTGTTTTCACAATGTTTCTTTATGCATTTAAAGAAAACTGGTGTAATGTTCCTAAGACTTCCTGTCTCAGTACTCCTCGATGTTTGGTAAGATGGATTTTGTGGGTTGATGTCTCTTTTTTATCAGTTATGGAACATTTTCACCTATTAACTTTCCAAATATTACTTTTATAACATTCTTTTTCTTCTCTTATTTTGAAAATGCATTTATGAGAATTAAGTCTTTTTTACTTTGCCTAATGTAGCTTGTTATTATAGATGCTCTTTTCTCTTTAATTCGACCTGTGTGCTCTATAACAATCTCTTCTAGTTCACTAATCTTCTCTTCAGCTGTCTAATCTGAAGTTAAGTGCATCTGTTGTAGTCTTAGTTTAAATTATTTAATTGTATAATTTGCATTTGATTACCATTTAAAAATTCTAGATACATGGTGTGTTTCCCAATGTTGTTGACATTTTGTAAAACATTTTACTCTTCATAATTTTATACTCCATAATAGAAAACTCCAACTCTGATTCCCCTTTGGATCTGATTATATTTCCTATTATCTTTTTTTTCTGTCTTTTGACTCTGTCTTTTGACATGCCTAATATGTTTGTCCAAATGTTGAATATTGCTTATGAAAAATTATAGAGACAACTTTGACACTTTGCCTCTTGTCATCTTCCTTCAGGCAAGATGTCATTTTGCTTTCTCTCAAGTACCCTAAATATAAGGTGCCCCTATCTTTCCAGTATAGGATTGTGTTTATTTGGATTTCAGTTTCCCATGTTTTAGAGGAGTTGATATAACTCACATCACCCATGTTCATAGGTTGTAACCTCTCTGTGATCCTACCAGGCAGTCAATGGTGTCCACCAGAACTTTCCCTGATTTCCTTTCCTCTTTCTTGTGATTCTGCCAAATACTCTGTGGCTGCCCAGATCCTTAGCTGTCAATTACTGCGCCACTTCTTAGCCTCTTGGCCTGCACCAAATACAGTTTACCAAATGTCTTAAGGAAGATTACCAGATGCCAGGCTCCCTCTATGCTCTTTCTTTCTCTTTGTAATCTGACATCTTCAAATCCTGCTTTCCTGAACTTGAACTACAAATTTTGTTTCTGTCAACCTGGGGTAATGCCAAATGTCAGTTTAGATTCCTATTCACTTTGTGGTTACCTTCTTAGCTTTTTGGCCTTGTGCTATTTGGGATCAAAGATTTATTCAGGGGAATATAAGGTTTACCTCAGTGTTGTTCCTTCCTCACTTTTCTCACCAGATTCTTGGCCCTTCAAAGCCTGATTATCTGTGTAGTTCTCCATTCACTTAAATAGATTTAGACAGAAATAAATGCTCTAATGTAATATAGTCTACAAAAAGTTACTCTCTGCCATTTCTGAATTCCTTCCTTTTGGTACTGTGGTTTGAACTAGGGATCTTTCACTTGGTGGGCAGGCAGCACTCTGCCACTTGAGCCAAACTCCAGACCGTGAAATTCTTCCTTTACCACAATTTTCCAAACTCTTTCTCTTTTGCTTCACAATGTATCTTCAATGGACATTTACAAATGAAAAAGAATATCTTCTAGACATAATGTACCCTGGCACATTTATTTATCAATTTCTAAATGCCCATATTATCTTTAAAGATAAAGATTTATTTTTTAAATTTACCTGTAGATTTATTAATTTTGCTGATTATTATTGTCATAGTATAAGCTAAGACAATATGTTAATGCTATGCATTTAATTATTAAACCATTTTACAGGGTATTATACGAAAATAATTCCTTCAAGAATGCTTTACTGTTGTATACTTGCTCACTCACATTCTAAACCCTCTGTGAATAAAGCTTAGACGGCAAGAATCCCTGTCCAGCTTTACAATTAAAGATGAACTAAAAGACTTCATTCCATCTTTTCTCTTTCTACTCATTCCTATCATTACTGTTAGACAATAAAAAAAACTACTGGATTTTTGCATTCAGAATTATTCTGCATTTCAGAAAATGTAGTGTCATTTGGAGGCTCCTTCCTTTAATTAACTTTCATGAAAAACAATTTTACTGCACAATTAGAAGTTTGATGCTTGACTGAACTTTGATGCTAACTTAAAGAAAAATAAGTGAGTTAATGTGTTCAAATGACTGATAACCGCTCAACTCATGCTTGCTTGAAGGGAAAACAAGGTAGACAACAGGAAAGTGTTTTTTTTTTTTTTTTTTTTGACAAAGAGAAATACGTCATTTTATTCTTTCACAAGTCACATTGGACAAATAAGTTAGATGTCTAGATTATTTTTGTTTTTTTTTTTCATTTTTCTTTTATTATTCATATGTGCATACAAGGCTTGGTTTATTTCTCCCCCCTGCCCCCACCCCCTCCCTTACCACCCACTCCACCCCCTCCCGCTCCCCCCTCAATACCCAGCAGAAACTATTTTGCCCTTATCTCTAATTTTGTTGTAGAGAGAGTATAAGCAATAATAGGAAGGAACAAGGGGTTTTGCTGGTTGAGATAAGGATAGCTATACAGGGCATTGACTCACATTGATTTCCTGTGCATAGGTGTTACCTTCTACCAGGAAAGTGTTTAATGAGTGAAAATAGGAAAAGAATCATTACCTGAATAATAAAATTGCAACACATAGCCAGAGTGATGTCATCAGAACTAGTTCCCTAGACCTTGCAGGTTTGCCTTGGGTCAAGTCATTTTCAATTATTCTTGGTCACAGAAGAAATAAACTGTCTTTGTCATATGTAGTCTCACATACGTGAAGCTTGGCAAAAAATTTATATTGCTTCTAAGATAAAATCTCGTGTTACAAGTGCATTTTACAACTTTATTGTAAAAAGAACTTAAATCCCAAAATACTCACCAGTGCTGACATCAGTGTATTAAGTTACACTGTGAAAGTTTTAACAGCTCATTTGGTGGCTATTTCCTTTTTTGCTCTCTCAGTTGACACTTCTTATTAGATGCACTGCTATCATGATGCAAAGTCCATACAATTGCAAATACAATGTGTGCTTTAATATTCATTCATAACCAGCTCTAGTCTCCATTTCGGTCATTAGGACAATCCAACAGGCAGGATTGTGGCACAATGTGAACTAAATGATCCTTAATTTGTTTTCAAGAAAAAGGGCATTTTGTAATATTTTTGTGCCTTTTATGTGGGGTAATGAGAAGCAATCTGAAAGAATAGTTTGGCACAGGTAAAAAAAGAAGCACAATAGAGATACCACTTACTGAAATGTCTTTTCTTTCCCCACAGATGAACTCCAAAGGTAATAGCTACTAATAAAAAGGTAAGCTGACAGCTCTTGCACAAAGAAGTACTTCCAGTTTGATGATGTCCTCCATCAGCTACTCAAAGAAACGCAATTCTTCTAACCTCTGGAGATGGAAAAAACTGTTCACATAAGAACAGATTTTCCTCATAACAAAAGCTTTATATATATTCCTTGCATTCTTTCTAAACATACACTACTGGTGCCTTTGTATAAGATGTAATACTGAATAAAGACATCTGATGAAAAGCCTTTTTTTTTTTTTGCTTCAGAGCCTCATTCTCTAACCAAATGCAGTTGCTTTACAAATACTAGGCATGCTGAAACAAAGCAAGTGATGCTATCATGTGTATGTGCTATCCACTTGTTTTCTTATGCTTTGTTTTTCTGAAATTCTAAAAGTGGAGAATAAATATCATAGAGGAAATACTCAGTAGTTTTACTGGGTGAGACTTTTATCTACAAATAGAAGTAAAAAGTAAGTAAACTGTGGCAACATAACAGTCTCTTCCATAGCCTATATCTTTCTTCCTTCCTTCCTTCCTTTCTGTTTCTTTCTCTCTCTTCCCCTCTCCCTCTCTCCTTTCTATTTTTTTTTTTAATGTGTGTGGTACCTGGGAGTGAACACAGGGCTCACAAGTGCTCTACCACTTGAGCTATGCTCCCAGCCTTATCTACCTAAATTTTAGTGAGACAAAATATTTGTACATTTTTGTGATACGTTATGATAATTCAATACATGTAACAACATATAGTAATCAAGTCATTGTAATAAGCATTAAAATCTCTTCAGTATTAATCATTTTTATGTTTGAGGAATTCATATCTTTGTAGTGATTTTAAAAAATATCACTTGATTTTTTTTTATTTCTTTTATTCATATATGCATACAATATTTGGGTCATTTCTTCCCCCTTCTCCCTACACCTTCCCCTTCCCCCCTCCCCCTTCCTCTTTCCACCTACCCCCTCACTACCAGACAGAAACTATTTTGCCCTTGTCTCTAATTTTGTTGTAGAGAGAGTATAAGCAATAATAGGAAGGACCAAGTGTCTTTGCTAGTTGAGATAAGGATAGCTATACAGGGAGTTTACTTGTATTGCTTTCCTGTACATATGTGTTACATTCTAAATTAATTCTTCTTGAACTAACCTTTTCTCTAGTTCCTGGTCCTCTTCTCCTATTGACCTCTATCGCTTTAAAGTTTCTGCATTAGTTCCTTTGCATTGAGGACATCAAGTGCTATCTTGTTTTTTGGGGGGTGAGAGCACACAAGGGAGATATAAGGATAAGTAAGAAACTCACTTGATTGTTTTAATCAATAGATACCCTACTATTCTACAGAGAAACCAGAATTAATTCCTCCTCTTTACTTGTTTTCCGGTTTCTCTTATTGAACCAATTCCTTTCTGCTTCCCTGTTTTATTGTACTAATTTTATATGACTTGTTTTTATACTTAGGTGTTTGTTCCATTTTCAGTGATTTTTTGTGTACAATGAAAGAAAGGGACTTAGTTCCATTCTTTTGCATACATATATCTAATTTTGCCAGCACCGTTTGCTGAAAAGATTAGCTCTTCTCCATTAAATGATCCTGGCACCCTTGCCAAAAAGAAGTTGGTTGTGTGAACATGGATTGATTAGTCTATGTATCTGTTTTTATCCCAGTGCCATGCTGTTTGGGTCACTATACCTTATAATATATTTTGAAGTGAAGTATTGTGATGCCTCTAGTGTTTTTCTCCTGAGGATCACTTTATTTATTCTGGGTCTTTTGCTATTCCATATGAATGTTATAATTTTTTTTTCTGTTTCTCTGAAGAAAGACATTGAAATTTTGGTGAGAATTGCTTTGGGTAGTATGATTACTTTAAGAATATTAATTCATCCAATTCATGAACACAGGTTATTTTTTCATTTTTGTGTTCTCTACAATTTTTAAGTCTTTAATAGTTTTTATTGTAGACATCTTTTGCTTCCTTGCTTAATTTTATTCTTTGATATTTTATCTTTTGTACCCATAGCAAATAGGATTACTTTCTTAATTTCTTCTTCAGCAAGTCCTTTATTAGTGTATAAAAATGCTACTAGTCCTTGTATGATGGCTTTGTATACTGCAACTTTATCAAATTTGTTTATCAGTTCTAGTAGCTTTTTGATGGAGTATTTAAATTTTTCTATGTTTAAAATGTCATCTACACCAATGAGAATTTAATTTTTTTCAGTTAAAATGCCTTAATTATTTATCTTTCTTAATTGTTCTTGCTAAGATTTCTAGTAAAATATTAAATAAAATGTTAAAAGTGGACATTATTGTCCTGTTCCAAACTTTAGAGAAATATTTTCAACTTTTTCTCTGTTCAGTATGATATAAACTGTAGCTTTTTCATATGTAGCCTTTAACATTTTGAGATATGTTTCTAATATACCTAACGTGTTGAGTTTTTTTTATCATGAATGAAGGGATGGTGAATCTTTCTTTTTCTCCATCTATTGAAATCAGTCTGTTGATATGTCATATTATGTTGATATGTCATATTCTGTTGATGTGTCCTATTATATTCATCTCTGAGATGAACTCCACTTGATTATGGTACATGGTTTCAGCTTACTAGTTTTTATTGAGAAATTGTTAACCTGTGCTCATCAGAAATATGAGTAGTTTTGTTTTGATGTATCTTTATCTGGTTTTTATTAAGAAGATAATGCTGGCCTAGTAAAAAAAATTTAGCAGAGTTTTTTCCATTTCAATTTTTTTGGAAACAAGAAGGAATTAGAATTAATGCACTGTAGAATTCAGCAGAAAAGCCATGAGTCCATTTAGATAGGAGGCTTAATTGCTGTTTTATCCTCATTGCTTAGTATTGGTGTGTTTAGATTTTCTGTTTCTGCTTGATTCAATTTTAGTAGATCATATGTGTTCAGGAATTTAACTGTTTCTTCCAGGTTTTCCAGTTTTTTAGTTTATGGTTGTTTATAGTAGTTTCTTAATATCCTTTGTATTTATGTGGTATAAATTTATTTTTCCTCTCTGATTTTATTCATTTGGGTTGTCTCTTTTTTTTTCTTGGTTTATCTAGCTAAAGCTTTGTGATTTTTATTTAGTCTTACGAAAAATCTGTATTTCATTGATCTTTTGTATTTTTTTAGTTTCAATTTTATTTCTGCACTGGTCTTTATTATTTCACTCTTTATACTAATTTTGGGTTTGGTTTGTTCTTGCTGTTTGGTATTTGAGGTGCATTATTATGTTGTTTGAGATCTATTTTGTGATATATGCATTTATTGCCATAAACTTCCCTCTCATATGCTGTGGGATATAGCATATATCTATGCTATATCCCATAGATTTTGGTATGTTCCTTTTATTTCTAGAAATATTTTATTTTCCCTTTTAACTTCTTCAGTTACCCATTGTTCATTTAGGAGCATGTTATTCAATATCCATGTGATTTTATACTTTGCATTCTTTTTATTGATTTGAAGTTTTGTTCCATTGTAGACTTAGAAGATGTATGATATGATTTCATTTTTAAAATTTTATTGAGGTTTGACTACTTAAATTAATTAAGACTAACAGCTGATGTATCCTAGAGAATGTTCTATGTACTGATGTGAACAGGATGTATTCTACTGCTGTTGGATGAAATGTTCTGTAAATGTCTGGTAGGTCCATTTTCTCTATAGTGTTGTCCAACACATATGTTTCTTTGCTGATTTTGGGTCTGGATGATCTATTCACTGAGAAAGGTAAGGTACTGAAGTCCCAAATTATTATTTTATAGGAGTCTTTCTGTCCTGATAATATTTGCTTTATATACTTAGGTGGTCCCATATTATATATGTATTTGCAATTTTACATCTTCTTGCTAAATTGATCCTTTTTCAATAGATAATGAAAAAACCTTTTCTGTTTTATGTTAGCAGTGTTTGGCTTAAAGTCTGTTTATTTGATATGAGAATAGTTAATCTTTCTTGCTTTAGGATTCCATTTGTGTGATATATATTTTTCCAATCTTTTACTTTTAGAATAAGTGTATCTTTACAAGGGAAGCAGATTTCTTGTAGGTAGCATAGCATGCAGTGTGTCTTATTTTTTTGTAAGTCCATTTAACTAGCTTATGTCTTCTGCTGGTGAATTTAATTCACTTATATTGAAGGTTATTATTTATAGGTATGACCTTCCTCTTGTCTTTTTGGTAATTGTTTTCTGCTCTATTTTAAATTTTTATTTCTTTCCATCTCACTTATTTTTAGGATTTGGTTGTATACTGTCATGAAGAGAACATTTGATCCTCTTCACATTCTCTTTCATGTGTCTGTTCTTCTGATGAGTTTCACATATTCATGTGCTTTCATGATGGTGGTTGTCATTCTTTGTTTCTAGTGAAAGACTCTTAAGTGTTACTTGCAAGGTGCTTGGATGGTGATGAATTTCCTCAGTATTTGCTTATTTAGTAAATATTTTAATTTTCATTTGTTTATTGAATTAACAGTACTGGGGATTGAACCCAGGGCCTCATGCTTGATTTGGATGTGCTCTACCACTTGGGCTATCCCCTGAACCCTTTTGCTTGTATTTTGTTTTTGAGGTAGGGTCTCACTAATTTTACACAAACTCATGATCTTCTTGTCTCAATTTCCTAACTAGTTAGAAATACGGCTGCATGCTACCACACCTGGATTCTCCTTCACTTTTGAATGATTGTTTATTGGGTATAGTATTTTTGGTTGGCAGTTCTTTCAGTACTTTGAAATATTGTCCCTATCCTGTCCTAAAATGTTTCTACTGAGAAATATGCTATAAATCTATTGGTATTCCCTTATATATGGCTTGACAAATTGTTCTTGCTGGTTTTTAGAATTCTTTCTTTGTCTTGTACACTTTTATATTCTGACTATAATGTACATTGATGAGGGTACTATTTGGTTGAGTATAGTTGGAGTCCTTTGAGTTTCATATATCTGGATGTTCATATCTATGAAGATTTGGGAAATTTTTCAGCAATTATTCCATGAAGTAGCTTTTCAAATGTCTTTCCCCTTCTTTTTAACTTCTGAAGAAATCACCATAATGTGAAAATTTGTTCATTTAATAGGTCTCATAAGTCTCATAGGCTTTCTTCATTTTTTTTTCTTTTGCAGTACTGGGGTTTGAACTCAGGGCCTATATCTTGTGCTACTCCACCAGCCATTTTTGTAATTTTTTTTTCAAGATAGGGTCTCCTAAACTATTTGCCTGGGCTGGCTTCAAACCTCAATCCTCTTGATTTCTGCCTCCTGAGTAGCTAGGATTACAGGCATGAGTCACAGGAACATGGTTGGCTTTCTTCATTCTTTTTAATACTTTCTTTCCTTCATTTTTCTTTGCTGTGTTTTGTCTGATGGAGATAATTCAAAAGACTTGTCCTTAATTTCAGATATTCTTACTTTTGCTTGTTCTAGTCTGTTGTGGAAGCTCTCCATTATATTTTTCATTTCATTGATAAAAGATTTTATTTCCAAGACTTCTGATTGGTTTTTCTATGGTTTCTATCTCTCCAGTGAATTTCTCACTCACATTCTGAATTGTTTTTCTCATTTCTTTGTGTTGCCTTTCTGTACTCTATTGCATCTCAATGAGTTTCTTTGAGATCATTATTTTAAATTATTTTCAGGCATTTCAAATTGGGAATCTATGTAGAAATTTTGTTTTCCTTTGGAGTTGTCATGTTTCCTGTGTTGATACATTGATGTCTGTACAACTAGTATAAAGATCACTCTTTCCAAAGATATGGAGTAGCTATTGGAGGATAACATTTTTGCTTTTAGATAGGATGTAGGATATCACTTGGGTAAGTGGTTTGACTTTGGTAATACAGGAGCTCAAAAGTATAGTTTCTGCATGATTTCTTCATCATGGACTTATGTCAGCAGTGTCTATAAGTACCTAGTGGATTGGACTGCAGAAGTTGATGAAGGTAGTTATACAACTTCGCAGTAGACATAAGGTGCAGCAGCCTTCATAGAGCTGAGCACTGATGGGCTGGCTTGTGAAAACAACTGCTCCAGTCTTGGTGTAGGAAGTAAAGATTGTCCCCAGGTCCCTCAGGGAAAGCACAAGATATGCCAAGGTTTGTAGTCACAGCAGCTATGGTTCCTAAGCCACAGGATGTGAAGGGTGCTTTCTCTAAGACACTCAGGTTGAATATGGGAGACAGCTGAGCCTGTTTCACCAGCTGCCACAGTTTTGGATCCATAGGATTGGATAGGACCTTCCCCAGTTCCTGTGGGATGTTCATATGTGATGCTGGGGTCTGTGGCAAGTATAGATTTGAGATTTTGGAGACTTTTTCTATGTCTTGTGAGATGATTGCAGTTGGTATGGGGCTTATAGCTATTTTCCTGGGGCTGAAGAACTGAGAAAGTATCTTCTCCAGGTTCCAAAGAACAAGCACAAGTGGTACAAGGGATTTTGGCACCAGTAGTTGTAGTCTCACATTCATGTGTTGTGGAGGAGACCTTCCCTAGTTCCCACAGGGCACATGAAGATAACATTTGGGCTTGTGGCATTGGTATCCATGTTTCTTGAGGTATAGAATATAGAGGAAACATCCCAGAGGACCTTCAGGTTGGATGGTGCTTGGCCTTCTGCTTTGGTATCTGTTGTCCTGGGGCTACAGGGCATAGATGACAATATCCCTCAATCATGTGGAACAAGGTCTGGTAGGAACAAGATTGTGGGATTGGTAGTGATAGTCTGGAAGCTGTAGGATATGGGTGGAACCTGATCTTGGTCCCTAGGAGAAGCTTATGTGATACCAGGGCTTTTGTGGAATTCCAAGGCCATGAGCTGGGTGGGAAATCTTCCCTCAGTTTCTGCCAGATGTGTACAGATGGTGCTGAGAATCCCAATGCTCAGATGGAAGTTTCTTTCTGGGAGCTGAAGTATATGGTGGTATCTTTTCCAATGCCAAAATGAATGGCATGGTGAAGCTAGGACTTTGCACCTATATGTACAGTACCAAGGCTGTGAGTTGGGAAACAGATGAGAAAAGTGGGGGTGGGGGAAGGGAAGAAATGGATTTGCAGCTCTAGAACCTATAACCCTGAAACTGAAGAACACTAAATTATGCACTGGACCAAGGTCACTGCCAGTGTCATGTGGCCAGCTGCTAGCTTCTAGGGCCAGATTGTGTCTAGTTGTGGCTTTTGTAGCACTCTGGTTTCATGGGGTTAGGGGAATCCCAATAGGAGTTCCTTCTTCGCAGCAGAGCAAACTTACTTTTAATCTAGCCAGCTCCCCACATTGAATTTAAAGCTGGTGAAGACCATGGAACATTCCTGCAATTAGGGCTGCTAGTCTGCTATTATGAGTATTATTGGTGCTTCCCTGCTTACCTTTAACCAGAAATGTGGGGTGCCCTCCCAACTAGGGAGCCAGGATTGAAGTTGCAATTTGCCTTGGTCTTTGCTCCAAGTTGTCTTTCCAGTTCTTCCTACTGTCAAATGTTCCTGCCACTTCCTTGCTGATTTCCGGAATTCTCCCTCAATCGCTTTCCTAGAAATACAGTTTTCCTTTGCTACCTTTGTTCTTCCCTGTGTCAGTCATGCTCAGGGCACCTCTATTCAGCCATATTGGCCACTGTGAGTTTAAAACTTAAATCCCCAAACTTTGGGACTAGTGTTTTATGGTTAACTTGGTTTTGCAAAAAGATTTAGATCAATGGTTCATGTTTAAGGAGAGGAATGGCCCATATGAAATATTGATTGATGTTGTGGGAACTCCAATAGAAGTGGACTTATGTAAATCATCTACAGTTATTAACATAATTTCAAAAGATTCAGGTACTCAGGAAATTTTCCAATGTATTCTTATTTAAGAAAGCTCAATCCCAAAATATGTCCATTAGTGTACCTAAAATTAATCATGAAAGAATGTAACAATAAAACTCAGACTAAATGGTTAACGAATACTCACTTTTCCAATGGACTGGTTGAATTAAATTAAATTGAATTGAGAAAGCAGCACAAAACTAGTGGGTGATGGTAAGGAGACCTGGAATTCATATTCTTGCTATGGAATCCTAAGAAAATTGCATAATCACCTAGTTCCTTGTCCTTAGAACGGAAAACAAATCAGTTGCTGTGGCAGCTCAACAGTTCTCCAACACAGAGGCTACTGATAGCTACCTGGTCCTCAAGGTTTTCTCTTCCCTGTGGTATTTCTTTCAGAAATTACCTTTTCCTATGTCATGTGAGCCATGTAAAATATAGTTCTTTTTGCAGAAAACTCAGACACTCAAGAACATTTGAAATAAATGACATAAGTTGTAAAAGCTTTGCATCTATTCTTTAAAATTTTACAAACCCATACTTTATAGAATGATTTTTCTTGTCTTTCTGTTAATTCTGTTCTTCTAGGTCATATTATATAACATGTAAATCTGATCATGATCATGAAAGAATAGAAAGACAAAAATTCTGGTATGGGATGGAGATGCCAGACAACTCTTAAGATAATGTTTAGTTATTCAACAGGGCAATTCTTGTGTCCATATTCTTAGTAAAAATTTTTCTCACACAAAACAAGTTGGAAAACACACATTCTGCTACCATAGCAAGATAATAGAAACCTCTTGTCACCCTCTCCAAAATATGCTGAGAATAAAATATGTGAACATTTTATGTGAATCACCATTATTTTCACATGTTGAGAAGAGGAATTCCATAGGTAAAATGCTAGGTTTTTTATGGACCATCAAAGCAATAACTTTGAGAAAAATACAGAAACACTAAACAGAAGATACAGAATACTAAAATATAAGAAACCTTTTTTTCATATGAGTGTGTGTTCATGTGTGTATATCTTTGGGAAGAGTTATAAAAAAATAAAATGAAATAATGTGAGAGGATATCAAGAATTTCTATAATATAGAAAATGCGAAAAAGTGGAAGGTCTTAGAAAATTCATCTTCCTCTGAAACTTAATAAAAGAAGTAAGAAATTGTTGCTAAATACAGATCTCTGAATTACAAGGGATCAGTTTGTCACAATTTGATGATGGGTTTATCCTGGAGTATTAAATGCATTTTTAATTTCAGATATTTTCTTATGATGGGTTTATCAGGACATAACCCTGTTGGAAGTCAAGGAAGATCTGGTCTCTGCT
Organism: Castor canadensis; assembly: GCF_047511655.1. Classification (NCBI taxonomy): domain Eukaryota; kingdom Metazoa; phylum Chordata; class Mammalia; order Rodentia; family Castoridae; genus Castor; species Castor canadensis. Next base: position 30,556,503 of record NC_133394.1, on the reverse strand, counting down.
TTGAGTTTTTGAAAGTTGAAGGAAGCTATTTCTTTTATTAAAAAAAATTAAGGAATTTTTAAAAATTCCTGAGACAAATCTTGCTCCTGAAAACAAGCTTAAGCTTTTTTTCAAAGAAGGTCTTGAAAAAAATCTCAGAAAAATTAAAGCCACATTTTAATAATAAGGAAATTTAACAATTTATTGATTAACAATTTGAAATTTCTGCTTTAACCCAGGTATAGTGCCATTTTCCTATTGTCCAGCTATTTGAGAGACTGAAGCAGGAGGCTCTGGTGATCCTAGGAGTTCAGGTCAGCCTGGGTAACATAGAGAGACTCCCATCTCTAATAAGTAAATAAATTAATAATCAAGTAACTAAGTAAGTATGTAAGTAAATAAATGGCAGTCAGCTTTAGTAGCACTAACAATATTTATAGGAAAACAGTAAATAATAAAAATAATGACTGAATTAATCACTTAGGTGACCCAGGTGTGCCATAATGCATTCTTAGACATTTCAATGCAGATAGCTGTAAGATGTTTCAGACTAGAGATCTCAAAAAAACAAAGCTTTAACCATTTTCTGAGAATGTATGATGCAGAACAACAAATTCTTCAAATTAGAACGTTTAGAAGGGATGGCACATTACTGTATAAGAAAGGTCAAATGGCTGCTTTTTTAGCTCCAATTTTAACACAAATAAATAATATCAAATTGATCCATCAATATCTTTCATGTACAGCTTTTTCATTCATGAGTAAGTCCTCTTTTTCTCTTTTGCAGATATAGTAAAATGATCAGTCAAGTTGCTTCACATGGTAGAAGTTGCATGAATAAAGGTTGTATGTGAAGGTTACTGTGGTTTGGCTTATATAGTAAAGTTTTAAGACTATGAAAAATTTTATTATTTCATTGTGATACAATCAACTCACTTCCCCTTTCATTTGATAATTATCTGTATAAATATGAAGTTTCAGAAGAAATGACATATACCACTTTGAGCATTAGCCCATGACACAAACTTTCAGTTAATTCTCCATTCTCTTTTTATCCTCTCTTCCAATTGGATGCAGAAGTATTCAGTGGAAAACACTATAGAAGCACCAAGAAGACAAAAGATGATTGAATTATGGATCATGAATGACCATTTGGGTTGCACACTGACCTTAACAGGAATAGGAAATACGCTTATTAAGCTACTAAGATTTAAGGGTTTAATGGTTATACCATTATCTCACCTATTGTACTCTAGTCACCTCCCTACATACCTAACATATTTCAGGAGAATAAAGAACATGTTAATTGTCAGTTTGGAGTTCTCTGCCTCAGAGCCAGGGGTCACATCAGAAAATATCTGTTTCCAAGTGTATTTCACATGGTGCAAGACTTTATATTCTTTAACAAACCCTTTTTGTCCAAATATTACAGGCTAAAAGTCTTCTGCAATTTTCATGATTAAATTAAGCTTTCAAACTATCTATTCTCAGTTTCAAAAGGGAGTTAACTAAAACCAAACAAATTAATAATATAATTTTAAGGTAGAATATTCACAAAATTAAATTTAAATTTTTGACCAAATTGATCATTAGTGTAGTTTGCTAATTTCCAATTAAACCAAGTTGTGTTCATTTTAAATTGAGTAGACTGGCTACTCTCACATGTATGAATTCTGTCAATCTTCTAAAAATAAAAGTACATGTTCAGAAATTTAATGGGTCTAGGCTCTTAATTTTGTTCACATATTTATTTGTGAAACCTTTATTTTCCTGTTGTGACGTTACTTACCTATATCCCTGTGCAGAGATCTTGAAACCATGAAATAGGAAGTTTGTGAGGAGATCCAAAATAGTGACCAGGGCACAGATGCAGATTGTGTGAGCCCTGTGAATCAGGGACCTTGCTGAGATGCTGGGGACACACTTGGCTGAGGTGAAGCACTAGGGAGAGCTGAAACTGTGGCACCCTAAACCCCTAGCCCATGGAAGGCTTCTCCATGCCATGTTGTGCTGAAATAGGCAGACCATCACCCCCATGCTGCTGCTGCCCACCAGGCCACAGCCTGCCACAGGAGGGCTCCAACATCAGCAGAGGCCTGTTCCAAACCTGCCTAGGAGACACAGACAAATAGGACTGGATGTAAAGGAGTAACACCTGAATTACTACAACTGAAATTCTACTGTTTCTGAACTGGGGATTTGATTTTAATTTTTTTTATTAAGTGTTTGTTTGTCTTGTTCACTGTTTAATTGTCCACCATCTCTTCTTGTTCATTTCTTTGGTTCTTCATTATTTTTTCTCCTTCTTTTATGGTTTTGTTGTTAGTAAATTAGCTAATAATAAATTACACATAGACCAGGGACAGAAACAGTACTAAGAGGAATGATGGGAAAATGAAAAAGGGATAGAAACCATTCTCCCACCAAAAATATACTAAGACAGGATTCAGAGGGAAATGAAGAAAACAGATACCCAGATCAGACTCCAACAAAACAAAGATTAACTAGACCAAGGAGTACAATGAAGCCCACAAAAACACCCTGATGAGGAGCCCTAAATAAACACCATAGTGAAACAGAGAACCCCATAAATAGAGAGGTAAATGAATCAAGGGCAAAATTTGACAATATTAAAGAGGAAGTGACCCATGATATGGAAAACCTCAGAAAAAAAGAATGAAACAGAAATACAAAACAAAATGGAAGGCCACTCCAGAGACTAGAACAAATAGAAGATAGAATCTCAGAACTAGAAGATGAAATGGTAATTAAAGGAAAAATTGAAGAACTATTAGTCAGACAACTCAAGACATGTGAAAGGAATATGCACAAACTCACTGACTCCATCAAAAGACCAAACTTGAGAATCATGGGTATTGAAGAAGGAGAAGAGGTGCAAGCAAAAGGAATCCATGATATATTCAACAAAATAATAACAGAAAATCTTCCAAATCTAGAGAAAACTATGCCCATTCAGGTACAGGAAGCCTCCAGGACACAAAACAGACTTGACCAAAGTAGAACTACCCCACAATATATTATCATTAAAACAACAAGCACAGAGAATAGAGAAAGAATATTGAAGTATGTAAGAGAGAAAAAACAAATAACATACAATGGTAAACCCATCAAAATCACAGCAGATTTCTCAAAAGAAACATTAAAAGCAAGAAGAGCTTGGGGTGAGATCTTCTGAGCACTGAATGAATCCTAGGATACTCTACCCAGAAAAACTATCATTCAAAATAGATGGAACAATAAAAGTCTTCAATGATAAGCAGAAACTAAAACAATATATGACAACCACCCACCACTACAAAAGATTCCCCAAGGAGTTCTGCACACAGAAAGTGAAAGCAAACAAAACCATGGGAGGACAGGCAGTACCAAACCACAGGAGAAGAAAAGGCAAGAAAGCAAAGAGTAACACTGATTCAGCTGCACACAATCAAACTTTAAATAACAAAGACTACTAAATGACAGGAATCACAACATACCTATTAATACTAACACTGAACGTTAATGGACTTAATTCCCCCATCAAAAGACACTGTTTGGCAAACTGGATTAAAAAGGAAGATCCAACAATCTGCTGCCTACAGGAGACCCATATCATCGATAGAAACAAGTACTGGCTGTGGGTGAAAGGCTAGAAGAAGTTTTACCAAGCCAAGGGCCCCTGCAAACAGGCAGGAGTAGCAATACTTATCTTGGACAAAGTAGACTTCAAACTTACATTGATCAAATGAGATAAAGAAGGACACTCCATACTAATAAAAGGGGAAATACACCAAAAGGAAGTAACAATTATCAACCTGTACGCACCCAATGTCAATGCACCAAATTTCATCAAACATACTCTGAAGGACCTAAAAACAATATAGACCCCACACAGTGGTAGTGTGAGGCTTTAATACCCCCCCATCACCAATAGATAGGTCTTCCAAATAAAAAATCAATAAATCCTAGAATTAAATCACACCACAGATCAAATGGACCTAGCTGATGTCTACAGAATATTTCATCCAACTTCTGCAAAATGTACATTCTTCTCAGCAGTTCATAGAACCTTCTCCAAAATTGATCATATCTCAGGGCACAAAGGAAGCCTCAGCAAATTTAAGAAAATAAAAATAATCCCATGCATTCTATCTGATCACAATGCATAAAACTAGAAATCAACAACAAAAACAACACTAAAAAGCATGCAAGCAATCAGAAGCTGAACAACACATTGCTCAATGGTCAATGGTTCATTGATGACATAAAAGAGGAAATTAAAATGTTCCTGGAAGTCAATGAAAATGAAAACATGACCTACCAGAACCTATGGGACATAGGAAAGGCAGTCCTAAGAGGAAAGTTTATGGCCATGAGTGCATATATTAAAAAGTCAGAAAGATCTCAAACCAATGACCTAATGCTACATCTCAAACTCCTAGAAAAACAAGAACAAGCAAATCCCAAAACAAGCAGAAGGAGAGAAATAATAAAATAAGTGCTGAAATCAATGAAATAGAAACAAACAAACAAACAAACAAAACATACAAAGAATCAATGAAACAAAAAGCTGGTTCTTTGAAAAAATAAATAAGATTGACAAACCCCTAGCAAACTTAGCTAAAATGAGGAGAGAAAAAACCCAAATAAATAAAATCAGAAATGCAAAAGGGGAGAGAACAACAAACACCACAAAAATCCAGGAAATCATCAGAGACTACTTTGAAAACATATATTCTAATAAATTTGAATATCTTGAAGAAATGGATAGATTTCTAGCTACTTATGAGCATCCAAAACTGAATGAAAAAGATATTAATCACCCATATAGTTCTATAACACAAAATGAAATTGAAGCAGCAATAAAAAGTCTCCCAAAAAAGAAAAGTCCAGGACCTGATGGATTCTCTGCTGAATTCTATCAGCTATTTAAAGAAGAACTAATACCAATCCCCCTTAATCTGTGCTACGAAATAGAAAGAGAAGGAACAATGCCTAACTCATTTTATGAAGCCAATATTACTCTCATCTTAAAACCAGACAAAGACACCTCCAGAAAGGAGACTTATTGGCCAATTTCCTTCATGAACATTGATGCAAAAATCCTCAATAAAATAATGGCAAACTGAATCCAACAATATCAGAACGATCATACACCACAGCCAAGTCAGCTTCATCCCAGGGATGCAGGAGTGATTCAACATATGCAAATCAATAAATGTAATATAGCACATTAATACAAGCAAAGACAAAAACCACTTGATTATCTCAATAGATGCAGAAAAAGCCTTTGACAAGATCCAACACCACTTCATGATAAAAGCTCTTAAGACAATTAGCAATAGAAGTAATGTACCTCAACATTGTAAAGGCTATATGTGAAAAACCTACAGCCAACATCATACTTAACAGTGAAAAACTGAAACAATTCCCCTTATAATCAGGAGCGAGACAAGGATGCCCACTATCCCCACTCCTATTCAACATAGTACTGGAATTCTTAGCCAGAGCAATTAGGCAAGAAGAAGAAATAAAAGGAATACAAATAGGTAAAGAAACTGTCAAAATATCCCTATTGCAGATGACATGATCCTATACCTAAAAGACTCAAAAAAACTCTACCCAAAAACTCTTAGACACCATCAGCAGTTATAACAAGGTGGTAGGATACAAAATCAACTTATAAAAATCATTAGCTTTCCTATACACCAACAATGAACAAACTGAGAAGGAATATAATATATGGAAGCAATTCCATTTACAATAGCCTCAAAAAAAATCTAATACCTAGGAGTAAACTTAACAAAGGATGTGAATGACCTCTACAAGGAGAATTGCAAACTGCTGAACAAAGAGATTGAGGAAGATTACAAAAGATAGAAAGATCTCCCATGCTCATGGATTGTTAGAATCAACATAGTAAAAATGGCCATACTACCAAAAGCAATCTACATGTTTAATGCAATTCCCATCAAAATCCCAATGACTTTCATCACAGAGATTGAAAAATCTACCCTAAAGTTAATTTGTAAACACAAGAGACCAAGAATAGCAAAGGCAATACTCAGCAAAAGAGCAATACTGGAGGTATCACAATACCTGACTTCAAATTATATTACAAAGCAATAGAAATAAAAACAGCATGGTATTGGCACAAAAACAGACATGAAGACCAGTGGAACAGAATAGAGGATCTGGATAGGAACCCACACAGCTATACCCACCTTATATTTGAGAAAGGTGCCAAAAATATATGATGGTGAAAAGACAGCCTCTTCAACAAATGTTCCTAGGAAAAGTGGTTATCCGTCTGCAAGAAATTGAAACTAGATCCATGTTTATCACTCTGTACTAGTATCAACTCAAAATGGATCAAAGACCTTAATATCAGACCCAAAACCCTGAAGTTAGTACAGGAAGGAGCAGGGAATACTTTGGAAGTAATAGGTATTAAGCAAGGACTTCCTCAATAGAACCCCAGTAGCTCAACAACTAAGAGAAAGAATGGAAAATGGGACTTCATGATATTAAAAAGCTCTGTACAACAAAAGAAATGGTCTCTAAGCTGAAGTGACCACCCACAGAGTGGGAGAAAATATTTGCCAGCTATATATCACACAAAGGACTGATAACCAGAATATACAGGGAACTTAAGAAACTAAACTCTCACAAAATCAGGGAACCAATTAAGAAATGGGCAACTGAACTAAATAAAACTTTCTCAAAAGAAGAAATTTGAATGGCCAAAAAAACACATGAAAAAATGGTCATTATTTCTAGCCATAAAGGAAATGCAAATCAAAACCTCACTAAGATTCCACCTCACCCCTGCTAAAATAGTCATCATCAAAAACACTACCAACAACAGGTACTGGTAAGGATGTGGGGAAAAAGAAACCCTTGTACACTGCTGATGGGAATGCAAGGTAGTGCAACTACTCTGGAAAAAAATTTTGAGACTTCTTAAAAATCTGAGCATAGATCTGCCATATGATCTAGCAATTCCACTCCTAGGGATATACCAAAAGGAATTCAACTCAGGCTACCCCAAAGGCACCTGCACATCCATGTTTATTGCAGTGCTATTCACAGTAGCCAAATTATGGAAACAACCAAGATGGTCCACTACTGATGAATGGATCAAGAAAATGTGGTATTTATACACAAATTGTATTTTATTCAGCCATGAAGAAGAATGAAATCTTATCATTCACAATGGATGGAGCTGGAGAATATCATTTGCAATGGATGGAACTGGGGAAAATCATTCTGAGCGAGGTTAGCCAGGCTTAGAAGAACAAAAGTCATATGTTCTCCCTCATATGTGGACTTTAGAGCTAGGACAAATACAGCAACGTGGTTGGACTTGGATCACATGAGAAGGGGAGAGCACATGTGGGAGGTATGAGAATAGGTAGAAAACCCAAAATATGAAAGCATTTGGTGTCCCACTCCAGAGGAACTAAAACAGAACCTTAAAGCAATAGAGGTCAACATTAGAAGGGGATCAGGAGCCAGTATAAAGATCAGTTAGAGATGAATCAACTTGGGTTGTAACACATTTGTACATGGAAGCAATGCTAGGAATCTCTCTGTATAGTTATCCTTAACTAGCAAAAATGCTTTGTCCTTCTTATTATGCTTATGTCTTCTCTTTAACAAAATTAGAGATCAGGGCAGAACAGGTTCTGCCTAGAAATGAGAGGGGGTGGGAGGAAGAGGTTGGGGATGAAGAGCAAGGGGGAGAAATTACCCAAACAATGTATGCACATGTGAATAAATGAATATAAAAAACACCTTTTTTCTACTATATTTTCATTTTCAATTATATTGTCTCTTCATAAATGAAAGATTATTTGCTGTTGCTCTAGCTTTTATTTACTCATAAAATCTTCTCGCTCTCAGTTCTTCTTTCTCATCCTTTCTTTTTTGCTATTTTCTTGCTCACACACACACACACATCACACAAATTCTCTGGTAACAGAACCACTCTTCTTATCATAGTGCAAACAAAGTGGATGGCATATGATACAGGTCTGTCCAGTTAAAACTTCTACTAACTTGTACAATATTGGTGACCATGTAAGCCAGATGAAAGTTGATTATTTTCTCGGGACTCATTTCTTATTGTCCTTAGTGGAAGGATGTAATACTAAGACTGTTGGTAACCATCTTTTGTTTGGATATTATCCCTTGGAAAAAAAAATCCTTCAAGAGGCATGGAGGTAAGAAGGGCAGAAAGAGAGAGAGAGAGAGAGAGAGAGAGAGGAGAGAAAGTTGTGACAGGAACCTTTCTCTACCATCCTTTTTAGAACTGTACTCCAACAAGTCTGTCATTTTTTGCAGATAGAGATGGAAACATCTATCTCTTTAAATTATTATCACTGTCATTTAGCATTCTATTTTCTTAGGGGAAACTCATCTCTTTTATTAAAGTAATTTTATAGAACTTATTTTGATAGGGTAGTAGTATAGTTTCAATCTGGAATGTTCCCCAGTTCATTTTTGAGGATAACTAAAACTGAGGTACAACGTAGGTTTTTAAATAGCTGCTGATTGGGACATACATACCATAACAATTGCACGTTGTAGCAATTACTATGACAAGAATGAGAAAAAGTGTTTTAAAAATCAGAAATAGCAGTCAAAGGGAAGATTGTTGAAATTATAGATTCTGTTGAAAATTTAATTGTTTCACATGAGGAACTGTAAGTCACAGGCTTTAGTGTGTAAGAGCTGCAATTTATTTATGTTACCATGGTTAATGATAACCCTGGGCAACATGGGAAAAGTCTAACAGTGTAGTAGTAATGGCATAAATCTCTATAGTACTGCATGATGGATTTTCATGATGCTCATGAAGTCCCTGTTATGATAACATTTAGTGTTCTAACATTAACACATTAAGCAAAGGTTAAGTTGGTCAGTGACACTAATGGGACTAGAGATGATTAAAAATGTTCTGCTCAGGACTGAGGATGTAGCTCGATGGTAAACCTCTTGCCTACTATGAGGCCCTGAGTTCCTATTCAAACAACTCAGTAGCAAGAAAACAAGTAACTAGACTTTTAAAAGTGGGCAAAAGATCTGAATTAACATTTATTTTTAAAAAGAAGCTATCTAAACGGGCAATTGGTATATGAAAAAATATTCAATATGACTTATTAGTCTATTTTCCATTGCTAATAACATTATACCAGAGACTAAATTATCATGAAGAGAGGGTTATTTGAGGCTCATAATTTTGGCCAGAGGTCAAAAGGCTACATTTGATGATGACCTTGCAAGCAGACTCCTGAGACTGTTCAGGGCATCACATGGTAAGAGACTTTACCTGGACTCCAGGCACAAATGAGTTGAGGACTTTACCTGACAGAGGAGATTTCATGGCAGCAGAGTACTCAAGCTGAGGCATAGGTTTTCTGGCCTGTTTCTGTCAAGCTTATAGATGAAGGAGCACAGATAAAGACTGGATAGATCTGAAAACTTTGCAGGTTGACCAGAAACAGAACACAGGCAGTTTCAGCCAAGAGTGTGCTGCTGTGTTTATTAGTGCCTGAAAAAGAAGTCAAGTGCTTTTCATCAAGACAATAAGAAGGATGCCTTGAGGCTGTGTCAGGAATCTGCAAGACCATCCAGCACATTATAGGCTCAAAGGTGAGAAATGCAGAGTGCCCTGAACCCCACAAACTGTCTAGGAATTCATTTTGCATGCTTAGCACACAAAGAACTCAGATGCTGCACAGCCTCCATTTGTGTAGGCACAAGTACAGCTCATCCTGGTAGCGGACTGTGGCGTCATCTACCTGATGCTGGTTTGGGAGGCTTCCACAATGCAAAAGTTATGTAGTAACTCTGAGAGGTCTCCAACATTGCTGAATGTGTGCTTTCTATTATTTTAAGTCAGACCCTTCACAATAATTCCTAAATTTGGAGAAATGCATTGAGCAGTTTTCATGAGATCTATATAGTAACAAACCTCCAAATTAAATGAATCTACATAGACTATTTTATTTCTTAAGCTAATATACATGTTCTGAGGACATTTAAGGTAGAATAGGCTAAGTCGTGATGTTCATGTGTATTAAATATATTCTCAACCTAAGATATTCCAACGCACAATGGCACAACCCCATTGTATATTATAGGGCAACGGTAGAGTCATCTCTCATCAGATATATGATCTTCATCCCATTCTGTGAGCTGATGTATTACTGTTATTGCCTTTTGATGCACAGAAATTTTAAATTTTCATGAAGTCCAATTTGCACAATTTTTTTCTTACCTGTGCTTTTGTTGTCAGATTAACCATTATCACATTCAATGTTGTATATCATTTGCCCTATGAAAAGTCTTGGAGTCTTGTCTGTAGAATTGTGTAATAGGTTGTGTAAGTGTGTGACACATGTATATGTATTTTGTAGAATTTATAGTTAGCCATTTTGGGTTTTTCATCTAATTTTTAAGAAGGTGAGGTCTATATTTATGTTCTGTAGAAAGCAAGGTAATTAGAAGAAAGCATATAAGTTTTCAAATGCTTAGTTGTAGATGTTGTACTGAGATGAGCATCATGAAGAATAAGTTTTTTCTGCACAATATGAAAACTGTGTAGAAAAAGATAAATTCCATCCACCTGATGCAGGCTAGTAATGGAAAAATAAAAACTGCCATGGGACTTAACTCTCCTCAACAAAAGGTCACTCCATGCTGACTGAATTCCTCCTTTCCTCCCTCTAACACATCCATACTGTACCATTTAGAACCCATGCTTTATTACAAGACAACTTCAGTAATGAGAAGACAGGTAATTAGGAAACAAAATGGCATCAAGAAAGGAAAATTCTGGACCTGTATTTTGGTGGGAGTTTGCCGTTGGAAGAAACCTACCCTACTCAAGACATCACCTGGGACTTTTGGCCTCCAGAACCACGAAACAGTAAATTTCTGCTGTTTTTGCCACTCAGCTTGTGGGATTTTGTTATGGCAGTCCTAATAAACTAATGTGATCCATATGAGTCACTAAAATTTTACTGCATAAAAATGGGTTCAGTGGAGGCATGGCTCAAGTGGTAGAGTAACTGCCTAGCAAGTGTGAAGTCTTAAGTTCAAACTCCAGTACCACCCAAAAAACAACAACAAAAACCAAGAAAAATGGGCTCAGTGGCTTTTACAATGGGCTTTTTGAGACAAGAAAGAATGCTTGTGTCTCAAAGTCAACCAGACTCCACATGCAACAACAATTTTTTTTTTTTGGTGGTACTGGGGATTGAATTCAGGATTTTATACTTGCTAGGTAGGCACTCTTCCATTTGAACTACTTAGCCAGTCTTTTATGTATTGTTATTCTTAAGGTAGGTTTTACTAGATGCCCAGGCTGGCCTGGACTGTGATCCTTGTGTTAGCTAAGATGTGTAGCTGAGATGATAGGCAGAAACCACCACACTCAGTCATTGATTGAGATGGGGGTCCCATGAACTTTTCTTTTTTTTGCTTTGCCTTGTCTCTAACCATGATGCTCTCAATCTTCACTTCCTAGGTAGCTATGATTACAGGCATAAACCACTGTACCATTTTGTGTATAGACCACTGTCAGAAGTAAAAATAGAAAATGACCATAGATGAACCAGAACTATAAAATGATCATAGAGTTTTTCCTTTCTCTGTTCCTTTTTTCAATTATTCATGCATCTTATTTTGCTCATCAGTAATAAGTATAAGTGAATTCTGTTTATGCATATGAAGAGAATATATTTTTTGCTTTATTATATTCACTAAAAAATTGAAAGGCATATTATTCAGAGTGCATTCACATGTATTACTTTTAACTACTGTATTTAAATAGCCAACCTCAATTCTCTACTCAGCATTACCTAAGTCCTTCAGCTTTTGTTTAAGTCATTTTACTTAACCCTTCTTAACTCTGACATGTTTTCTATAATGTTATAGGTTGGTCTCCTTGAGAAACAGCCTCTGGTATGCAGTTTCACATACAGAAGGTTTTTTTTTTTTTAATTCATGAGCTGGAGGTATATTGTAGCATTTACAAAAATTCTTACAATATATAAAATATATCATAACTGAATTCGCCTTCTTCATCATTCTTCTTTTTCTCCCTTCCCCCATTCCTGGAATAGTTTCAACAGGTCTTATTCTTCCATTTACATAGATGTGTACACAATATTTGCTCTATGTTCACCCTTCCTCATCCTTTCTCCACCTCCTCCCCCCAAGACAGGACCCGTTCTGCCCTCGTTCTTTGATTTTGTGAAAAAAAAAAAGACATTTTTGTTTGATAGCTATACAGGGAGTTTCTTGTTTATCTCCTCTATGTTTGGAGAAGGTTTTTTAAGCATCTTTGGGACCAACACTTATGAAGGGAGGAGGAAGAAACAGGATAGACAAGAGGGAGAAGTTGGGCTTCTCTGAAGCATCCCTAGTCAACACCAGTGGGTGCTGTGGAGATAAGATGCATCTTCAGAGTTGTGCTAAATTGGGCTAAGAGGGCTGGCTGAATATCCCTGCATAGATGATTCATTAGATGTGGATAACCCTGGGAATGAATATGACCTTGGTAAGGTGGTTATCTGCCATTGAGTCAGCCCTTCGAAAGGTCTGACAGTTCATAGCTGTCTGGTAGCATCAATCCTTAGCAGCCGAGGCAGTGGTTCCTTCATTGAAAGAGACCAGGGTATTGCATTACAATGTCCACTGCATGGCAGAATGAATATCCTCAGCAATTTATCTTGCCTTAATGTAAAATATGTTCTCCTAACATCCTATAGGAATTGACTTTTTAAAAGTCATTGGAATCCTTTTAATTAATAGATGAATGATGCCATACTTAAAACTTTTATTTCTTGAAGGAAATGTCATCCATTCTCAAATCTAGATTTTTCGTTTTAAAATAGCCACAATATAGTCACATACTGAACTTACAGGAGGCAGAATTCACCTCTGTGTATAAATAACCGGTAAAATAAAAATACTTAGAACAAACCCTAAACAGAAGACTCCTTGTTATCTGTCCACTCATCACCTGTTACTATTATCATTCAAGAGAATTTATGCTGGAACTGTAACAAGTAATTACTTAATACCATTCTATTGCTGACATAAGCTTTATTCTTTTTACTTTGCTTTCTCTAAAGTATTTTCAGACAGTTACTTTACACTTCTGCCTAGAGACCTCAGGCACTACCAGTATCACATATAGGTGAGTTTTAGGTTTATAATTCTATTGCTTAAGCTCTCTGCACATTCCTTACTTAGTTTCTGAAGCTTTTGTTTGACTTGTGGTTCTTCCCCAGGCTTTTCGTCTCCTATATTTGTTATGAAACATTTAGCTTTTTCAAATTTTTCTTGTAATTTTAGTCTTATCCCTGAACCAATTTATTTATTACTTGAGCTTTTTTTCTTTATTGCTAGAGAATTAAATTTTTGTTTAACTTTTTCTAATCATAAAAATATCTCTGAGCTAGATTCTTTCTGTGGCATTAGATCACTTCCCCCTTATCATCTTTAAGCTTTAGAAATTCTTGCTTACTGATCAAATTTGCTTATCTCTTTATGGCATAATTTTTCATGTGCTTTCTTTGTGATGACAGATTTTTTTGGGGTGCTCTTGTTAAACTTATGTACCACAGAGATTTTAACCAATAAATAGACAGAAAGGACCTATGACCCCACCAGAACTAAAGTGCTATTTAAAGTAACATTGCACAAGAAAGTCCTAAAGGATTAAAATAGCCATTTCTTTTTATTTGGGTCTATTTTTCTTCACTCATAGGCTCCTCTCTATTGATCTAGCAGACTTCTTATTTATCCATCAGGCAAAGGCTGTTTTGTAATCATTCTGAAAGCCAGTGTACATTATGATTATTTTGCTTTCAGATAGAATGGTTTATCTTAAATCCACTTTTATTTTGTATAAGAGGTCTATGATGATGGCTATTCTCTCATTTAGCTCCTGACTGCCCCCCAAAGACTACTTTATTAAAGGCTTGGTCTCCAGTTTGACCCTGTTTGCAGTTGGTGAAAACCTTAACAGGTGAGGAGGTTTGAGGTCATTGGAGGTATGGATGCCCATTGTCAGTAGCCAACCTCTTTTTCTTCCTCCCTTTGATTCCTGGTTTCTATAATATAAGCAGCTCATCCCACCACTCCTGTCCACCACTATGTGCTGCCTCTCAGCAGACCCAACAGCATTGGGGTCACGACCATGGATGGAAACATCTGAAACCATGAGTCCAAATAAGCTTTTTCTTATTATAAGTCAATTTTTATCAGGTATTTATCACAATAACAGAAAGATAACACAGCCATAATATCAATTAAACCAGAAATATGATAAAAAAAATTCCTGTTAATTTTTTAAAAGTATATTTCTCTTAGAAGTCTACTGAACTCAAATTATCATGCCATTTTCTCATTTGAGTAGTTACTATAATATGAAGATTGGTTTATGAAATGAATTAAATTTGTAGGATATACGATTAACACGCAAGACTTAGTTAAAATTCCATACATTAGCATGAATAATTCTAAAAGGAAATTAAGATAAAAATTCAACCTATAATAGCCAAAAAACAATGAACCATTTAGGAATATATTTAACTAAAAGGTACCAGACTTGTGTATTAAAAACTATAAAACACTGCCAAAATATATTAAAGAAAAACACCATGATTTGTTCATGGATTGAAAGACCTAATCTCATTAAAATAGAAATTATTCAACAGAACACCATATAGAGTAGCAGAATCTCTATCAACCTTTCAATGACCTTCCCCTCCCTAACTGGAATAGAAGAGCTGATTTTGAAGTTCATATGGCATTTCAAATAGATAAAACAATCTTAAAATGAAGGATAAAGTTTCAAGATTTCACTTCTCAATTCCAAAACTTATTGCTAGCCAATAGTAAATCTAAGCAGTAGTGTAGCTACATAAGGATATGCATCTAAATCAATGAAATAGAATGAGAATTTATAAATAAACCAATGCATATCTGCAATCAATTGATTTTTTTGACAAGAGTGCCTAGATCATTCAATGGGAAAGAGTAGACTGTAACGAATGGTGTTAGGACAATTTCAATTCTCGTGCAAAAAAATGAAACTGGATTCTTTCCTCATATGAAAATTAAATCAAAATGGAGAAAACAGTTAACTGTAGGAGCTAAAATCATAAACTCTCAGAAGAAAACAAATAAATCTTTATAACCTTGGATTTGGCGATGGTTTCTTACATGTGACACTAGAAACAAATGCAACAAAGAAAAAAGATAAAGTGGAAAAACGTTTACATCAAAGGGCAGGTTGAAGAACATAAAAAAGTGACCCACATGGTGTGAACAAATATATGCAAATATATATATATATATGTAAAAGAGATAGAGAAAGACAGAGACAGAGACAGAGAGAGTCTAGTATCCAGAATATATAAAGTAGTTTTACAACTCAACAACAAAAAAAATCAAGCATGGGATAAAATACTCCAATAGATGTTATTCCAAAGAAGACAAATAGACCGTAAAAAATGCAAACCAAAATATGATAAGTACCACTTTACACCCTATAGGAAGACTACAGTATTATTTAAAAAAAAATAATAAATGACAAATATGGAGAAGTTTGGAGGATCTCAAAAAAATTAAACGGAATTACTATGTAGACTCATCTATTCC
This sequence comes from Castor canadensis, assembly GCF_047511655.1. Taxonomy (NCBI): domain Eukaryota; kingdom Metazoa; phylum Chordata; class Mammalia; order Rodentia; family Castoridae; genus Castor; species Castor canadensis. The sequence continues at coordinate 30,540,840 of NC_133394.1, read as the reverse complement.
ATTCCTTAGTATAAACCTCAAAAAATTAAAAACATGAGTTTAATCTAAACCTTGTAATGAATATTCATGGCAGCAAAATTCATCCTTAATCAAAAGATGGAAACAACTCTCATATCAATGAACCAGTGAACCCATAAATAAAATGTGATATATTCATACAATAAACTATTTTCCAGACTAAAAAGGAATGAAGCTTTGGTACAGTAAGACATAGCATGGTCGAACCCTAAAAACATTAAGCTAAGCGAAAGTTTAAGACAGACGCAGCAGGCCCCACATGTTCTATGATCCTGTTTATTTGAAACATCCGTATTAGGACCAACCCATTGAAACAGAAAGCAGGTTAGTGGTTGCCAAGGTTTATGGGTAGAGAGGAATGGAGAGTGACTTCTTAATGGGTATAGGATTTCCTTCAGAGATAACGTAAGTGTTCTGAAACTATATAGTGATGACGGTTGGAGCACATGGTAAATATACTAAATGCTACCAAACTGTGCAAAACAGTAAATCTTATAAATCAATGTATGAATTGCAACTGGAATCTCAGACATTAGGCTACATTGTCAGCATGACTGGCTGATACAAATTTACTACAATGAAAAAAAATGTCTAGTGAAAAAAAATACCCTAACAAATAAATAGATCATTGAAATTTTTTTTGAAGTTCAGTTTCTCCTTAAAATCCTGTCTTTCTTTCCAAATATTTGTAATGGGGAGGATTTTACCTTAAAGTGTAACTGAAAAAGTATCTTAAGATTCTTCATTTCTTGCATATGGTAGCATATAATGGTAACCCATTTGCTTGTTCTGTAAGAAGTTATTTAGGTCAGTAGACATTATGCAGTGCCACCAAACCAGAAATTCTGTAATTATATTAATGAGGATGATTTGGATCATATGATTGACTCTAATTGTGTGTTTATGTTATTAAATTGTAAGGTTATTAAAATAAGTTTGGTATATTCTGTGTCATGGATTCATGGTGGTTGTTTTCATATTTTTCACTAACAGAACTATAAATTCAATCTGCAAATTGTTATGACATTCATCCCTGGACTTAAGTGACATCATGATAGCTAGGTCATCACATTTGACTTTTAGCTCTTTTGACTCATTGTAGTGAAAATTGATCAGCCTCCCAAGGACCACCTTTACCCAGTAGCTTGGTTTGAGAGAGTAATCACGCTCTCTGAGTACTGGCAGAGCAATCATTGATTTTAGAGTCAATGTAACACTAGATCTCTGATTGGCAGTGGGAAAATGGTTAGAATATTTCAAACTTTATGAAATAAAAGCAAGTAAATATTAAATTACATGAAATCACATTACTTGGCTGCTTGTATCTTCAGATTTTGTTTGAAATAGACATAAAATGTTCAACATTCAACTTCAGAAATTTGAAATTCAACCAGCCACCTTGACCTTACAGCCAGTCTAACGACTAAGATTCCAGCTGAGACTCCAATGTTGACTTAGTCTGAAGGGCTCCTTTAGATATTTCTTTTGAAATTTTTATCAGTTTTTAAGAACCGGGATCTTTCATTCTGGGCTGGAATATGAAAACATTCCTCCAAACCATTCACAACAAAAGGCCCAATATTGTTTTCTAAGCAATATCTTAATAAATACTGAGTTTGTATGCTGCAAAAGTAGGTACAATATGCTTGTTGGAAGAAACACCAAGTCACAGATCTTATGATTAAGTGACAGAAATAGTGATTTTTTCAAATTTGGATGGATTTTTAGATGAAGTTACACTAAGTATTGGGAAATTTTATTTGATTTTTTTCTAAGCAACTCCTGACCCCCTATCACTGTTCTGATGCTTTTAACTGGATTTGCATGTCAAAGTGGCACAAATGTTAAAGAACATTTGCTCTTAGTCCTGTGATGTAGTTTTAGAGAGTCAAAGCTAAGTTATCATGTATTTCATTTTATTTGTGCAGGCACCTCTAATCCTGAATAGCTAAAATTCTACCGCACTGTACATAATTTGTGCTTAACTTTCTTTCTTTGACAGATGGCTGCTGCCAAGAATCAGCTTGGGTTGGAAGCTAAAGTTCCCAGGAACACAAGAATTTGTATGCATAGCTAATATCCCTTAGGTGTATTCCTACACTGCACATGACAAACAGAGACCTGAGCCAGAGCTCCGGCCTTCTGGGATGGCCCGTACCAATGATGGCTTTGTCTCTAGCCTGAGTCCCTGTTCCCTAGTCTGTAAATCAGAAGTGATTGTGTTTGTCATCCCCTTTACTTCACTGGGGGATTTTAAGTATTGAAAAACCACATACTGCTTGACAATATAAAATGCTATGGTAATGGTTAAAATGAAGAATGACCTCGTCTTGCCAATGAGCAAAGGAGTGGGTTAGACATCTGGGATACGAATTAACTCTCTCTGGCCATCAGGGCACCATTTTTAGCTGAGTGCTGGAGGGCATGAAAGAACATACTATTTCCACAGGAAGCTGGAGTACTTCTGCCCTTCCCACTAGGCCTCCATTTTAAAAGTAACTAAAAACATACAAGGAGATATTACATAGAAATTCTAAAAATTAAATCTGGAAAAATCACCCTGCTCTTATACATAAATATTGAAGTAACTAACTTCGAGTGTTTATGCCAGTAAACAGTCCATAATATTGTACTGTACTTCAAAGCTTTGTGATTTATAAATTAATACAAACATCTTTTTATTTTATTCATAAATGATTATCACTTTGTAGCAACATGTATTCTTTAAGTTTATGATTTATTTTCTAAATTAATAGTCAACTTGCATTCCTTTCCTAAGGTACTGCAATAAAGTACTGTGAACTGGGTGTCTTAAATAAGGTCAAAATATTGTCTCATGGGAAAAATGGAGCTGAAGTTGTTGACTGGGTTGGCTCCTGTGAGTGCTGTGAAGGAGAGATCTATTGCATGCCTCTATCCTAGCTTCCAGTGGTTTGCATAAGGTCCTTGGAGTTCACAAGTTCCTGTTGGATCATCTGATCTTCATCTTTGTCTTCGCATGGTGTGGTCCTGTGTGCAAGTCTGTCCACATTTCCCTTTTTAGAAAGACACACATGCTTATGAATTAGTAGCCCACTTCACTCCCATATGACCTTGTCACACGTTAACTATTCATATCTGCAACTATTTTCAAATGAAGCCACATTCTGAGGCACTGATTGAATTTGAGAGAGGGGAACCATAATTCAGCCCATAATACAATTTTATTAAATCTGAGTTAAATGTATTTAAGAAACAAGAATTCTTTATAACCTGCAGTTTATATTTGAGACCATTTATTTTTTCATACTCTTCATGGCTTCTCAGATTTCAATCATATTTTCAGCTTCTCTTTCCCATATTTATAGTGTTCCATTGGATTTTTCTCAAGTGTCTCACAGATGCTCTTTTCCACACTGTGGAGTAGTTTCTGAAGTTTTAAGGTTCTCGGCCCCATTGCTATTGCTTGGGTTGCCTCTTAATACATGTATTAAGTATTGTCTATTCACTTCAAAGTTCATGAAGTGAATAGACATGAAAGCCATACACTTGAAGCCAGAGTTTTAATCTGCCTGGTGAGTGTCTTTACCTGAAAAGGGATTAATAATATTTTAAGTAGAGTTTTGGAGAGGACTATATAAAATACTGAAAATCATGTAGGAAACACTCTTAGCATAATCCCTGAGATTTAGCAAGTGCTCAATTTACTTGTTTTATTTTATTATTCAAAATGGCCTATATTGAAGGGAAAACTATGAAGCTCTTTTTCCAGGTCATCCAACAAAATTTGCATGAATCTGTATCAGTTTTTTGCCACATTAGGTTGCTGTAAAAAATACCACTCCCCATCTCAAATAACTTACAAGAACAATGTTTTCATTTTTGATATTTTTTTCCTGGCTTATGTTTGCATTAGCTCCTCATCACTAATAGTTCTGCTCTTGCCCCACATTTCTTCCTTTTACCAGGTTTCAGGCCGAAAATGGATTCAAGACCCTATCTAAGACTTGTCATTCTTTTATCAGAGGGAAGAAAACCAAACCAAAACATGCACTGGGCCATAGAGCTTTTGCTCACAATGGTCATATTCTCATTTCTAATTCACCAGTTTTAAATTATGTAGCATTCTGAACACACTGTCACTCTCCATCATACCTGGGACATGAAACATCCTTGTGTCCAGTGTTTCTATAGTTTATATGCTACCTTCCCATGAGTCACTTAGTAACTATTTCAGTTATCAGATCAACTGCATGGTTTCACATGCTTGTGTTAAGTTATCCTTATTTTACTAAATACAGCTAAACACCTAAGAGTAGTGGTGCTGGCAATTTCAGTATGCTGAAGAGAAACCATACAGTGGTTCTTTTAAGTGACAAAGGGGAATAAAATGTTTTGAGAGAGAGAGAGAAACCATGTTCATATAATTTTTATTACCATATATTGTTATATTAGTTATTATTGTAAATCTTCTACTATGCCTAGTTTATAAACTAATATTGATCATAGGTCTATACATGTAGGAAAAACCAAACTATATATGGGATTAGGTATTAGTCATAATTTTAGCCATCCACTGAGTATCTTGGAAAATATCACTCTCAGATAAGGACATAGGAATCATGTACTTGTTTGCTTTTTTTGTTATGATTTGTGATCTCTTAGAAAATGTAGTAACTGTTATCTTGAAATAACTAATATTAATTGTCCTCATCAAAGACTTTTTGAAAATAATCTAATAAGCATACTTTTACCCACATTCTTTATCACTATCTTCAAACTCTCAAAAGCAGAATAATATTTCTTTATATGGTGATTCATATTGACTTTTTCATAATTTACATTCAAAATGTTCACTTGTCTATTACATATGGTGTTATTGGCTACTTAAGAAAAATTTCTAACTTTTGGTAAGAATATCCCATTTTTTTTGAAAAGCCAACTATTAAAAATTTTCAGTCCCTATACCTCATTTGGATAGTCTATACTTTAAAATTTCACAATAATTGGTTTTTAGAGGATGCATGACTCAAATTAAACTAATTGTGAAAACTAAATATATATCTGACAAATTTTACAGGAACTGTGGGGAAAGAGAATCTGTTTTTATATGCAGTTGATGAGCAACTAGCATATGTACCTGGAGCTACTGAGCTAATGAGGAAATACAGCTTTTATGAAAATTCTCTAGACCAGTAAAAAGAATTGATGATGGTTAAAAAGAAAATTAAAATATTAGCTGTAATTTTCAGTATTAGCAGTGAGTAGAACATTAACAAGCAGATACAAATTTCAAATGTAACTGAAGTTGAAAACCTAGACTTCTAAACTTTATTCTTTTTTTCCTTAAGCTGGTTACAGTTGCATGTCTGTCATTTGCAATGAAATTCATCTTGGTTGATTTTCTACCATCCTCTAGATTAATAGGCAGATATGAATACATGCTTTCTTTCCATGTCCTTTCTAACTTCCTTTTCCTTTAAAATTTTTTATTTGATCTGTTTTATAGAACTATATTTTTTCACTCTCTTGACATCAAGCTAGTATAACTAAAATTGTTAAGTGAATCTACTCTATGATAAGAAATTTAATTTCTGAGCTCTACTGTAGCAAAAAATAAAAAAATTAACAAATTATTTACTGTTTATTTTTTCAAGTTTTAAGACAATGAATTGGCAGTATTATGCCAAGGAAAATAATACAGTTTGGAATTAATGGAGTTAGGAAGCTGGTTCTGCTAGGTACCAAAAGTGTGGCCAGGAAGAAATAAATATCTTTCTTCATTTTTACTATGAGGCTAATACTAGAAATCTAACAGAGGTATTATAGGGATCAAATTAAATGGTACTTATGGAAAGAATTTATAAAACTTTATAGAAATCACTATTATTCTTAAAGCTTTGCCAAAGGGTAGTATCAGGATTGGCAAAATTTGCCTTACCCACAGTTTAATAAAAAGTAGATGATCAACCCTACTGAGTAAGGAATTTGAAAGTAGAGCCCAGAATGTATGTTCTAAGAAAGTATCCATGAAATAATTGTAGTGGAAAACCATAATCTTAAATCACTACATGAATAAAAGGAGCAAGTAAACTGGATCTCTGTCTACGATGGTGAACAGGAGCTGGTTGACTATAAGGAGTTAATAACTGTTTAAACACAAAGGTGAAACAGACAGATTTAAAAATTCAATGCATAACATGTTGATAAGAAAAAGATTAGACAGTATATATTTAATTGCCAAAGGAATGATATACTATAAGTGACATGAAACTAAGAAGAAATTTCACTCCAATATTCTCAAAGGAAAAGATAGTTTGAGAATCTATTCTCCAAAGTATGGATAGACTTTGGGAAATGCAATGACTAATCTTGATCGACGACTTGATTAGATTGCGAGACATACAGGAGGTTGGTAAACACACCTCTGTCTGTGTCCATGAGGGCATTTCCAGAGACCATTATTAGGTCATGAGGGCTCTGACCTAATAAATAGATTAAACCATCGATGGAGCTAAAATTTGAATAGACTATTGGAAGGTGGTGGAACTGATAGAGGAAGTAGATCTCTAGGAACATATACTTGAAGGGTATTTTTGGGGCTATGCTTGTGTCCCCTATTTCTTCTCTGCTTTCTTGCCACTATACAGAGAGCAGCTCAGCTCTACCACTTGCTGCTTGTCTTGATATGCACATCTCACTATAGGTCCACAGGGATGGAGGCAAGTGACCAAAGACTGAAGCCTCTGAAACTATGAACCATAATACATTTTTCCTGCTTTAACTAGTTCTGCTAGGTATTTGTCACAGGGATGAAACATCTTCCTAACACAGGGAAGTTAAGTGAATGGAAAAATTCCAGATGAAAAAAGGGTGGGCAAGGATGGGAGTAAGTTCAGAATACCTGGAGTATGGAGTGCTTTGGGAAAGAAAAAACAAGAAAGGAGTTCAGGATAAACTAAGCATAGTTTTTGGTGATAGTGAAAGGATTTGAATTTGTTCTTTTCAGTAGTAGAATGTGTAGGGGGAAACAGAATAGTGCAAGTGCACGGGCTTGGTCTCAGATAGTTCTGTGTGGATTTGAATCCTAAATCATTACTTATTATTTGTGTAAATTTAAGAGAAACTTCATTACTCCATCTCAAATGTACAATGAGAATATACTTATATATATATATATATATATATACATATATATATATATAAGTTAGTCCTCAACAGTTGCCATAATTTACTCTGGCTAGTTTAAGAATGGAGAATAACTATCAAATTTTAAATGAATGGCTGGACTGAGGAAAACAGAAACAGGTTCCTTTAAAAATGATGTAGAAGTAAGCCATCTTGGAAACCACTGATGCGTTCATTAATTATGAAGCCACAGCCAGAGCCAGAAATCACCATTCCACCTCTTTATCATAAAATCTCATCTATAGTTTACAACAGAAAACAATGGGCACTTCCTGTTATGTATCTCTTGCAAACTCATTCATTTCTGGTCCAAATTTTGCCTGACTACGTGAGAAGAATGCACAGAATAATGTTTGAAACTTTGACTGGATTGTAGTATAGGGAAGGAGGTATTTAGATTGTCAACCTCCAGCCCTAGGAAGACACGGTGGGAAGAAGTATGAAAAAGTGCTGGAGGAAAAATTTTCACTATTATCTCTAACTCCTAGGGTGACTATGAGGATTAGGTAAGATTCTCTGTATTACGTCTTCACCATGATGTCTAACATACAGTAAATACTTATCAAATAGTAGTTCATAAAATATTTCAGAATCATAGATTTGAATAAATTACTTCTGAAAATAGAAGTAATGGATCCACTTAGAAGGTACTTTCTGTGGTTTAGAATAAATAAATAATATTGAAAAATGAAAATGAAGATTGTAAGCATGAACAAATGAATAAATTCATGTTATTTCAAATATGTTACGGACAGTACTTACAGACAGCCATAGTTATGAGGTTAATTATTCAGATTCCTCGTGATTTTCAGTATAGCTGCATTAGTTATCTTTTTTGCTGCCTGTGACAAAATAGCTGAGACAAACATCCTAAGGGAGAAAGAGGATTTCAGGAATTTATGTGTAGGTCACTATTTCCAGTGTTTTTAGGCCGATAGCAAGGCAGAAACATCATAGGAAAAAGGGCATAGCAGAAAAAAGCTGTCATCAAGGAATAAGAGAGAGAAACAGGAAGGGGCCAGAGACAAAATATATTCTTCAAAGGCATGCCCCCAGTATGAACTCATCACTGGGTTAAAAAATTTAAGACCGTCATGATTCAATCACCTCTTATACTGCCACCTACTGGGAACCAAACGTTCAACACATGAGCCTTTTGTGGGGGGACCTTCATGTTCAAAGCACAGTAATAATGCTACTTAATCTCAAGATACATATTAGAAAGGGATACAAATCAGCTTTAGATAGGAAAATTGATTGTCCATAGCCTTTTGTTCTCTGATCCAAATGTAATCAAGGCAAATGTCTTCAAACTTTGTGGAAATTCAGCATTCTCTCTAAAAGAGTACATCTTTTCAATAAAAATGTAAAATACAATGGTAGATGTATGAAGAATAGTACAACCTAAAGAAGACATCCACCTGAAGCCAGAACTCAAATTACTATGCTATTTTTATTTCATAAAGTTAAACTATTTTAGAGTAGAAATTAGTGGAAAATACATGGAGACTATTTTAAACAGTGAGACATTTATTTTTCTGAAAAATGATTTGGAAGACCAAAGAATGTGTTGAATCCAAACGCTCAGGAGGATGTCCAGCTTAAGCATGGAACCGGTGATAGGGTTTTCAGTGTTTTCTTACAGTTTCAAACGGGGAAACAGTAGTTCACTTAACACCTTTTTCATGTACTTAGCACATGAGTAATGACCCTTTCTCTGATCTCTGGTCAGGGTCTTTGGCTCTCAATCTTGCTGGCTTCTGTTCAGTTTTTTTTTTCCCTCCATTCTTCTGCTCACATACAAACAAAGCAAGCTAGTTAGTTTAACTAATGTCCTTTACTGATCATTGATTTCTGTATGCTTCTAGGGTTTTTTGGCTAGTGCAAAAAGTGACACAGTGCATTTTATTAATGCCATTCGTCCTATGAAGGATGCCAAGACTTCTTTGTGATTATTCTAAACCCCCAGGTGTAGGCCAGATTAAAAGCGTATACATCTTATCTCTTAAGAATATTCACTTTCAAAACAGTAAGAAGTGAATTTTCTGTTTTAGTACATGTTTTTTTTTTTTTCACTTCTACATAAGAAAATGAAGCAAGAATTAGTTTAATGGTGATCCTTTTAGAGATATGAAAAATTGGAATGTGTTGACATTGTGTCAACAGATTGTTATTCAATATAGTTATAGAAAAACACAAAATATAATACAAATAAGAAAATTAACTTTGAGCCCTTCCTGTGAAGTGGGTATTATAGGAAGGCTGTAAAGATAGTCTTCCAAACATCTCTCCCAAACACCCATGTGCTAAAGGCTATTCTTTCCATTTGACAGACAAGCAAACTGAGGATTACAGAGATCAAAGGACTAGTGCAATGTCAGCTGGGAAGAGCAGTGTGAGTATTCAAACTAGCCTACCTAATTTCAGATTCAAGGAAAATAGTCATGTGTGTGTGAGCATGTGCACACACGTGGGTGTAATGTAGACTAGGATCTTAATTTCTAATGCCAATATGAAATTGATTCACTAGAAGATTCTCAGGAAAAGCAAAAGCAAATACTAAATGTCACAGCAGATGGAGTGCTAGTTTGTTGTCTTATTCTGCCCTTTGGATGTTTCAAACTGCTGCTTCCTGCTTAAAATTTTCAGTTAGAAAGTCAAAACTAGGAAAAGTTGATGAGAAAGAATAAAATTAATAAAGGGAAAATCTATTAGAAAAACATATTCTGGATATTCTACAATAGAGATGCAAAAGGGATAGTGGTTACTTCTTAAAGAACAAGAGTTTTAAGAAAAAATTCATCTCATGAATTTTTGTAATATGTGCTGTAACATCTATGTGACACATTCACTGGCAACTTTTGCATCTGCAGAATCTGAAGATTCTTAGCTGTCACTTCTTGGTTATTTTTCTTTCCTTCTTTTTATATTTAATTACCCAGCATGAGAAAGCAGTAGTTTGTTGTCAAATGCATACTCTAAAACCTCTGGGAAAGCAGAATGATTGCCAGGAATTCATCGGACACTTCAAGACAAAGAAGCACATGAGCTACTAGTTTACATCCACCAATCTGAACTCATAAATTCTGGTGGTCACTATTGGAGAAGGTGTCTATGCAACTTTCCTTTGATCTCTGACCATTTTGAGGTTTTACAATAGCTGATGGCAGCTGAGCTACCTAAAGCATTTTCTGATTAAATCCTAGCCTTCCTTTTTGTCTTTCTTTGGCCCAACTTATGACAGTGAAGCCAGCCTGAAGGGCCCGGCCTGGCAAGGTACATACTCAGTGATTTATGCAATGACACTTTCTTGATGATTAACCTGAATAAATCATGCTGGTATTTTCAGCAGTGATATAGCTGCCCTTTATATTCTTATCAATTTTCAGGCCAGAAGAAATTAGCCCAGTCCTCCCATTGATCTTGTGAGGAAAATTGTACTTCATAGCAGGGGTTCTACTGATAAACAATGAACACTACAAATAACTTACCAGTTTACTTTTAATCAATAGAGTTTCTCACAATTCATGATTCTAGCAATTGGCCTAAATCACTGTGCCTGTAACTGTTGTTTTCAAAACCTTTTAATCTAATTGGAAAATCTTCCTTCGTACTAGTAATAAACACTCACTAAACTGTCTTTACCTAATTGAGCTGTAATAATTTATGGTTGCCCCCTACTGTTTCCCCCTCTTTAATCAGACAGACTGCTTTATGTCTTTAACTAATGAATCCCAAGAATCCACCCAGATGATCTGATCGAATGTCACTAGTGAATAAATCTTCATTAACACTGGCAGGTTCCAAAGCTGGTCTCCATCTCAATTTAATTATTGTCTCACAATTGTACTTTTGTTAGGTACAGTTTTTTCCCATACCTAACAAATGTCTTTTCTACATTTCTTCAAATGATGCCTTCATCATCAGATCCCTGGCAGTGAGCGACTTTGCTGGCCCAAGGAATGATAGCAGAGCTGACTAGTTAGTACAACCAAGACCACAAGACCTGACTTGCCGGCATTGCAATTGCTAATTTACCTTCTTCTGCAACTTTTCTTCCAGTGAAAAAAATGCTTCTATCCATTCACCCAGAGTGTTCAAACCCAGGTAAACTACTGTATGCTACCCAAATTTAGAAAGTAACAGTAGGGATGCTAAAATACTGTTATTGGAAATAAAATATTTCTATAATAGGTCTTTATCCCAATAAGAAAGTTTTCAAAGAGAATCAGGTTGATGTTAAAAGCCTTTTTTTAAAAAAAAAATCTAAGGCAGAGAAAAATGGATGACACTAAGTTTGGAGGAGAGTCACAAAAATAGTATCTTTCAGTGACCAACCAGGTCCCCTGGAAGAACTCCATTGACTATATTCATGTTAAACCAACAGAGCATTTGCTTCCCTTAACTGTTCTCATAAACACTGACAGATGAAGTTTATTTTGAAAGTTCCTTTTTATCCCACTGGCTTCATTTTGAAGCATGCCCTTATGATAGCATTTATATAGCTCCAAAAATTATGCCATCCCCCAATGATTTGGGTACATGAACTTAATAAAACATTAATAGGTACTGACAAGTAGGAGCTGGCTCAAAATAAAAAGCAACAATGTTAGCAATGAGAATTAGTTTAATTCTTAGTAACAGATGCGTATGTAGTGTTTTACTGTATTCCAGATAGTCTTCCAAACACGCTATGAATGTTATCTTCAAAACAAAAACAACCCCAAGAGGGTGTTCTTATTAAAAAGTTGCGTTTTCAGATGAGGGAACTGAGACACAGAAAGTTAAGTATCTTGCTAGGGTAATATGACTAGCAACTGTCACAACTGGGATTTGAGTCCATATAGACAGTTTGGAGCTAATGCTTTTTCTTGACTCTATGCTGTCACTTTGCTTACCTGAACAAGTGAGTTAATTCTGAGTTCTAGAACACAGGACAAAAAAAGGAGCAAAATGATACTCAGTTATAAAAATATATCCTAGCACTTATTCCACAAAACCCTATTGTTATGGTTTGGATGTTTAATTCCTTTAAGTTTCATGAGTTCGAGGCTTGGTTCCCAGGTTGGTGGTGTTTGGAGATGGAGTGGACTTTTAAGAGGTAGAACCTAAGGAGAGTTCCTTAGGTGATTAGGGATGTGTCTTCAGAAGTATCAAGGTATTTCTCTTGGGACCCTAGTTTGTTCTTGTGAGAGGATTGTTATAAAAGCCTGATCCTGGCTCCAGCTCACGTCTCTGGCTTCTTGTGTAGTGACGTGACCACTTGCTTCCATACGTGATTCTACCAGTGCTACCCACCGTGATGTGATACAGCTGAGAGGACCATCTCTAGAGCCTAGTAGATGTTGGTACCTACCCTCCCTTTGAGTCTTCAGATTTATCAGTAAAACAAACTTTTTTTCTTTTATAATATTAGTTTGCCTCAGGTATTTCATTATAGCAACCAAAAATGAGCTAATATACCAAGCTTCTCAAAATGACCATCCATAAAGGATTTTATGAATTTAGGGAACTTTTCCCTTGTTATAGCTACCTTGGAAATACACAAAGCACTTGAAGTGTCCGAGATATACAATGAAGTCGTAAATGTAAGTGTAATCTAGCATTTGCAGACTTACCCAACAGAACAACGATGTTTTCTGGAACATTCACCAAAATCTTGAGAAATCCTTTCATCATAAATCACCTTTATGGAAACTCATGTTAAAGTTTTGTCTCATGTGGGTACTTAGAGGAGCACTGAGTGGTGAATTCAACATTTCCTTTACCAAAGTCCTAAAAGCAATGCCATATGCTTTTTGTTTTGTTTGCATGGCCAGATTATCAACAATTTTGTTTAGCTGAACATTTTGCACTGAAATACAATGTGTTAAAGATGTTCCTGAGAAAAGCTGACCTGCATATAGCCTTCCTGTGGTCACTAAGTAGAATAAGACCGAATGAAGGAGCCACAAACTACAATTTCTAAGATTATTACTGATCAAATTAGTTGCCTACTAACAGAAATTTGGGGAAATGCTTAACACAGCCTTAAAGCATGTTTTAAAGTGGGACACAATTTTTTATTCCACAATATAGGAGCTTTTATTTCTATTTACAGGTCATTTTTTTCTCAGAATTGGGTCAATTGCTGACTCTCAGACACTTGCTTCTCTTGTAGCCTTATTTATTTTGGGCTCATAGTTGACTTTTCCATACTCCCTATAGTGTTTCTGTACAAAATTGTATAAGTTCTAATTTTTGCTTTTTTTTCTTAGATATTCTTAAGGGGTTAAAAGTATAGCATTAGATTGGTCAGAATGTGGTGGGAAAACCAGTTTCCATTTGTCACCTGTGTGGCTTTAACTAATTTGCTTTATGTGGACAAGACTCTGGACTGGCAGAGTGTCTCAAGTAGTAGAGCACCTCCCTTGCAAATTTAACAAGCATGAGGCCATGAGGTAAAGCCCCAGTACTGCCCAAAAGAGAAGAAATATGCATAATATTTTGGGCTGGGAATGTGGCTCAAGTGGTAGAGTGCCTGTCTAGCAAGTGTGAAGCCCAGAGTTCAAACCCCAGTATTGCCAAAAAAGAAAAAAAGGCAAGTCTCTGATTCCTGGTTATTGTAGTGATTAGCTGATATAATGCTTGTCAATTACCTAGTACGTATATGATGTCATCCACTAACTGTTATACATTCCTAATATCATAACTTTAAATTTTGGTTTGTATCAGAAATACTGGGAGACTTGTTAAAACAAAGATTTCTGAGGCCTATCCCCTGAGTTTCTGAGTTAGTGGATCTGGGGTGAGGTGTAAGAATCTGCATTTCTATCAACTTCCCAGGTTACGCTGAAGCTGCTAGTTTGAGGACTACACGTTGAAAAGCTGTGCTGTAGAATAAATGAAAAATGTTCTATGCAAAGAAAGATCTCAGAGTAATCACGTTTCACCAGGAACATTTCTGAGGGGTATTTATAACATGTATCACATATATCAGAAACATTTTTGAAAACTTTGGGCAGAATTATTATCTTACCTAGACTCTGCTAAGCGTATGATTCATGAAGAGGTACAAAAATGTCTTCAACTGTCTGCATTGGCTTTTCACTGGCCTGGGTTGGTTTTCTTCTTCTGAATAGTAGTATTCAAAATGAATATTAAATGGTATCATTTTGTTTCATTGCTGTTTCACATTAAATTCCCTTACTATGAAACAATGGTCACCGGACATTTTGGAACCTATGTTCCTTCTCCCAGGTCTGTCTCAATGGTATAGTTAGGATGGTTCTCCCCTACAAGTTATCCAAAGAGAAGGAACACTCATGAGTCACTAGGGACCCCTGAGTGTGCACCTGGACTAGAATTACTGAATAGTTCATCTTTTCACCTTAGAACAGATGGAAGCAGCTAGAGTAAATGATAGAAGGCAAAGAGACTTCATTATACCTTCTGAGTTATATTGACCTGGGAAAAATATGATGATATCAAAGTATGTCATGTAGCTAAGAAAGACTTCTTAATTATAGATAATGTCAAAAAGGTGGCTATTCCCAAAAATTCCTGCTCAACTACCATCTGCTACTCATAAAGATTTGTCAATTAAGGAATGTTAAGAATAAGTTCTAATTACCATCCTATCCCTGCATCTTGTTCCCTTGGTGCTCTTCGATGGCCTTAATTGAAAACCACATGTGAATCACATCTTTGTTGCATGCCAACTTCTTCCTAGATATGCAGAAGTCATGATAAACCCAGAGTTGCCTTCTGGTAAGTGTCTGACATTTAAAAACATGATCTTAGTCTTCTCCCCTTTTTTGTGGCTACTAATCTTACTTTTCTCTGAATTTCTCTGAGTGTGGCGTTGAGAGCAGTTCTGAATTTAATTGCCCAGGAATAACACTTGTCATCTGGCCTAATCCTCATCTTCGGCAACCTTGGTGATGGAATGGAAGTGGCAGCTTTTCCTACCAACCACACACACTGAAGTTTTTGTGGTCATGGCCTGTCACATGAATTCTTTCAAAACATTTTAAGAATCTCTATTTTCAGTGGGGAAATTTTCTTTCCCTGTGCTTTGGATTCTTCCACTTGAGAAAAGAAAAATAAGAGCAGAATTTTTTTGGAAGTGATTTTAGACTGCCAAATCTCTAGTTCTGTAAGAATAAGAGCTTTTTTGCCCCCCTAGTGCCAGATAAAAATGATGACATTCGGATTCTGGGTTGCTATGATGTTTGGGGGAAGAGATTCACCTCACTATACCAACTTAGAAAAGTACAAAATAATTTTTTCACCAAAGCCATCACAATTCTCCTCCATAAGTGGTGTCTGGGACCCACAGAAGTTCGACAAATATCTAAGTTTATGAATTTTTTTATATGTAGCATCTGTTCAATTTTTCAAATAATTATTTTAGCAAAAGTTGGAGAGGCAGATCCTGATAATTTTCTACTTTATCACACAGTCTAAAAAATGCAGCAAGGCACAGGAAGTTTTTCTTCATGGAGTATTTATTAGAGAAAAACCGTATGTTGTTCTTGTTCAGGAAAATTATAAATATATAAAAATCTAAATGTAGTAGTCTTTAAAATTGGTATTAACTCCAAAACAAACAATTTAATGTGAACAACTCAACACCTAGTATATCATTGTGCAAAACAGCTAATTAGGCTTATGCATGTATTCATGCAAATGATTACAAATGGATTTATGTGCTTGCATGAATAATCATGGTAGGGCTATAAATTATTACACTTAAAAATTCCACCAAGATTTGAAGCCATTGAATTTCAGAGTTAGAACTTCAAAATCATCTAGTTCAGTGGTTCTCAAGCTTGTCTATGCATTATTAGCTTTGGAGTTAAAATGTTTAGCTCACATTTGAGATTCTTATTCATTATGTCTTTTCAATGAATATTTTTAGATGTTCCACATATGTTTCTTATTGAACCTGTAATCCTTTCCTGTCATTACAAATTACCACAAACTGAGTGGGTTAACAACAAATTATTTTCTTACTGTTCTGGAGCTTGGAAGTCCAAAATCAAGGTTCTGTCATAGTCATACTGTGTCTGCAAACTCTAGGGAAAAATATTTTTGTGGTTCTTCCTAGCTTCTCATAACTGCTGACAATCCTTGACCTTCCCTGTCTTGCAGATGCTTTATTTCTTCTTTGCCTTAGTTGTCAATAGGCTTCTTTCCTGTGTGTACATGTCTCTCTGTCTCTCCTTGTAAATGCCCCAGACATTGGGTTTAGAGATGACCCTAAACCAGAAAGATTTCATCTATGATTTCTCTCATATGTGGAAGATCTATCCAGAGGATAAATGCATACACAAATACAAACATGATCATATATACGTATGCATAAAACCTGTTGAAATTGTTTTAAGGACAGGAAGGTGGGTGAGGAAGAATGATAGAGGAGGGTGAACCTAACCAAGATACATTGCAAGCATGTGTGGAAATGTAACAATGAAACCTCCCTGCACAATTAATATGTGCTAATAAAATGTTTTTTAAAAATGAAAAGTCATGAAGAATAGAAAATGTGAAAAGTGGGTCAATGTTAACCAGATATTTAAAACAATAAAAAAGTAAATTTAAGAAATTAAAATAAGTTTCACTATATCTCCAGAAACCATATTTCTAAATGAGGTCACATTCACAGGTTCTGAGGGCTTGGAATTGAACAATTTTTAGGGGAGGAGGAATAACACAATTTGACCTTCTATAGCACCCACAATGCAAAGTGGTAATCTAGAATCTAAAAGTCAGATGTTATCTAGTTCAAAAAACAGAAGTTAATCAACTTGTATTAGATCTCTATCCATAAGAAAGTATTCCCTGAAATTAAAACAATAAGACTTTATTTTCCAATAGTTCCTGAGGGTCAGGAATCTAGAAGCATCTTAGTTGAGTGGTTCTAGTTCATTGTCTTCTGATGGTTTCAGAAGCATTGGAAGATTCACTTCAAATCTCACATAGAGATTTCAGATGGCTGGGGCCTCAGTTACTTGTCATGTTGGCCTCTTCATAGCAATGTTCCTCATATGGTGGTCAGCATCCATCAGAACACATGACTTGAAGTAGAAATAAGTTATTTGATCCTACAGACCAACTTTGGTGCAATGCGGGTCTATGTACAAAAACGGGAGGCATGTATTAGTGGGGCCATTTTGGAAGCTAGCTACCATCACAGGGAGTCAGAAATTCTGACTCAGGGCTAGGGTACTAACCATTGCCATGCAAGATACAATCCAAGGGTTAGCAGAACTTTGGAGCTCAGTAGAATGCTGAATCTGAGGCCTCACTTCAGATCTCTTAAATTGAAATCTACACTTTAATAAGATTCCAGGTGCTTTGTATCACTAGGCTAGTGATACACTTATTTAAATTTATTGCCCTTTTCAAAGTAATTGCTTTGGGTGGTATGACTAGTCCAAAGACATTGTCATTATTTAAAATCTGGTACGATCTTTGCTTTGGGCCAGAAAATAATGACACACTTACTTATGAAACAATGTTTTCTTGTTGTGGCTATGCTATCTCACTGTAATCATCATAATATTTTACCCTTTGGTCAGTTTAATTTTAACACAGTTGACTCAAATTTTTTTTCTTTATTTTTAGAACAATGAAAATACATTTAAAGAATAAAAGTCTATTTTACAGAAAGGATATTAAAAGTGCATTACATCTTTGAAAACTCATTCCCAACTCCTAATACAGTTTTCAAAAATAGTGCCATAAATCTTGTAGTTTCTCTTCTTCTTCTGAAAGAAACGTCATCATTTTGGTCTCAAATAATTTGAAGCCAGTGGTTGAGTGAGTTGAATTGGAAGTAAAACAATACATAGAACTTAGATACACTGAGGCCTGACAAAAGAGAAATACAATTTTTTTTCTGAGTGGTAAGTGATATTTATTCAATATCATACTATTTGAGTGTTTATCCACAATAGCTGTAATGTGATCAAAACTTTTAGGAAGGGATGGGATATATCTCAGTGGTAGGGCACTTGCCTAGCATTTGTGAGAACATGGGTTTGAATCCCCAGTACTGAAAAAAGAAATTATCAGAATATTAAAAACAAAAACAAAAACCAACTCTTAAGACATATAAAGACTGAGTGCCAGTGGCTCACACCTATAATCCTAGCTACTCAGGAGTCAGAGATCTGTAGGATCTTGGTTCAAAGCCAGCCCCAGGTAAATAGGTGATGACATCCTATCTTGAAAAAACCCAAAATAGAGCTGATGGAGTGGCTCAAATGGCAAGAGTGCTTGCCTAGTAATCAAATTAACTATGCACAAAAAGGACAACACAACAGGAGTGAGTAGAGTTTATCTGAGGAATGCTAAATATGTTCAGTATTAAATTTTTTTATTGCGCTGGTACCCCTACACTGTTGCATTTACAAAAGTTCTTACAATATATCAAATATATCATATTTGAATGCACTCCTCCATCACTTTCCTTTATCCCCATCTCCCCTAAGTCCTGGAATAATTTCAACAGATGGCATTTTTCCTTTTACATACATGTACACAGTATTTGCACCATATTCAACATCCTTCACCATTCCCTACCTCCCCCTCCCACTGATACCAATCCCCCAGGCAGGATCTGTTCTACCTTCCTGTTCTCTGATTTTTTTGTTTAAGAAAAGGTAAAAAAATTACATTTTTGGTTGTTTAAGATAGCTACACAGGAAGTTTCCTTATGGCACTTCCATGTTTATATGTATTATAGCCCAACTTGGTTTATCTTTTCTATTTTTCTTCTTTCTACCTTAGTCCCTTTCTTATGGTGATTTCAACTGGTTTAAAAATTCTATATTAATTTGTATATAGAGAGTACATCAATCATATTCACTATCTTAATTTCCTTCTTTTACCCTCCCCCTCTGGTATGTGACCTCCCTTAGTGTGTTCAGCACTAAAATTTTTACCAATTTAATGCACCATATTAAGAAGAAAATATAAAATAATCTGAATAGAATCAGTAAACTCTTTTGATAAACTTCAGCATTTATTTTAATCAGAACTTTCAGAAAATGAGAAATAAAAAGAAACTTCTTTGGTCTGATTTAGGACATTTATTAAAATTTTGCAACCAATATCACACTTAATGAAGAAACACGTTTTTCCTGTGAGACTTGAAACAATGCAAGGATAGCCACTCTCACCACAAAGCTATAAAGTAACATGTTTATGTATTGGAACCATAGGATCTTGTAAGTAAGTTGAGGCATTCTTATCTTAGAATATTTTGTCCTCTACTTGTCCCCCACTCTAGCAATTTGAAAACAAATATGCTATAATAATCATCTCAATTTTTTTTATTGAACTATTGGTTTTACACATCCACTTTACCATTTGAGCCACATCCCAGCGCTTTTATTTGCATTTCGTTTTTGAAATAGGGTCTTCCTAACTTTTCTTGGGCTGGCCTCAAACTCATGATACTCTTGACTCCACCTCCTGAGTAAATGAGATTACAGAATATCTCAATCTTTAGTGCCCTTCAAGGTCTCGGGATGTCATTCATTTTATTAATTCAGAATCCACTGTGATAGCCACGTGATAGGAGATGGACTATTAATGACAATTGTCCTTAATGAAAATACAGAGGAGTGAAGAGGTAAAATAATAATTGAATTCACACTAGAGGTTGACAAATGCTACTATAAAGATCAACATACATTACCAAACAGAACAAAGAAGGGCCTTTTGCTTAGTCTAGGAAGAGAAGAAAGGAGAAAGTAATTTTTCTGAGGACATGTGAATATTAATCCTCAGATTTGACTACTAACCAGTAGGGTATTTTGTTTTTGTTTTTGTTTGTTTTGTTGGAGTAGGGATTGAACTCAGGGCCTTGTGCTTAGTAAGCAAGCTCTTTAGCAGTTCAACCATGCTCTCTGTCCTTTTGCTTTTAGTTTGCTTTTCAGATAAGAGTCTCACATGATCCTCCTACCTCTGCCTCCCAAGTAGCTTGAATTACAGGTGTGAACCACCATGCCTGCCTTGTTTTTGAGATGGGTGTCTTACTAATTTTTGCCTGGTCTACCTTTGAATTTTGAGCCTCCCTATCTCTACTTTCTGAGTAGCTCAGATTACAGGCATGTACCACCATTCCTAGCTAGTCAGTAGTTTTTTAATATAATGTTCCAAATCACTAACACCAAATCCAAATGAAACCAGAGGAAATTTCCTAGGGATCCTATGTGCACTTAGCATTCATTACTGACAATAAGCCAGAGATAACATAATGGGAAATATGCTCATTGCTTCACATGTGAGAGCCAGGGAGTGAGTATCCAGCCTAAGCCTAGCCAAGCCTCAGTGCTACAAAGACATACTGCTGGGCTTTCTCTCGTCTGGGTGTTTTATGTGACCACTCGTGCTATCAGTTCTTCCCGGTCTTGGTCCTATCCCCATTTTGTCTGGATCCATCTGACTTTTTCATATTTCTGTATGCACTATTCCCAATCTATACATATAGAGAGGACTAGATAGTGACTTGATTCTAGCACCTTTATATGTTTCCACAGAAGAAGAAAAAAGAGTGAAAAGGTGTGTCAACAGAAGAATTTTAAGTGCAACGTTTCAGATGTAAGAAAGAGGATGATTTTTTCAGGGGACTGTATGTGATTCAGAAAGGATTAGAATTTAACTGGTGAGTATGGGAGGGAAAGGGAAAGGGATGGAGCTGGAGGGAAGTAGAGCCAGGTCATAAAAGGGCCTGGATGTCACACTAGAGAACTTACACTTTTATTTCCTCTAGGCCAATGGAGAGCTATTGAAGGGTTTTAAGCAGGGGACTGTGTCACTGCATGATTCACGTTCATTTTAAGAAATATTACTGTAGTGACAATGTCAAAAGTGAACTTAAAGGGGCAAGACAGGAGTCTTGGAAACCATTTAGGAAATTGTTACCATAGTGGACTACAGAATGATGGTGGCATAATTCAAGGCGCTGGTGCTGGGATGGAGAGCAAAGGACAGATTCAAGACACTGAACAGCTAGCACTTAGTGGTTCACTGGATGTGAGACATGGCATAGGATAATTAAGCTTTAGCTCTTCCTCCTTCATCTTTCATGAAAAGACATTTTTGTAACACTGTATGTTACCCTCCCACGTTTTATACTTCTTCATGAAAGCATGCATTTCTCAATTACCTTGTTAAAAGCCTGCAAATGTTCACCCATTTATAATGTTTTTTATTGTCACTTCCTAAGGTAGCAAAGATAAAATGTATCTTTGAACGAACAATCACATAGCTTTCCAGCACAAAACCCTGAACATAATATTCAAGCATACATAAGATAAATACAAGAAGCAATTTTCATCTATTGTGAGGTTGCTTTTTATGTTTATTTCAATGAAACTTGAAGTAACAGAAATATAAGGAAAGAGATATTTCAAATTATTTTCTGGTTAACCCTAAATTAACCAGATTTTCTCTTTATATTAATTCTACTATTGAATGTTTTGTTAAAATTAAATGGTTACTTGCTTGCCTTACTAATTATATCATACCAAACATAATTTAATTTTTTATGAGTCAAAGATATTTTCATACCCTTAAGTCATTATTGTAAATATCAATGATTAATCACCCTTCAACTCACTTTATATTCAGTAATGAGTTGGTCCATTAAGCATACTAAAGGAAGAGTAAGATCAAATTTCCTTAAGAAACTAATGACATAGCATTAGAAAATAGCATCGTTTCAAGGGAGCCTTTTAGATTTAGCTTTTAGGAACTCTACCGAATGCAGACAGTGTGTGTGTAGTGGGGGTGGCATTTTCATTTATGAGCCTAGAGAGAATAGTAGTGCAAGGAGCAGAGGAAGGTGCATGCCTGGTGTGTTCCAGGAATAGCAAGAAGGTAAGTAGGGCTACAGATGAAGATGAATGAGCAAAGAAAAGATGTAAAGGAAATAAGTTCTGAGCAGTGACCTGCAAAAATGGTTTTAAAACATAACTCCCAAGTTATTTGACAACCCTCTCATTAAGGAATAAAGCCTAGATCACATCCCTTGAGACCAGACCTGGTGACTTCATATGCTTGAAGTGGTCCTGTAACATGTTGTATCCAGCAGAGTAGAAAATGGCACTTTTCACCTTAAACACCTTGAGCTGCTTGGTCTTAGAAAACAGCTGCTCAGTTATGGGAAGTAAAGTCTATATGGAGAGGCTACCTACCTAACATCCACTGACAGCCAGTCCCAGTTGCCAGACTTAAAACTGAAAAAGCCTCTCAGATGAGACTCTAAATGCCTGAGACAACCTGAGTAAGAATCACATGCTGGACCAAATCAACCCCAGAACCCCAAGGTTTAACCACAAAATGGTTGCTGTTGTCTTTTGGGGTGATTTCCCATGTAGTAATAGATAAATAATCAAAACAGAAGGATCTATATCCAGCAAGGATCTTTAGGCCCTTGTAAAGCTTTGGCCTTGAGTGAAAGAAACTGCTAAGTTAGAGTTGAAGCTTTGCTTTGATTTATATATATATATATATATATATATATATATATATTTTTTTTTTTTTTTTTTTTTTTTTTTTAAGGAATCACTATAAGAAATGATTTGATAAAAGCACTGTGAAGGTAACTATTGGTGGGAAAGGAAATTAGGTTGTAAGTATAACTGAGGTGTGAATTCACAGTTATTTGGGGCAAGATGGTGAGCATCTTGCTCACCACAATGGGGGTATTTTTTAGTGTAGATTTCCTGAACATATCAAGGTGGGTAAAGTGCATTTGTGTACACATTTTCCCAGGATTAATCTCATTTATAAACATTCTCTTAGCACAGAGTATTTACTCACATTTCTGGCGTCTGTCAGTATTTTTATTAACACATTTAAAGGAAATGTTGTTCAGGCACCGCTGTTTTCTATATATTCTCTTTCATTCTATGCAATATAGTTTACCTGGTCACTGGTGGCTGCTTTTACAGCTTTCTTCAAACTTCTACCAATAAGTACTCCCATTTCCCTCTTTGCTTAAAGATAAATGAAAATTAGTGACAGAGTGAACTAGATCTACCTGGAACCCATCTAGGTGTTTTCACCTGAAATCTCTCACCTAAGGGAGAAGATGGTCACTGTTCTCATAGTAACACTGGAAAAATTTTTATTTCAACAGATTACTCTGTTCAATTAAAAAAGAAATATATAAGTAAGGCCTCTGGGAAACCACACACACTTGGTAGGAGATTCTGCCTTTGTCATGCTGTTATAAACATGCAGCATACCACTTCAACTCTACTTTAAAATATAGTTTGCTTTTTATGAATGCTTTGTTCAGAAAGTGGGAGAGGAATGTGTCAGGGCAAGGACCTAGGAGATTAAAATATATGATAATAGAATGGATTCACATATACTATAAAATAATAGCTTTGAAAGGAAGGATTCTTTGATTAGGGATATTAGTATGTTTAGAGAAGAAAACTAATAAAATTATGAGCTGTCATCAAAAAGATAAATAACTAAGCCCTTTGAGACCAACTGCTCACAAGCTGTCCTCTGACATTGATGGGTGAGTATGAAGCTTGGGATATTGTCACATCAAATCAGAGATCAGTTTATCTAACTCAGCCTGATTATTGAATCATTTTGATAACCACTCAGAACTTTCGAGCATAATTTCCCAACTAGGAAAACCTCCAGTTTACTGGGCAATGTATAATTTTGCTAGATAAGATCTCAAAATTCAACCCCATAAAACATCAAATGAGAGGTGCCATCACAATCTGAATCTGAAAACATTAATCATGGAAGATAGTAAAGTTATATTTTTATTTTAACTTTGCATTTTCGATAAGATTCTATAAAATTATATAAAAGGAAAATTTGATGTCCTATTAGCATAGCTGATGGACCATGTGCAACACCATTTCAGAGGGGAGACATGTAAGAAATGAAGCATGAAAATATAGGAGAGGCACCATCAGAAAGGCACTTGAAGAAGTTTTTGAAATCATAACCTAATTAGGCCTCTGGGAAGACAGAGCCTTGCCAAATGTAGGTACTCATCTATTATATTCTGAAATATCATTTTCTTCTCTTCATTACTCAATTTTATGTATTGAGAATAAGCTTTGTAAAACTTGTCAATTAAGAAAAAAGGTGAAACACCATATGGTGAAAGAATTATTAGAGTTCTAGACTTTGTAACTAACATGTAAACCTGGGCAATTCATGACCTGTCTGGTCAATTTCCCCTTGAGTAAAACTTCAATTTAAACACCCTGCTAGCCATGAAGAAGAACGAAATGTTATCATTCGCTGGTAAATGGATGGAATTGGAGAACATCATTCTGAGTGAGGTTAGCCTGGCTCAAAAGACCAAAAATCGTATGTTCTCCCTCATATGTGGACATTAGATCAAGGGCAAACACAACAAGGGGATTGGACAATGAGCACATGATAAAAGCGAGAGCACACAAGGGAGGGGTGAGGATAGGTAAGACACCTAAAAAACTAGCTAGCATTTGTTGCCCTTAATGCAGAGAAACTAAAGCAGATACCTTAAAGCAACTGAGGCCAATAGGAAAAGGGGACCAGGAACTAGAGAAAAGGTTAGATCAAAAAGAATTAACCTAGAAGGTAACACCCACACACAGGAAATCAATGTGAGTCAATGCCCTGTATAACTATCCTTATCTCAACCAGCAAAACCCCTTGTTCCTTCCTATTATTGCTTATACTCTCTCTACAACAAAATTAGAGATAAGGGCCAAATAGTTTCTGCTGGGTATTGAGGGGGGGAGCGGGAGGGGGTGGAGTGGGTGGTAAGGGAGGGGGTGGGGGCAGGGGGGAGAAATGAACCAAGCCTTGTATGCACATATGAATAATAAAAGAAAAATGAAAAAAAATATAAATAAATAAACACCCTGCTACACATTTCTCCCCAGTTCTCTGTATGAGGATGACTCTTTCTAGATACAGTGAGGAAATGCATGGGTGCTGGTACTTTTTTGATTCGACTTGCACAAGCACCCAGTAACTCTGGGCTTGTGTCAGTGTGGGGCACCCTGTAGAACTTCTCTCTAGGGAGCAGCCTGCTGTCCATGTGAGTTTCCAGAGACCTGCAGGTGGAACATTCCTAGCTCTCCTTCGTCATCTAGGTCCTTCAAGTAAAATCAAGACCCCAAAGTTAAAGGGATAAGGGATTATTTTACTGATAAACTAGGGTACGTTAAAAGGGCATTTATCATATAGGAAGAAAAAATTCAGCATTATGCATTAAACGATGTTTTCCAGAACAAATACTGCTCAGGGAATACTACCCATGGTTTCACCTTCTGAAGTTTAAGTTACCTATGGTCAACTGCAGTGTGAAAATATTAAATAGAAATTTACAGAAACAAATAAGGCTTTAAGTTCTGTACAATTCTGAGTACTGTGATGAAATCTCATGTCATCCTGCTCTGTCTTGCCTTGGACTTATTGACTCAGCATTTCCATGTTGTATGTGCTACCTGCCCATTAGTCACTTAGTAGCTGGCTCTGTTTATTCAGATTGACTGTGACAGTATGTCAGTGCTTCAGTCCAAGTAACCCTTATTTAGTAGACTAATCTGGGCCACAATGCCTGTGTTGTTCAGCTCAACACATAGGCATTGCATCATCTCACGTCATCTCATCACAAAAAGAAGAGTACAGAACAATAGATATTTTGAGAGAGAAAGAGAGAGAGACTACACTCATGTAACTTTTACTATGGTATTTTAAAAAATTTTTATTTTATTCATATGTGCATACAATGTTTGGGTCATTTCTCCCCCCTTGCCCCCACCCCCTGCCTTACCCCCCCTTATCCCTCACTAACCAGAAGAAACTATTCTGCCCTTATCTCTAATTTTGTTGAAGACAGAGTATAAGCAATAATAGGAAGGACCAAAGGTTTTTGCCAGTTGAGATAAGGATAGCTATACAGGGAGTTGACTTGCATTGCTTTCCTGTACATATGTGTTACATTCTACATTAATTCTTCTCGAACTAACCTTTTCTCTAGTTCCTGGTCCCCTTCTCCTATTGGCCTCTGTCACTTTAAATTATCTGCTTTAGTTTCTCTGGATTGAGGGCAACAAATGCTATCTAGTTTTTTGGGTGTCTTACCTATCCTCATACCTCCCTTGTGTGCTCTCACTTTATCATGTGATCAAAGTCCAATCCCCTTGTTGTATTTGCTCTTAATCTAATGTCCGCATATGAGGGAGATCATACGATTTTTGGTCTTTTGGACCAGGCTAACCTCACTCAGAATGATGTTCTCCAATTCCAAACATTTACCTGCGAATGATAACATTTCATTCTTCTTCATGGCTGCATAAAATTCCATTGTGTATAAATACCACATTTTCTTAATTCATTCATCAGTGGTGGGGCATCTTGGCTGTTTCCATAACTTGGCTATTGTGAATAGTGCTGCAATAAACATGGGTGTGCAGGTGCCTCTGGAGTAACCTGTGTCACAGTCTTTTGGGTATATCCCCAAGAGTGGTATTGCTGGATCATATGGCAGATCAATGTTTAGATATTTAAGTAGCCTCCCAATTTTTTTCCAGAGTGGTTGTACTAGTTTACATTCCCACCAACAGTGTAAGAGGGTTCCATTTTCCCCGCATCCTCGCCAACATCTGTTGTTAGTGTGTGTAGTGGTGTTGCTTATGATGGCTATTCTAACAGGGGTGAGGCGGAATCTTAGTGTGGTTTTAATTTGCATTTCCTTTATTGCTAGAGATGGTGAGCATTTTTTCATGTGTTTTTTGACCATTTGAATTTCTTCTTTTGAGAAATTCTATATTACAGCATATTTTTAAAAATTGTTTTATTTTGCTATTAGTTACTATTGTTAATCTCTTACTGTGCCAAATTCATGTATTTAGCTTTATCATAAATATGTATAGGAAAAAAAACACAATAGAGGTAGGGTCCAGTACTATCTATAGTTTTAGGCACCCACTCGGGTCCTTGGAAAGTATCTGGGGAAACTACATCTCCCTTCCTTGTTCTTATTTGCATCCTTGGTTCTATAGGACAGTTAAGATGGGAGCCAAGAAAGTGGCTTTGAGCTGAAACAAGAATAGAAACTAACCTTTCAGATTCTGTGCTTTTGTAGTGGTGTCTACTATAGTAATATTTATCTCTACAGCTTTTACTTCTAAATTTTTAATGGTTATATAGGTTGAATTATCACATTTACTCACATCTCCCCAAAACAAGTTATATTCATTCATTCATTTATTCATTCATTTACTAAGCATTTCATGACAGCCCACTTTCTGCCTAATGAATAGTGAAATAGGAAGAAGTCATTTAAACTAGAGAATCTTTGATTATGGCTAGTGCTCTTAAGATATTAAACAGGGAGAAGAAAGAGAACTGCATAGAGTTAAACTGCTTTCCGTAAGATGATTAAAAATGGTCTTTCTGAGGAAATAATATCTGAGTTGAGATTTTGTTCATAGATCAGGATAATTCTTTTATCTACCTTGAAGATTTAGTGAGATTATATGACATAATGTGTGCCAAGTGATTACTGCTATGTTCCTCATAGCACTCGATAAATATTAGCAGTCATTGTGGATTTTTTTTTCAGTACTGGAGTTTGAACTCAGGTCCTACACCTCGAGCTACTCCACCAGCCCCTTTTTTGTGATTTTTTTTTTTTTTTGAGATAAGGTTTCACAAACTATTTGCCTGGGCTGGCTTTGAACCATGATCCTCCTGATCTCTACCTTCTGAGTAGCATAATTTAGTCATTATTCTTCATAAATTTCTGGCAAAATTGGCAGAAAAGAGACTATTGTTTGTTTCTGTTTTATTTTATTTTATTTTTTTTTATTCATATGTGCATACAATGTTTGGGTCATTTCTCCCAAACACAACAAGGGGATTGGACTTTGATCACATGCTAAAAGCGAGAGCACACAAGGGAGGTATGAGGATAGATAAGACACCTAAAAAACTAGATAGCATTTGTTGCCCTTAACGCAGAGAAACTAAAGCAGATACCTTAAAAGCAACTGAGGCCAATAGGAGAAGGGGACCAGGAACTAGAGGAAAGATTTCTGTTTTATAGATAAGGAAGTTGTGACACCGATACTAACAGACTTTTCTGGGTCAATATTAAATATACAGCTAGAACTCAAATCCTAGACTTTTGGCCATTATTGTTATGATTTTTTCACTTGAAATTTTAAATTACTTGGGAGCTCTACTTTATTTATTTCTCCTCCACTCTAACTCATTTACCCATCCCTCCATCCATCTATCCAGTCATACAGAGAGATATATTTTTAAAACTCATCTCACATAAGTTTTGGCGGTGGCAAGTCTGAAACTTATAAGACAAGCTAACAAGACTAAAAATTCCAGCAAAAGTTGTTGCAGTCTCAAGTCCAAAGTTTGTCTGGAGAAAGATTGCCTTTGTTTTTAAGGTGATCTCAAGTCTTTTCTTTTATGGCCTGCAGAGTTTGTGTCCCCTTCCCATGCTTAACACCAAGATCCATGCTTCAAACACCTAATTCCCAAAGTGATAGTATTAGAAGGTAGTATCTTTTGGAAGATTATTGGGTCATGAAGGCTGCACCTCACTGTTACCCTTACAAGAGACAGGAGAGAGCTATTAGTCCTTCTGTCATGTGAAGACACCACCAGAAGGTGTCATCTATGAGAAAGAGGACCTGCCAACACCTTGCTCTTATACTTCCCAGCTTTCAGAAGTGCAAAAAATAAATTTCTGATTATAAGCTGCCCAATCCAAGGTATTTTGTTTCATTATTGCAAAAGGATTAAGGCAAGGCCTTCAACTGAATGGGCCAGGCCAAACCACATCATGGAGGATTAAGTGTTGATGAATGCAATCTATGAATTTGCATGTTAATCACATCTAAAAAAAATATGTTTGCAACAGCATCTAGATTAGTATTTGACTAAACAACTGAGCACCTTTGCTGACTAGCTTTACACATAAAAGTATCTATTTATCTATTATCAATGCATACTGCCTTCTGACATGGGATCTGCATTAAGCTACTGAATGAGAGGACACTCTTAGTTTCAGCACTGGGTCTGCTAGGCACAGACAGATTCCTGGTAAGCATTCTTCCATGGATGCTTCTTGATGGAATGTTTTCTTGTTCTGAATGCTATTATAAATCATATTTTATTTCAGTCTCATGCATCACAGTGTATGTGCACCACTGTTTCAGGTTTGTGGCATAACATTTTATTTCTATTTCTTCAGCTCAACTGAACAAACCAAGTTCACTATCAAATAGACTCCAGGCGGAGAAAATAAGTTGGTTTTTTTTGTGTGTGTATGCATGCATGGAGTAATGGATGCTTTTTGGTTATTCATTAAGTAATATAAAACAAACATTTTGTGATTTTGATAAAGAAATTAATAGTTAAAATAAAAATCAGTTGCATTCATTCATTCTATAATATAATGCCTAGAAAAATATAAGGTGATAACATGCAATGTTTACAATGATTTAAGCACAGAAATATTACTTAGAAATCTGAAATATACAAACTGAATATCCAATAATAGGCAAATGGTTAAAAGTATTACAATATGATTTATAGCCTTCAGTATGTTTTATAAGATTCTTTTAAAGACTTGGAAATAGCTCATAAATTTATGTAATTAAATTAGAAATCTGTTAATATGTGCCTTTATTTATCTATTTGTACTATCTCATTTGTGTAAAAAAGTGCATAGAATAGAAGGATTTTTTAAAAACTTGTTATTTTCTAGAGTGGCCACTATTTTTGGATGGAATTGTGTGGATGACTTTATTTCTTCATCTTTATTAAATCCTTTATAATATACATATATACTTTTATGGTAATTGAAAATAAAAGTAAAATTAGTTTACAAATAAAAATGAAAAGAACAAATTTAAAATTAGATACTGTAGCTCTATGAGGTGAGTTTAAATGGTATATTTTGTGGCATATGATCTTCCTTTCTTTTTTGATACTGTGTTTTATACACAACAAATCAAGAAAATCATGACAAAATGTAACAGTCCATTCCATTGACTATCAAAGTCTTATAGTTGAATTTAGTTGTGTTTGTCTTTGTTTTTTTTTTTTTTCCTTTTTGGCCATATTGGGGTTTGAACTCAGATCCTGCCACTTGCTAGGAAGGCCCTCTACCACTTGAGCCAGATTTTTTTTTTTTTTGCTATAGTTATTTTTCAGATAGGGTTTTATGTTTTTTCTTGGGGCTGACCTGAGACTGAGATCCTATTTATGTGTCCTGTATTGCTGGCATGCTACCATGCCCAACTTGTTGATAAAGTTAGGGTCTCACTAACTTTTTCCTTGAGCTGGCCTCAAACTGTGATCCTCTCAATCTCTGCCTCTTGAATAGCTGGGGATATAGGAGTGATCCACATGCCCACTTTTAGTTTATAACTCTTGGAGATAAATTCTAGGAAAAAAGAAACCATTTCTTCACTTGAGCCCTTGTTTCCATCTCAACTCCCCTCCATTTCCTGTCCTTTATTTCTTTTAATCTGCCCTTCCTATCTTCCAGTGGGCCCTTTTCTGTAAGGCACACACATCGAGACTCTCATTGTACACCAGCAAGCAGTCCTGCTTCTCCTGGTCTTCTCATCCAAGTTGGGGAATCAGCCTCCACTTCTGACTTTTCAAGTTGTGGAGGTCAAGTTTCAACCTTGTGATGTGACCATAGGAAATCAAATCCAGTTGGCAATTTTCATGGTTTCCTGTGTGATCTTCATGTGGTAATTGACATTGTCAACTGCCACTTTGTCAAAGCCTTTCCTTGTTTTCCTTCTACTTATAGGCAAATCTTTATAAGTTTGTTTACTAATTCTCTCTATATTTTTTCTTATCTGAGGTTAGATTTCCTCCAGATTGTGATTATTTCCTTCCTTGTCTTCAGTATCATCTGCTTTCTGTGGATGATTTCATCCACTCCTAGGACTTCAGCTGGAAACAACACAATGGCTCAACCATGTAAGTCAGGATGTAATTTTTCTCCTGAGTTCTATGCCTATATTTCTATCTGTCCTTTGAAAATGTACATTTAACACATGGTAAAACAGAACTAAAGACTCTTCTTTCCTTCATCTTGATCTACTTTGGTTGCTACAACAAAATTTTATAACCTGGATGGCTTTTAAAGAACAGTTCATTTCTAGAGGCTGAAAGTCCAAGATCAAAGCGGTGGCAGATTCACTGTCTTGTGAGAGTCCATTTCTTGACTCATGGACACAGCCTGCTTGTTGTGCTTTTAAAGGGAAGGAAATTTTCTTCAGCTTCCTTTATTAAGGACACTAAGACCTTTATAAGTGCTCCACTCTCACTATCTAATCATATCCTAAGAGTCTTACCTCCTAGTGCTATCACTCTAAGGGCTGGGATTTCAAGATATGAATTGGGGAAGGCACAAACATTCAATCTATAGGACCACATCCCCAAACACCAAACACTAACTCAGGGTCATTGTCTTTTTGTATTCTTTTTATGGCTGGTGGCATTGGCTCCCATCTATTCTCTAAGAAAGGATCCTTTTATTCAATTTCTGCCTCTTTCTCAATGATTCAATTACCAAATTTTCTTCATTATGTAGCAAGATTATTACCATAAACTCTTGTCTCCTTGTCTATTCCATGCCCATCTAATCCTCTCCACATCATAGCTCCTGTTCCAGTCAACCCTTTGTTGGGCTCCTACTACATGATAAAGCCCAGCTTTCCAGGAGGCACAGGAAAGGAGAATGGACTTAAATGAACTTCTCCATACCTCTATATGGGACATTGGGTTTAACTCTTGCTTCATAGCCAGATACTTTCCTGTTACTTCTTTCCACATTTGTTCCATTTTCTGTTTTAATCTATGCTTTCTCTATTTCCTTTACTCCAAACATACCACACTTTGCTTTGTCTACCCAAAATATACATCCTGCCTTGATTTGTCTATAAAATTGTTATCTATTTCCTTCTCAGGAATGGCCTTATACCAAATTTGTTCCTGAAATTCCTTTCCATTAAGAACTAATGACTCTCAGGTGTTTTTGTCCTTATTTATTTTCTTCATCATCTTTATCAAAATGAATATAACTCACCTATATTTGTCTTTATTATTAAATCATGAAAATGTGTAATAATGTAATAATTATAAGCATAATTTCATGCAGTTATAAACATAAAATTCTTGAACCTAGTCTGATTCTGATTTTTCTTTTGAGCACCCTATAAAATTTAGTATCAGGGAGAAATCCAGGTATGACTCAATGAATACTTAATACATGAGTTTCATAGCTTACAAGTCCCTTTAGTGGGTAGCATGAGTCTACTTCACAGTTATTCAGTAGGCGTGCATATAATTCAGCAAGTATGTTAACAACAAATAAAGGTCATTGGGTTTCACTGCTGGTTTGCAGCTTGAAACTGCCCTGCTATTTTTGTATTATTTGTCTTAGGGAAATGAGCTTAGGGAACCAAGGCTTTCTTTTAAAAAGAAAACAAATATGTGTTTTATATTCTAGGGATTTTGAGACTAGCAATCTTCAAAATGTATGCTTAGCCTCAGGCAAAATGATGAAGCTG
The DNA here is from genome assembly GCF_047511655.1 of Castor canadensis. NCBI lineage: Eukaryota > Metazoa > Chordata > Mammalia > Rodentia > Castoridae > Castor > Castor canadensis. The sequence goes on along the minus strand of NC_133394.1, from coordinate 30,508,060 downwards.
GTGATTTGCTTTGGAGACACTCCTACTGTGCCCTTGTAGAATTTTGCCTCTTCTCTTTACAATCTTATTTTCTTCTCAAATCTCCAGAGCACAGGATGCCTTACAGGTCTTCTCGTAAAAACCCAGCTTTGAATATTGTCACAGATTATCATCCTTTCTTCTTTGTTCATTCATATTGTGATTACTAGTTGCTTTTACTCATTCAACAGAATAAATGGTATTAGGTGTTAGAGATGAACAATCTCAGGTACATGTAAATTTTAAAAGCCGCCTCTGAAGTTTTCAATTGTATCACTCTAATGGGGGATCTTCAGTACATGGAGGCTGGGGAACTGGTTCTTAGGGCAATTGACATATAAGTAGCTGGCTAGTTCCTTTGCATACCATATTAAATAGGTATCTGAATTTGGTGAAAGCAGAAGTAAAGGGTAGAGTCCTCCACAAGACTGCCCTTACTTCAGAAATCTGCTATATGTTTGAGAGTCCTAAGAGCTACCTTCACTATTGATCATCTGCTTCAGGGGTTCCCATATCCATCCTTAGATTCAATAATTGATGGAAAAGACTTACAAAACTTACTGAAACTCTACATATATGATTATAGTTTTATTACTGTAATAGGATATAAACTAGAACTAGCCAAAAGAAGAGATGCATAGAACAGAGTTCGGGACTTCCAATGCTAAGCTCCCAGTGTGCTGTTCAGATTACGTGGATAAGCCCATGATAAATTTAAAATATCATAAGTCAAAAATGAATTTACTATACCTAACATACCAAACATGATAGCTTAGCCTAGCTTACCTTAATATGCTCTGAACACTTACATTAGCCTACACTTGGGCAAAGTCACTTAACATGAGACTTTTGTTTTATAATGAAGTACTGAATAGCTCATGTAATTTGTTGAATACTGTACTGAAAGTGAAAAATAACAGCTGTATATATATGTTTCCATACCACTGCAAAGCTGAAGTTTCACGAATTAAGGACTGCCTTTCTTGACAACCATGGTAGTTCACCCAAGCTTCAGTGCCCATAGTTTGATTGAGGCTTCATTATGTAGGCATGATTGATTTAAATATTGGTCATGAGGTTGACCACAATGTCTAGTGTCCCTCTACTTTCCACAGGTAGAGCTGATATGACTTGGCTTAAAGCTTAATCTTCTACTCACAGTGCTAGTGGGGCTTATTTGGTTCAGGAGTTTGAACTCAGGGCTTCATGCTTGCTAAGAAAGTGCTCTACTGCTTGAGCCACTATACCAGCATTTGGTTGGTTTTTATAACATGTTGAGCTCTCATGAGTTCATCATGAGTTATATCATTAGGATAAATTATCTGAGGACATGAGTATATCACCTTGCTAGCATAAACTTATACATATATATATACATATATATATATATGTATATATACATATATATATATATATGTATATATATATATATATGTCCAGAGGCCCACTACAGGTAACAAAGATATGCCTATTACTGAAGAAATTTCAAGGGTTAAAAGATTATACTATAATATAATCTTTTTTTATGTGTAATTGTGATGACTATTGTTAATAAAATTTTACTATATTATAGATTTTTGTTAAATTAAGTTTTTGGCTACTTTTGTCACAAAAAGTAACTATGTGGCATCATAGATACATTCATCTGCTTCATTATAGAAACTACTTTACTATCTATATGTATCCCATAACATCATGTTGTAAATCTCAAATATGCACAATTAATTTTAAAAAAGAAATGATTCTAAAATTTATTTTTAAAGTTTTGTGTCTTTTCTCTAGACTAAGTTGATCAACTCTAAACCAAGATTACAGAAAAATACAATCAGTGCTCCTTTGAGACACTAGTTCCTCCAATTTCAAAATGTTTCTGGCTCCATCTAGTTGTCTCTAATTTATGTTGTTGAATTATATCTCAATTCATTTAAAAAGTAATATGGTAGACAGAATCATAACCCTTCAAAGATCCCTAGTCCATCATTCCCCAAACTGATGAACATATTACGGTTACATATCAGAAAGGATTTTGCAAGTATGAGTAAGGTTCCCGTACTTGAGATGGGAGACATTCCTGATTTATCCAGGCTCAGTCCAATCTTGTGAGTGCTGAAAAACAGAGGAATTTCTCAAGCTACAACCTGAGATGCAACAGATGACAAAGACAGGGGAGAGGTGAAGCAGAGAATGATTTGAGTCACTGTTGTTCACTTTAAAGAGAGAGGAAGGTGGACGTGAGCCAAGGAATGTTTTCAGCTACAGAAGCTGAAAGCTGCCTTCATTTAACATCAACAAGGAAACAGGAGCCTCAGTAGCACAATACCATGGAAATGAACGTCGCCACTGGATGGCATTCCAAACTGATGAATGTTTTCTCCCTAGTCCCTTCACAGAAATCAGCGCTGCTCACGCCTCAGCTTGGCCTTGAGCTAAACCACCATCCAAGCCTACTGGATTCCTGGCTTAGAGAAGTGTGAGGTAATAAATTTGTGTTGATTTAAGGTTCTAGGTTCATGATTTGTTATGGCACAGCTAGAAACTGCACAAACAATAAATCAGGAAACTCAGCAAGGTTTATCAATATGTCTGTTGAAATTTCTTACAAATTCTATTCACAATTTAACAGCAAAAAAAAACCAGCATGATTTAAAAATGTGTATAGCCTTCCTTTCAGCTGATTCTCTGACATTTAATAGTCTGATGAAGGAACATGACTCCAAAGTCGCTGAAATTCAGTTCTTTTTCACTGGGTATGTCTTGACTTTTTAGAAAGGGAACCCCAAAAAATCAAGGGACAACAACAACAACAAAAATTTTATTTTTTTCTAGTGAGTTAGCAAAATCTCAACTCAGGTATTGCATGCTTGATTTTGCACAATAATGTCTCAGGAGATGATTTTTCACTTACAAAATAAAATATATATTTAACCTGAGTACAAGGAAATCTTCTGTCCACTTTGCATGACAGCACTCTGAGCATTATTCCTTTGGGGATGTCGTCCAAACCTTAAGGCCAAGACCATAAAGGTAATCCCAGAAGTCTAGAGTAGATTCCTCAGGGTAGAGAATGTTCACAAATATGATTTGGATGCAAGTGAACTGAATCAGAGATGAATATGTCCTCTTTCTCTTCTGAAATATTCCTGCCAATTCAGTTTCCCGTCCAGAGTAGTAGTTTGACCACAACCTTTGTGGCTACCACAGCACACATGTATTGCTTCCCAGTCTCCCTAGGTCAGGAGCCCTGGCACAGCCTGAATGGGTTCTTTGCTCAAGTTTTAAACCAGGCAACAATCAAGTTATGGTCTGTGCTGCACATATGGAAGTTTGGGAAAGAATCTGTTTTCAAAGTCAATCAGGTTGTCACAGAATTCATTTCCTTGTGGGTATATGACAGAAGGCCCTGACTTTTTTTGGCCCCATCCACCACCTAGTGGCTACTGGCCAGGGTCCATAAGCAAGTGTGCTTTCTCAACATAGCCACTAACTTCATCAGTCCAGCTAGAAGATGATCTAATATGAGTCGGCTGGCTCATATGATATAAGTGCTCACAGGAGCGAAATCTCATTACAAGCCACAGGGTCTGCCCACACTGGAAGAGAGGGAATTATACAAGGTGCAAACACCAGCAAGCAGGAATTTTACAATGAGGTTGAGGTCACCAGTAGAGTCTGTCAGACTCTCTGTCAGATTTCAAGATCTTATATTGCTTCTCTATGCTTCAGAAATAAAGAGATTAAAGTAGACTTGGGTTGCTTTAAAAAATGCCTATGGTTTAGAGGTAGATACTGCATTGGTTAGGAGCCCTGGTGTTGACTGTTCATAGACCTAGGATTAAGTGCCTATTCTAATGTGATTTGGGGCTAGTTATTTAACTGCTCTAAACCTTGACTTATTCATATCAAATACTGCATATAAAATTACCTATGAGCTAGTACTTTCTATGAATATTGAGTCATAGAATACATGTAATATAGTTAGTAAAATGAAGCAATAAAATTCAGAAAATAAATATTTATTTCATATTATTTTTGTTTTTACAAAAAAATTCTGATTATTAGGCAAGAGTCAAAATTAATACACTGGGCAAAATAGTACCTATTTTACCTGGTTATCTGTAGGATGGCCTAGTGTGTCTAATGGATGCAATATGTGTAATATTAAGAAATTTTACTGATTATACATTTCATTTAAAGTTAATTTTATTAGTTCATTAACACAAGATATTAGAAATTTAATTTTCATAATTTCTGTTTTAAGAAATATCAAAATTAGGCAGGGTATGGTGGCTCAAGTATATAATCCTAGTTACTTGAGAAGTGGGGATTGGGAGGATCACAGTTTGAGGCCAGTTGGGAACATGTTTTCATGACCCCATCTGAATCAATGACTGGGTTTGGTGGCAAGCTCTGTCATCCCAGCTATGCAGGGAAGCATAAACAGGAAGACTGGTCCAAGGCTCTGAAACAATAAAGAAAGACCTTTTGTCAAAAATAATGAAAGCAGAAAGAGCTACTCAAGTGGTAGAGAACCTGCCTAGCAAGTGCAAGGCCCTGAGTTCAAACCTTAGCACTGTAAAAAACAAAAACAAAATTAAAGCTCACATTTTAAATAATTTCTTCCTTAAAATTGGTTTGAACTTGAATTGTTTATTAAGTAAACATAGAAAATAACAACTTTTGAACAGTTTTTTCTTTCTTTTGACCTCCTTCAAATATTGAGTTTGTTTGCATGATGCATGAAATCATGAGTCCTTAAATACACAAATCAAGTGACCATGAAGGGTGTGAATTTTTCTAACAACCATGGTTTTGTTTTGCCATGCATGCCCCATTCAGATTCACATAAATTGTTGAAGTATAAAGCTTGATTCGTGGTATGAGTTCATGTGTCAGCTGAATTTATTTTTGTCAGTTAACAGCTGTACATGCCGCTGAGATCGTTTGACTAATATACTACATTTTGTTCACATTTCAGCATCCAGTACAGATCACACCAGGCCATGGCTGTCTTGCAGTGAGCAACTTTATGGTAGTCATTATTGTAGTTAAGAAACATTTCCTTTTAGCTTTTTGAATCTTTTACTTCACTCATGGTAGACAGATAGATATCTAGATAGCTAGATTGGTAAATAGGCAGATGATAGATAGATAGATGATAGGTAGATAGATAGATAGATAGATAGATAGATAGATTCTTTTTGTGAGAGATTCTGGCTGCATCCTACTGGTAATGAAGCAATATTAAAAGTCTCCTATTGATGAAATTTATTGAAATTAATTTTTATAAGCAAAAATTGTGTATTAGAATTAGGGAAGAGTCTTAATTTCTGGCTTGATGACTTAGGTCCACTCTTCTCTGTATTTTAACTATTGGTTCCTTTGTGGTTCTTAGTCCTTCATGAGTATTATTAAAAGAAGTGTGAAATTTAGAAAAAAAGATTTAGACTAATATTTCTAAGACCTGAGACTGGGTTTCACATTTAATAATTCCTCATTTTATGATAATCACTGAATTCTTTGCAGCCTCAGCTGCTGTTTCTGTAAAACCGGGGTTACTAAGCCTCTGCTCTAACTACCACACTCAGGTCGTTAGGATGATTAAAATGATATAAATAAAACATTTAGTATTTTTCGCAGTTCCTACCTTAATGTGTCTTAAAGTTCCATGAGTGAAGACATGGAATCCTGGGAGAGGGTTGTTAAGTCTGAACCAGTCACGCAGGTACAAAATTTCTTTACTAGTTCTGATATGAAAAATGCATATAACTTTTTACTCCTCCTCATCACATTGCATTAGCTTTAATAACAATGTTTTACATTTTCTTCTGAGTAAAACTGATGTCATAGAAAGATAGCTTTGACTTTAAGAATTTTCTGGCATGTGGTTCCTTTTAAATATAATTGATTTATAAATTATAAGTATGGTATACATCTGAATTATTATTATGCATAAGGAAAGATGAATAGCATAGACTTCCTCTGAGATATCAGCTAATAATACTTTTTATTTCTCTAATAAAAGAATATGCATGAATGAAATTTAGAAAGGCTAAAAAATGTGATAGAAATAAATATGAATATTCTGCAATTGTTGCTAAGAGCACCGTCAAAATAGTTATTAGCAACAGACAGAAGAATATCTTAAAAATAGTAAATCAAACCTTTAGCGATAGCTGTATTTTAAGCAAGGTAACGCTAAATACTTCCTACAGTTCCTTGTGCAATAGTGTTAGACACCACGTTAAGAAATGCAGTGAGCCTTTTACTGACCATGACAAAGTAATTGAAGGGGGCAATTTAATGGCAATTTAAATAATTCAGTCCTATCAACAGTTATCAAGGCTATTTCTAAGACCAGTGGGTATATTAACCACTTTAATTTGCCCCTCAAGATGAAGGATTGGTTCAGGTACAATGAGACTTACTTTTGTTTGGGAACCCATCCCCATGATTCATAACTCATACTAGCAGCCCTGTGTAATAGCTAGGAGTCCATTGCTTTCCAAGTATGCACATTTGTCTGGACTTCTTCTTCACCCAAGAAAATCTTGGGTTAGTGAACATTTAAATGTCACCATTTGACTGATGTCTATAAGGCTGCTTTGCATTTCAAGATGATGGAAGAAATCATATAAGTCTATAGCGAGCATATATGAGGTCATGTATTCTTACATTTCTCCTCTGCAGTTATATGGCTATATCACTGGTGCTACTCTTATAAAAATGGGTTCCCTAGGAAGCAGAATCATTTGATATATGATACAATAAATAGAGGAGAGAGCATAAATATGAAATGGAGAAAATTTACAAGGTGACTATACTCTTTCAATTTTTATGCTTCTACATTATATCATTGCAATTCTATTCAGCTGTTCATTCTTTTAAAGTTGGTTAAACTGCTCCATTTAAAGATTTATGTACTAGATTTTTTACAAATATGGAACATAATTGTCTGTGAATTATATTCTGAATATGGTACTTCTGAATCATTGTCACTTGGGCTTCGGAGATAGAAATAGAAGGTCATTTATGTTTTCTTGAACTTACTATGTCTAACAGATCATTTTAATAAAACATAACCAAAAATCCTATGAAGTGATCTTATTGAAATATAAAACTAGTGTAGTTTTCACTATGTAATTTTCTAATTATTCATTTCCATTTTATAACTTCAACCTGAATATTCAATATCTTTTCTGAAAGCATTTCTAGCTCAATTAAAGTAATTGCAAATATAAATGACTCCAATGATTGTGCTTATTCTTTTCAGCAAATTAACTCATTAGGTAACTTTGTACATTGAAAAGTGAATCCCTCATGTCCAGTTCTTATTAGAGAGCCACCTTTCTAATTCATGTTACTAGATGGGAACATGGTTCTATGACAGCATTTTGGTTGTGTCATGATTGCCAGAACTATGAAGCAACTTGGTCTCTGAATATATTTTAACTGTGAGACTGAAAAAGAGAGAAAGGGAAGCAAAAATTAGCTAACGTTGATTTATTTTTATAACCTATTGAACCATTGATGGGAAAATTTATTCCTATATTCCTCAGGTCTTCTTAAACCTCCCTCTTTCCTTTCCTTTTTTAACTCCCTTCTTTCACCCTACTCAGATTGCCACTGGCATTTATTGTGTATCAAGCATATGCCAGCCATCTCTATTTGGCACTTGGGATGTAGCAATGAACAATACAGACAAGAATAAGCTGCCTTTATGATGTTTCTATTGGGGGGTGGGCATTAAAATAATTACATAATAAGTGTGAGGAGTGAGACCAGGGCAGGGTAGCTGGTTAGAAAATTTCAGTGTGGGAAGAGTTGCTATTTAGGCCAGGAAAGCTAGGGGAGATCTCACTGAGAAGGGGGTAGTTGAGGGAAATCAAAGGGAAAAATAGGGTGAGCCAGGTGATGATTGGGTGAAAGAACTCCAGGCACAGCACAAATGACCTTTGAAGGTGGAGCATGCTGTTTAAGGAATGGCAATGACAGCAGAGTGGAGTGAGGTAGCTGGAAGTTAGCAGGAAATGAAATCAGAGTGGTGATGGCATAGACATACCACAAGGAGTCCAGGAGGCAGTGTAAGGACTTTGGCTTTTCCTTTCTGTGAAACGGGAGATCAGTGAAGATTTTTGCACCGTGATGATGTATTACATAATTATTCTGGTCTCCTTCGAGCAGAGGATGAGAACATACTGAAGACAAAGATACGAAGACCAAATTTTAGGTGAGAGATGGGTGACAGCAGAAGTAGAAAGAAATGGTCAGATGCAGCATATGTTTTGAAGGCAGAATCAATAGGACTTGCTAACAGATCAGACACAGATGTGAAATACACAAAGAAAGAGAAAATAAAGTTGATTCCCGGGATTTTGACTAAAGCTTCTAGAAAAACAGAATTAAAGACTGTGAGAGAACAGACCTGGGGAAAACTCTCAGTTTTGGACATGGTAGGTTTGAGATGGCCATTAGATATCTAAGCATAGAGAATGAAAAGAAGATGAATATGGGGTAGGACTATAACTAAGTGGTAGACCACTTACCTAGCATGTGCAAGGCCCTGTGTTCAATCCCCCATCATGGAAAAACAAAAGATCTAGTTGAATAAATGTCTGGAATTCCAAGGAATGGCAGACTAAATACAGAAGACTTGAAGATATGACCCTAAAAATGATATGGAAGCCAGTGAAATGGGTGAGGTTTCCTAAAGAGTGAGTATAGATATAAACTAGAATTCCATAGATCAGATTCCCTAATTGATTTTTGATTTTTTGTCTTTTTGTTTCTTAAATCCTCATGTCATTTAATATGAATATCATTTTGGCATGCTTTTTATTACTTTTAAAAGGCTGATTTCTAAAATATTAGGTACATAATTATAAGTAATGTATAGAGTTAACATTTTATTGTGAGATATATCTCTAAATATCACTATTTATCTATCATCTATTATCTATCTATCAATCTATCATCTGTCTGTATCTGTCTACTCTTTTTGTATACATTGTATACAAAAAGGCAGGATTTTAACAGCCTAGTAAAAATTTCTTGTCATAATGGCAAGTCATTTTTCATTATCTCAAAAGTAGCAAAAGAATTCTTGATTGAAAGCCTGGCATTTTGTTAGCATCTGACACACTCTCTTATATATAAGAATGTGTTAAGTACCTGGTAATTGAATGAGTAAATATGTATGGCACCTTATTCAACATATGAAAAATTTAAAGAAGAAATTTTACTAATAGCATTGAAGAAACAGTACTCTAATTATTCCTTGTTATAGGAGTCAAAATTGTTTTCAAGTTTGAGAGTTATGCAATTATAAAACTGTGGTTAAAACAGAAATGTTAAAATAATAAAAAATTAGCCCAGTCTCAAGAACATTAAACAACCTACTATTGTGTCATATTATTTTATATATAAGTATAATTCACTTACTGTTGACTATTTCAGCAACATCATCACATAAAATATTTCCTGGCTATTTTTAAGCGTTTAACAATTTAATTAAACCATTATTAATTTTGGTTTTTCATTACCAAAAAACAATGCTCAGGGAATATCTTTGCATATAAATTTACTTTCTGAATTAAAAATTATTTTCCCATTTATATTCTATGTCTAGAATATAATAAAATTTAAAAGTTATTTTAGAATCTGTATATTATATATTTGCTCATTCAGTATCTGTGAGATTATATAAATACACCTTTGAACTATTTCTCAAAAATAAGTTCTAATATTCTCATTGGGCATTCAAATTACATGTTAAATATATCTTTGACTATATCTCACTATAATTTGATATATGTTTAAGTTAACACAAATCTTATTAATTCTTTCAAGAGAATGTGATAATTAAAATACTTTAGTATAAAGTTACAATTTGGAACCACAATTAAGGGATCTTAGGTACATGTTGAGGCAATCACTCAATCATTCAGTGATGGCCAAAAATCAAAGATGTCTCCAAAAAGTAGAGTAGAAAGGGAGAAGACAGGTAACCTGAGTACTGTATTGTAGACCATAACTCGCAGAGCACTCATTTGTGCTCTACACAGTCACATAAATGTGATAAGCACTATCCAGTGGCCAATGGAAGTGAAAAGAAGTGTCATGCATAAATGCGTCTCCTAGTCAAAGACAAGCAATAACAGATTTTGGGGGTGGGATTTGGATTTTGCACATGTTGAGCTGTAGTAACAGTCCTCTTTACTATGCCACATTGGTACATGGGGAAAACATGATCAGGAAGCAAATGAGTTATCAATGGCTGACTCTAGAAACCCCTTTTGTTGTTCCTTTTCTTGCTTTTTACCACCCATGTGTGCCTTACTTAATAGAAATACAACTTCATGTCCCATGTCTGAACCATCTAAAAATCTGATAAGTCATATGACCAGAATTCGGATAAACCATAGGAAGGGCGAAACTGCATATAAAATTTTTGGATTCCTGGGTGGAATTTTTGTGCTTTTTTTAAAAAATGAGTTTATCTACTGAGACTATGCACCAGTTAAATTCTTGACCTTATACATATTAAAATAAGTATTGGAGAATTTTAAGAGCAAATTTAGAGAGGTCAAAAAGAAACCCAGAGGTACAAAAGAAAAGAAAATTCAGTAATAAAAATGGAAACTGACAGTTAAATGGTAAGTCCAGTGGAATTTGACAAGATATGACTTGCCATGGAATCCATTATTTTAGTAAAAAATTTATCTCCTGAAAAATTTTTTTTAAAAATCTTTTTGAGGTTTATATGAATAGAATAGACAAATCTTTTGTGAAAAACTTGATATAGTTCTTTCTGAAAGGATAAAGAAACTAAAGTTTACTCATCCTGAAGTCTCATTTAACAATAAGATAACATGATTTTATGTACAACTTCATCTTTCTTTATTTGTTAGCATGTCTAAGTAATTTTCCAGAAGCAGATGCTGATTTGTCAGATTTTTTTAAAATCTCAAAAGAATTTGCAGACTTGATTCTCATTTGTATTTGTTATCAACTATGAATTTTTTCTTTAATATTCAAATTTCTAGAGGATAGATTGTTTACAGAAATAATGGTTATGAGTAGAGAACTCTCATTTATCTTTCTGTATCACTTGTGCAAGAATTAACAGGATTTTAATATGCTAATTAGCTTAGAACCCTGTCCAATAGCAGAGAGCAATGAGAAAATTAGCAATACTGTTGAACATCCAGGCCTCATGAATCAAGTTCTACATCACCAGGACTTGGCAATCAGTGAGGGTTCAATAAACATTTGTGAATTTAAGAGAATTGAATCAGTTAAGTCAAACTGAGTCTCTTGCGGGATGTTCATTTCTTGCCATCATTCTGCATTTTAAAAAGAAAGCAACAAATTAATTCACTAAGGAAAGTTGTAATGTTCCTGAATTCACAAATCCTAGCACAGCCAATCAAGATCAAGTGGGATGGCCTTTTCTCATGTTACTGAAGAAAAACATAATGTGCAGAGATTCTGATATATCTGTAAGGTGTATTGTTGAGGATTAGTTGAAAATAAAGGATAAAATGGGAAAAGAAAATGAGACCCTTGATTGAGTGTATAACTATCTGACCCTTGGATAAAAAATTTATCAATTTTTCTTTGAGTTGCTTATTGTGTATTTTCTTGTAGTGATTGGGAAGAAAAGTAAAGGAATTAACATTTCTTTCATTAGCAGGATCCCTGAACCATTAGTAACACTTGATATCAACTGACATATCTAGTCTTCCTTTACATTTTGTTTTCAACTCCACATCTGTGTCTGAAACAGCTATTCCACCAGCATTTCTTGGATCAATAAATGTAAGAGTGAGCTAGCATCGGTTTCTTTGCTTTTTGAGTAAAGGAGGAAAGAAAGTTTAGTAAAGTAATCAAGATATGCTCTTATTCTTTTTTAAAATATGAAGAACATACAGAATAATTTTTCAGAAGGGGAAAGACAGACTTAAGAGAGGACAGCAGGTTACAAAAGAATTTTCCCCTTTGTAAGAGCTCACCCTACCAAGGGAAGGACCAATAGAACTTATTAACAGACTAGGTGTGTACCTCAGTAAGGCTATTATTTTTTTTTCAGCGTTTTCTGTCTTGTTTTTTTCCTTTATTCATATGTGCATACATTGTTTAGGTGATTTCTCCTCCCTGACCCTGGCTCCCTTCCTCTCCCCGCCCCTCCTCACTTCAGGGGAGAACCTGTTCCACCCTTTTCTCCAATTTTGTTAAAGAGAAGACATAAGCAATAATAAGAAAGACATAGTGTTTTTGCTAGTTGAGATAAGGATAGCTATATAGAGAGATTCCTAGCATTGCTTCCAGGCACAAGTGTATTACAACTCAAATTGAGTCATCTCTACCTGACCTCTTCACTACTTCCCAGTCACCCTCCCATATTGGCCTATGTTGCTTTAGGGTTACTGTATTAGCTCCTCTGCAGTGGGGACATCAAACACTTTCAAGTTTTGGGTTTGATCTCTAGCAACACATACACATAGATTACTGAGAAATAAGTAGTTTAGTAAGATTTAATTTACCTATCAGGGAATTATATGATCCACATCAATATTGTAGGGAAGTTCAAACTTTCTCTCTGAACTGTTGATAATTGAGGCTTTTGAAATATGTGAAAATAGATTAACAGGAGAAAAGATATACAAATTTATCAACATGTATAGGAGTCACACAAAATCTGAAACTCAAAGAAAGGTTGTTAGCTTTCTTTCACTGCAAAAAAAAGCCTAAGGTAAATAACATAGAGGAAGAAAGGTTGCATTTTGGCTTACAATTTCAGGGATTTTAATCCATGGTCTCTTGGCTCTGTCATTTTGGGCCCATGGCAGTACAATGTGTCATGGCTAGAATATGTGGCAGAGGAAACTGCTTGCTAGAAAAGCAAAAGAGAAAGGAGGAGACCAGCATCCCAATTTCTCCATCAAGGGCACTTCCCCAGTGACCAAACTTCCTTCAAATAGGCCCCTTCTCTTAAGGTTTCACCACCTCCCAATAGCACTAAGGCATTTAAAACATGTGGCTTTATGAGACAGTTCATATCAAAACTATAGCAAAAGGACATATGGTTGTAGTCTAAACATTCTCTTCAAGAGGAGAGGAACGTGAGGATATGGGTAATTTAGGGGGGGAAATAAATGGTTTTAGCAGAGATGAATGGACCCAAAGTACATAAAATTTCCTGAGACAATGTTACTCTAGGCTGTAGGAGTGATGTTTTATTTTTAGTCACTTTCTCTGTGACATTAATTTAATGCTTCCTGGTTAATGAAATTTCAGTGAGAAGATAGAAGACCATTGTGTTTCTGTTTGGTGGATCCTGGTTTAAGTGGATAAGGAACTTCAGAAAAAAAAAGTACCCAGCACCTGCTGACTCACAAGGGCCTTTCAAATAAGTATACTGAAGTACCATATTTTAGGGTATCATTTTCTGAGCACCAATAATGGGCATTGACTACAACAGGCACGTACCACTTTACAAGGTGGAGTGTGTTGTTATAATTAGGAGACATACAGAAATGTTTTTCAATTTGTGAGAGGGTTATTCCTGACAGAACCGTTGTAACTTGAAAATATCATTAGATGAAAATGCACTTAATTCACATAACCTACCATCATACCAAACATAAATAACACAGTGCACCATGGATTATCAGGTATCTGTGGCTCAATGCCACTGCCCAACATTCCAGCATTTTGAGAAAGGACCATATTTTATATCACTAGCCTGAGAAAAGATCAAAATTCAAAATTTGAAATATAGTTTCCACTGAATGTATATTGCTTTTATAAGTTGAGCACTACCTGTATAATATTGTGTGTTTATTTCTCAAACTTTTACACCATTCAACAGCATCATATGAATCCTTGACTTGATGATAAATAAATCTATCTTATTTTATTATCCACTTTTATACTAGTTATCACTTCTTGAATTTTTGCCATATGTCAGCCACCAATGTATTTGTCTTGCAATATTCTCACAGAACTCTATTAGGAAAGCAAGAATACTGTTTTCTTTTATGAAAAAGAGAAAATGAGACTCAGCATGGCTTAAATATCTTGCTATGGGTTTTCTTACTCCTGAGCTGGCTCTCTCAACCCTATGCTGATGGCCTCTCCTACTGAAAATAAACATTTACAAATTTCATGTGCTTGCTGCTGGTATTTTATAACACTTGTTTCCTATTTTTATTTATCCTTTGACCTTTATTTTCTTACTGATTTGAAAGAAATCTTTAAGTATAAGGCATTATACTACATTTTCTTTTGCATTTTGGTTTTTTCAACTTTGGGCAATAACTCACTCTTTTCACAGGACTCTATATGATTCCCATATGTTGGAAATCACTGGTTTAGATTATTCAGAACTTATAAAACTGAGTAAAACACTACTTGATTTGGCATGGTTTAGTACACAAATTTCTTCTGAAGGACTTCTTTCAACTAAAATCTATTTTGAAGGACATTCCCAATTAAAATCCATGTACTCAACAACTCAATTGGTCTTCCACAATTTTTCTTCTATGAGTAGTGAAGTTCCTGAATGACTCTTAAATCTTTCCAGATAAAATGGATATTATTCTTTCAAATGCTAGGACAACCACTACCATGATTAGGTAAGAGTGACACTTTGTTTTGCAAAAGTCTTTTTAAAGCAACCAATTTTAGATACAGAAATCATTATCATCTTTAAATATTTTTGCTTAAGGCTAAAACCTGGCTCATGGATGTATAATTGAGCCAGCAAAAAGATTTGCCTCATTACCACATTAGAAATTACACTGACAAATTGGCCCATGTGAAGGGAAATGGCGGACAGCAAGGGTCTTAAGAATCGCTTAGCCTTCTCATGAGCTCTTGAATGCAATTTCTAGATAGAATTAAGTTTTTCCTTTATTGAGAACCACCTTAAATTTATTGGAAAGCTTCCTGAATTTGTTCAGCAGGAGTTCAATAAAATGCATCTTTCCTTCTTTTCTTTCATCCAAAAACAGCTTGAGGATACTTGCCCAGTTGGTTGTTTTGAGAGCACCTCTAGTAAACATGCTCTGTGCAGGAACTCTGCCTCGTAAGAGACAGCTGGCTCTTATTAACAAACTTTGCATTACAAAAACAGGCAAGCATATCACACTTGGGGGCTTATGAGTCTATTTTTCTCACATTCCAGGCAGGTGTTTTTCCCACAGAGGCCAGCTCCTAGGCACTTTCATTTTAACTATTGATGAGTTATGAGGAACATGTGCTCTCCTTTTGAGAGCTTTGAGTATCCTGGAAGCAAAATTACACAACTTCAACCATAATTGAGGAATGCTAGCCCCTAAAATAGGACCAAATACTCTTGGGAAACAAAAACATGAATAGCTAGTAAACTCTATCAAAAGATGCATAAAAGCACCAATAATAAAAGAAACACAGTTTGAGGGGTTTGGGTGAGGTTTGTTTTGCAAAACCATTAGTAAGGGTATGTAAGGAGAAGTTTTCCCTCATGGATTTGCAGGATTTTAATTTATGAAGGTGACTGAGTGACCACACAGAGAAGTTATGTTATTGAACAAAGAACGTATCATTTACATTTTCTCAAGAGAAGGGGCCACGCAATCCTCCCACGTAGGGGGCACTTAGGGGTGGGAGGCAGAAGACAGGTGCCAGACCTCTTTTGAGGCTTCCATGGAAAGATAAGACAAGGGAGGGGAAGCAGCCTAAGACAGGCAGTGTGACTAATTCTGGCAGACTTTGGGCTATGCTTGTGTTCTTCAGGTGTCCGGTGTTCAGACCTGGGATGATATAGGGTATGGAAAATATTAGCTTAGTGTGTGAGAAATAAAAGATGTGGTTGGAGCTAAACACTCTTCATTGTCTAATTTCTAAAGAAAAGACAAATTTGGAAGGAAAATGTAAGATTAGCTTTCTTGAGAGGGACAGTCTTTCCCAGGTCTATACCACTCCCAAATGCAAGAGAATCAAGAAGTTTTACTGCAACATTTATTATAATTATAGACAAAACTTAAATGATTGTCCATGTGGGATTTATTAAATTAGCCAAGGTACATCTATACATAATAGGCTACTAAGTAACTGCTAAGGAGAATCATGGCCTCTGTTATTCTACTTCACAGTGATGTGACCTTGGGCAATTTACCTGACCCCTTTGCATGCAATTTTTCTCATATGTAAATGCAGATAATAATTATATCTAACACACTGGTTATTGTAAAGATAAAGTCAATTAATTTCTGTCAAGTGCTGAGAAAGATGCCTAACATATAGTTATTACAAATGCCAGGTTTTATTATCTATAGTACATTATGAAATATAGCTGTATTATACAGTTAGTAATGTGAGTAAATCAAGTTATAGGACAATATGTATGTCTGTAAGTACTCATTTACTTATAATTATATGAATATGAATATTTTGTACCTGCATACATATACACATGTATCTAAGTTTTATGTATCTACACAAATCTGAATATTTACTGACTGTTAGATATGATGGTCTAGAGTGATTTAGGAGCAGTTTTCATTTTCCCTGTCATGCATTCCTCAGTTTAGACTTTCTTTTTAGTACATGTTTAGCAATCAACAGCCATTACTTTTTATAACCAGAAAGCAAGTTTACAGTGATTATAGAGACTGTGGAGGGCAAAAACATCTTCCACGTAAAGTAGAACACTAAATTATCCAGCAATATAGGTCCAATACTTACTAATGACCTAAGAGAAATATTTGTGATTAGATATTACTCTATAGATGCAGGTATTACATTCAGAAATAAAACCTTTTAATTCTACACACTAATTTTCATCAGCTATTCTTTTTTTATTATTGTTATACTGGGGATACATTGTGACATTTACAAAAGTTCTTACAAAAATATATCATAGTTGAATTCACCCCATCCATCATTCCCCTTTATCTTCCCTCCCTTCATTCCTGGAATAGTTTCAGCGGGTCTCATTTTTTCATTTACATACATGTGTACATAATATTTCCACCGTATTCATCCTCTAACACCCTTCTTAAGGAGGCAAAAGTAAAACATTTGAATGCACATTTGTTTCATGAAACTATGCTCATTGAACTGTACATCATAGCTCTGCTTAGTCTACTTTAAGTTGACATACTCTTGCATATGGTTGAATTTTTCTATCACCTTTATATTTGCTTACTATTTATCCTGTTTGCTTTTTTATACAAACTCTCCAAATGTCCTTTTCTGTCTTCTTTAGTATAAATAAGGTGGTTTTTAGCATGCCATATTATCACTTCCATCAGTATTATAGCTACAAGTACATGTGCTATAATATGTACCTTTAATTTACCATTTCATTAACAATGAAACGGTAGGAGACTTCATCCTATCCTACCTCATTAACAATGTACACAATGTACAATAGTATAACATGGCTATATATATTACATATGTATATGCTAGAAACATATTGCTTTAGTAAAAAACATTCTTTTAAAAATATTCAAATCTATATGTGTGTATGTAAATAAAATAAAAAAGGTGTTTATGTTTATTTGTATATTTATCCCATCTGGTCCCCTTATGTATGTACACATGTGTTTATATATGTATGCATGGATGTATTTTGGTTTCTTCTGAATGTTATCAATTCCTGTAGAATATCTCAGAATTACATATAGTGCAAGTCTGCTAGGAATGAATTTTCTCAGCTATTATTAGTCTGACAATGTCTTCCTTTTACCTTTGTTTTTGGGAAATATTTTCATTTGATATGGAATTCCAATTTGACAGTCTTTTTTGTTTTATTTCTTTCACCACTTTAGAGATGTCATTCAACTGAACTTGGTCCTCAGTTTTTATGATGAGACGCTAGCTAAAAATATAATTCTATGTAATTGTTCTTTTTTTCTATAGCTGCTTCTTCTAAGATTTCTTTTGTCTTAGTTTGTACTGTGATGAAACTAATTAGGATTTTCATTGTGTTTATGCTGCTTGAGCTTTATTGAGCTTTCTCAGACTACAGATTGATCTAGTTCATTATTTTGGAGAAAATGTCTTCATATGTTTCTTCTGACCCATTTTCTTTTTATTCTGGAATCGCAGTGACCAATGTTTAATGTCACACATGTCATTTCACAGATCTCACGTGTCCTAGTTTGTTTCATTTTCTTCTTTCTCTGGTAAGCTTTTTGTATAATTTCTATTGACAGTGATCTTCAAATCCATTAATTCTCTGTTGTGACTGGTCTGTTGTTAATTTCATAGCAAAAAATATCTGATATTGTACTTTCATCTCGATTTTCCATTGTGTTTGTTTTTACAGTGTTCAGCTCTCTGCTGAAATTCCCCATCTGCGCGTGCAAGTTGTCTACTTTTTCTTCTAGACGTATTCTTCCCAGCTATTTTGAAGTCTCTATCTGGTAATTCTAACCTCAGAGCCAATTCTAGTTCCATTTCCATTGAATATTTCCTTTCTTTATCAAAGGTCACATTGCTTGTTTCTTTTTTTCTCATTTGTTTTTTTTAATGACAGACATTTTAGGCAAGAAAGCAAAGTAAATGATGTTTGTCTCGAGAACAGGGCTGCCCTTTTTCAGTTCTTTTTGATCAGGGATAAATTGATCTCCACCTGGGCATTTCTGCAGCTTTAGTTAAATTCATTTCATTGCTGACTTAAAATACTTTGACGAAGTAACTTAGATGGCTCCCTGTAGCAAGGCTTGAGATGAACACTGGCAAACAGCTGGTAATCTTTTCATTTACCTCCAGCGTGCACCTTTCTGGCTCAGTTAGAATCTCTCTTGCTGCTTCTGTATAAACGTCCTGCAACTCAAGCTTTAGGCTTTGGAAGCTGAAGCTTCCAAAAGCATGCCTTTGGCATGCTACAGTACTATTGGCAAAATCCCAGAGTCTCTGTATGAATTTCTTCTCTCCAAACCCAGCTTTTTAGGGGTGACCGCTTTGCTCTTAGAAATGACTCTATGCATCTTTGAGATTATCTCTCTCAGCTTTCTTCCTCTGTCCCCAGAGTTAGTCTACTACATTATGATGAATGCATGGACGAAGATTTGGCAAGTGGGTACAGATTGACTGTGGCTGAAACTCCATGTGATTCTCATCAACAAATACCTGTCTACATGCTGCTGTGAAGTTCATTACAGATTTCTTAAGTTTCCATATACCTTCCCCTTATTTCTGGAAGTTTCCTCCTCATTTCATCCCACTGTTGGGGTGAAAAACAGATGTTCAAGTACTCAGAACTTTCTAGATTTTAGTTCATTTTGGTTTCTTTACATACCCAGTACTCTGATTTATTTTTAAGCTGTGATTTTTCAACACACATTCTAGTTATTTGAATGGAGGGCTATTCACTTATGACTTTCTACCTACTAACTTCAGTTGGTGATGTTCTTGGGTGGAACCTTAAAAATTAGTATTAATTTGAATTAATACTAATTAATTCTCTAGGACACTATGAAATTCACAGTCATAGTAAGGAAAAATTCACGGTCATTGTAAGGAAAAATTTATGCATACAAATCTGTCTAATCCCAATCTCTTCGATTTTTTTTTTCCACACCATGTTTCTTTTCCATATTCAGTGCTTGCCTTTATGGAATCCATATTGGTTCTTCAATATAATTCTTCATGTTGACTTCTTAAACTGACTTAAATTAACAGTTACTTTCATTAGGACATCTTGTCTTTAAATAGACATACACTTTTCCTAATCTTACATTTATAGTAATTCTCTTCTGTTTTAAATCCTTTCTATCTCTTGGCAGCTTCAGGCAATTAGATACTCAACATAATTTTTCAGCCAGAATTTTTTGTATATCATGCTTCAAATAATGCATGGCCCAAAGATCTATCATATAGATCTGTTGCTGTAATTAATCAATTCATTTTCTCTCGATTGCTTTTTTTGATTGAATTCCCTTGAATCTATTTGCCAAGATTCAACATGAGAAAGGTGAACTATCCTAAGGACTTTCTTAATATTTTACTATTGTATTTTCATATTTACTTAAACTCATTAAGTGGTTGGGCACTGATTATTTGATTATTTATAGATTAATAGTTTTTATTTTCAATATGGAAGCAATTAAATATTTGATTCAACACTACAGTGCAGAACTTCATTTCAATTCATCTATACTTTACAGTAAGTGTCACATTGTCAAACTGAATATGAGAAGATGATTTTGTTTTCATTAAAGTTGAATGTTGTTATGTTGGAGAGTTTATTCCACCATATGAAAATCCCCGATTATAAAATAAAGGGGCAAAATTTAGAGATTAAACTATACATAGTAATTAGTGCTACCTAAATATGTGATATACTCCCACAATTGGAAATAAAAAGAAAATTGGGCTTGATTAGGAGAAATAAAACCTGCATAATTTTATTCAACAAAAAATCACTTAGCTAATTCTTTATCTAATTAAATATTGAAATTTAAGTATTTAGTTCTTTCATGGATCTCATTATTACACATTTGCCTGAGGCAAATAATCCAGATATATTTAAGATCTGAAAGACATTTGCTAAAAATTTGAAGTTTGACTAAATTCCAGATGGGTTTAGCCTTGCTGATTACTATTCAATTAGGTATTTGAATGTATGTATGTGCTTTAATCACATTATAGTCCTGAGTTAATCAGAAGGTAGCATATCTGGGATAGTTTTTATAAAAGTTTTTAATTCCTCAATTCAGAAAAGGAGAGAACAACATCTCATTCCTCTATATTGAATAGAATATTTTGAAAACAACAGCTTCTTAATGAAGACTGGAATGAGGGTTGTCATGCATTATCCTCTAGGGAAATGTCCTAGAAAGAAAAATAGAAGTTGTAGAAACATCTGGGTTGAATGTTTGGCACAAGCAGCCAAACATTGCACTCATGAGAACCAAGCATTTGCAAAGAAAAACACAACTGAAGCTGTCTGGTTTTATTAATGTATCTCACTGGCGAATCTCCGGTGGTGATGGATCACCCTCATTTAAGGAATGATGTGCTGGAAAAATGCATTATTTTCAAGAGTAAGAGAGTGGATTAATGTAAGTGTGTGCTGAAAAAAATTCAAAACTCTCTCATGATCTATGCTGATTTTCGGGTATCCCCCATTTGCACGGCTGTTTAAGCAAGCACTCTAAATGGAAATGCACTTGACATTTTTTGCAACTGGATGCAATCAAACAACATTAGAATTTAGCTGATTTTTCAGAAAATGATTAAACCAATTTCTTTCTCATTTTCAATACTTGCAAAGGAAAAAAGATGAATTAAGGATATGTTAACAAAACAGAACCTTTAAATGAAAAACTGCCTGAGAACATGTAAAGAAGTCAATATCTCCCTGCCTTTCCTCCCTTTCTTCCCTTCTTTCTTCTGTCACAATAGTCTTGAGGTGCATGCATCATCACAGGAAAATGTTGATCATCTTTTTCTAGGCCTTGGTAAAGCAATTCAGGAGAAATGTTCCATAAGGTACCTTGAGAGTGAATTATGCTTTCCATTAATGTTTATGTCACAAGGACTTGTTAATACAGAAATATTCTTAAACACTCTAAAATAAATGATTTTGGCCTTTCAGTGCCTGGTAGTAGACAACTGAGCACTAAATTTTGCCAGGGTGGTAGGAAAGAATGTAATATAATTACTATGTCTGCTGTACCAGACCATCAGTCACAAATGCTTATTGTATGACCCAGTGCTATAAGTGAAGGTAGCATATGACACAGGAGGTTGAGCATAGTAATTGGTAGGCCTGTTGGTAGCATTTACATGTAAGAGAATTTCTATTGTTT
This sequence comes from Castor canadensis, assembly GCF_047511655.1. Taxonomy (NCBI): domain Eukaryota; kingdom Metazoa; phylum Chordata; class Mammalia; order Rodentia; family Castoridae; genus Castor; species Castor canadensis. The sequence goes on along the minus strand of NC_133394.1, from coordinate 30,486,233 downwards.
AATTGAAAAGAAAATGAATAAATTACTGTTTAGTTATCTATTGCTATATAATAAATTATAATAAACTTAGTGGTTTAAAACACATGTACTTATTACTTAACCTTTTCTGTGGTCAGGAATTAGAACCTGGCTTATTTGGAGAATCTCACCAGGCTGCAATCAAGGTGTCTATCTTGATGGAGATGGCATTTCATCCAAGGTTTATTGGGGAAAGATCCACATCTAAGTTTATATGGTTGTTGGCAGGATTAGGATATGCTGTTGACTAAAGGTGTCCTTCAGCTCCTTGCCAGGTAGCCTTTTCACATGGCTGTTTGTTTCATCAACACGAGCAAGAAGGAGAGCTGGAAAATGGAAATTATTGTCTCATGTAAAGTAATAATAGACTTGACTTCTATTATCTTTGCTGAATTCTGTTGGGTAGAATAAGCCATGGATCCTTTCCAAACTCAAAGAAAAGTGCAGGAATAGCTGGAGGCAGAGAACATCTTAGAATCTGCCCACCACAATTACTAAGCCCTAGAGTATTTCTTTTTTTTATGAATTCAGTTATATATAAATAAATTAATATTTCTGCAAAGTTCTGCGTAAATACTTCTGTGAAAGAGAATTTGTAGGCTTGAGGAATTCTGAGTGATTTATTACTAAGTCAGTCCAGAGAAAATATATACCTTTTTAATCCTTCTTCACTTCTAGCAAACTATATAACATGGGATAATTAATTTTAAGCCTTATGTGCCTCAGTTTCCTACATGCAAAATAACAAAATTATGGTTATGCTATCTATTTCACAGGTAAACCCTTATAATTACATGGTAAAAATAAATAAGTGCCTGGAACAAACAAGTTGCTTTTAACCTAAATTTCCCAGGTTTTGTAGTGTGAGCCCTCACATAGAGTAACGACTTGCAGTGTTTTTACCTACAGCTTACATGCTTACCACATCCCCCGCTGAAGGAGCTTGGAGTTTTTCTGTGAGTTCCATCTCTCACATTCTCATAAACGTGTTCTGTCAGCTGCCAAATGCCATCTGCAATTTCTGAGTTTTTCCTCCCTCTCTGGCCTCCCTCTATGGGGTCTTGGGTGCCTTCCAGTTCCAGTGTCTTCTCTGGGAACAGTGCCCTGGACTTGGTAAGTGGTAGACCTGTGAGTTGAGGGTTTAAATTTAAAGCTGATTAAAAAATAGATACAGGAGCTCAATGTACACTTTTTAAGCTTTATTGTTATGAGGTGGATTAAACATAGCTTGAGTTGTATTGATATGGAAACTTCCTAATAGCATTACCTGGGTTCCAATCTTAGTAAACTCCTTTCAGGAACACAGGGCATACAGGTTGTTTACACAGACAAATGACAAGGGGAAATCAAGGTTCCTACTCAGTGTGTCCTGGTAGCAGGTGAAGAGAAAGTGAGGAATGTGCTATACTAGCTAAATGGGGAACATGGAGGTTGGGGTAGCAGATCCTCCTCATCTCACCAGTCAAATCAGTCAATCATTTTTCTGTAGGAAGGAGAAACTAATGGAGAGACAGACAGGCTGGGGGAAGAAAAACCATAGATATGGAGTAGCATATCCCCTAATACTTTGAAGTGCTGTGAGGCAAATGTAGGACTACTCTCCCTACAATACTACTGTTGCCCTGTTGAGGAGTCTGAGAAGAATCTGTCAGGCAGGGTCTAGCTCTGGTATCCATTTGTAGTAGAACTGAAACCTTATTGGTATACGGTGTGATGCTTACTCCCTATGAAATGGGTTGGACCCTCTGCCAAACAGCACCACAAGGTAGCAATAACAACAACTCTTGCAAACATAGATCTAATTGTGTTGATTGTTTGTTAAAGGTTGCATACCTTGATTAATTTAAAGCCAGTGATCCCAGTTAACTGGAAACCTGAATTCAATAATACATAGTATGGTGCTATTTACTGGGAGTAAATTCTCTTCTTTTATAACATAAATTGAAAGGTTTTTTGATGTGCTTCCCACGTAGTTTTGGAAAATCACAACAGTACTAAAGAAGAACATGTGCTAAGGAAAAGTGAGATGGTTTACAAATTATTTTCAGAACACCAAGTCTGACTCAGACCATGGAAAAGAATTAGTAAGCAAACTCATTTTTAAAATGACATAAAGGAGAAAATCAATTTCACTTTGTCCCTATTAAATTATACCGAGCAGGAAAACATTTTTAACCTGTTTGAAGAAGCAACAAATACAACCAGGCCAGGGAACTCTTAAGTCCGTCTTTGGTCTGCCTGTGTCTTACCAAGTTCTTAGGCAAGCAGAATTTTTTGGCTTTTATCTTTGGAACATTCCATTTAGTTGCATACCCATTGGGTTCTCTTAATGACTGGCTCTCTTTGCTTTTTCACTCCAAGGAATAATAATCATCTCTAAGTCTAAATTATTTCCCAAGAAATTTGGTCTCTCCTAAAATTAGGCCTCTCTGTTCAAGCTTCCTAGTTATGAATGAACAAGAGTTCTAGTAGCTTAAGATCAAGCCAGAATTTCTGTTATTCTTCTACTATTTTTCTCTATAACTTTTCAATAATAACTTGGTATATGATGGGAGAAACAAAACTAAAATTAGGAGTTATGAATAATAAGTGCTCAGCAAGCACACTTTTATGGATGGGGTTCCAGGAAAACTGAGGTTCTGTCACTTTGATTAGATGATTTTGTCAATTGTTATCAGTATGCAAACAAGTTGAGGTTATATATACTAAGAATTTGTCATAATTTGGCATATTTTCTTCCCGTGATGTGTAGCCCCACTCATTTGGTTTAATAGTTATACTGTCACAAGGGCTCCACAAAGTTGAAGGTGGAATCAAACACAGTGTTTTTCACTTGTGCAGGGTGATTTTGCCTTTGAGATTTAAAATGCATTACATTGCAGGTGTTGCCCCAATCCTTGCTAATGCAGAGGAAAGGGCACCCCTGTGACAGGAAAGGGAGCTAAAAATGTTTCCTGCTGTGCTTATAGCTCTGCCATCACTGTCCATTAGTCTTTGTAGATGGTTTTATTGGCTGCTTTGCTCCATAACTCTTCTGCTAAGCAGTTCTTATCTCAAAAACAACTCAATCATCCAACTGTCCATCGCCCATCATGAGTCCCATTGTGTCATGACTAGATGGAAAATTGCTGAATAAAACACCTCACTTTTAATATAGAGTCAAAGCAAAGCAATAAAGCTGTAATTTTTATTTTCCCTAAAACTGCAATGCTGATTCTAACCATCCCTACAATAGATATTACAGCAGATAAGAATATTTATATTAATAATACAACTCTGTGAATTGGACTCCTAATTTATACTTCTTCCTCAAATGCTGAAAGGACTATCATAACAAGAGGAGGGTCATACAAAGAGTGAAGAAAAGGCTTTGTGTTGGGGGTTCAGAATTTTCGCTTGTTTTTTATAACCTAAAATCACACAATCAAATGCCAGTGTGGGCCAGTATGGTATAAGGGACCGTATCAAATATCACTTTTTATTAAGTCACTTATGTTACTTTTTTTTTCTTTTCTCCAGAAGAATTTATTTTCTTGATTCCACAACTATTTTTTTTTAAAAATTTGATTTGTCACACATTAGTAATAGAAGAGGATTTCCTTGAGATACTTCCATACATGCATATAGTACATCTTGAACAAGTTTACCCCCTCATTTGTATTTCCACTTCCTGTTTCCCTCCTCTTTCAGACAGTGTTTGGTGGGTTTCATTATGCTGCTTTCATGTGCTATATGCAGCATACTTCTATCCTATTCACCCTTTAGTGTCCTGTGATTTGTTTTTTGATTGAATAGTATCAGTTGGACACTTAGGAGAGAGTACTGAAAAAGTAAGCAATAGATTTGCTGTAATACCAGAAGGTTTTACTAATAAAAAACCAAAACCAAAACCAAAACCAAAAATCGCTCCCATTTGTTCTTTTTTATTTTTATTCATTTATTCATATGTGCATACATTGTTTAGGCCATTTTCCCCCCAGTCTCCCACTCCCTCTCTCTCTCCCCCACCCCTCCCTCTCTTCAAGACAGAACCTGTTCTGCCCTTTCCTCTGATTTTGTTGGAGAGAAGACATAAGCAATAATAAGAAAGACAAAGTAATTTTGCTAGCTGAGATAAGGATAGCTAATATAGAGAGATTCCTAACATTGCTTCCATGTAGAAGTGTATTACAACCCGAACTGATTTATCTCTACCTGACCTTTTCACTAGTTCCTGATCACCTTCTCATATTGACCTCTGTCACTTTAAGGTTACTGTATCAGCTTCTCTGCAGTGGGGACATCAAACACTTTCAAGTTTTGGGTTTCCTACCTATCCCGACACCTCCTGTTTGTGCTATCCAGTTCCATCCATTTACTTGAGAATAATAAGACTGCATCCTTCTTCATGGCTGAGAAAACTCCATTGTGTATAAGACCACATTTTCTTAATCCATTTGTCTCTAGTGGGACATCTTGGTTGTTTCCATAACTTGACTATTATGAATAGTGCTGCAATAAACATGGGTGTGCAGGTGCCTCTGGAGTAACCTGTGTCGCATTCCTTTGGGTATATCCCCAAGAGTGGGATTGCTGGATCATATGGCAGGTCTATGTTTAGATTTTTAAGAAGCCTCAAAATTTTTTTTCCAGAGTGTTTGCAGTACCTTGTATTCCCACAAGCAGTGTACGAGGGTTCCTTTTTTCCCACATCCTTGCCAACACCTGTTGGTGGTGATGTTTTTGATGATGGCTATTCTAACAGGGATGATGTGGAATCTTAGTGTGGTTTTGATTTGCATTTCCTTTATATCTAGAGATGGTGGGCATTTTTCATGTGTTTTTTAGTCATTTGAATTTCTTCTTTTGAGAAAGTTCTACTTAGTTCAGTTGCCCATTTCTTTATTGGTTCATTAATTTTGTGAGAGTTTAGGTTCTTAAATTCCCTAGAATATTCTGGTTATCAGTCCTTTGTCTGATGTGTAGCTGGCAAATATTTTCTCCCACTCTGTGGGTGGTCTCTTCAGTTTAGAGACCATATCTTTTGTTGTTTAGAAGATTTTTAATTTTATGTAGTACCATTTGTCCATCCTTTCTCTTAGTTGCTAAGCTGCTGGGGTTCTATTGAGGAAGTCCTTGCCTATACCTATTAGTTCCAAAGTATTCCCTGCTCTTTCCTGTACTAACTTCAGAGTTTTGGGTCTTATATTAAGGTGCTTGATCCATCTTGAGTTGATACTAATATAGGGTGATAAACATGGATCTAGTTTCAGCTTTTTGCAGACGGATAACCACTTTTCCCAGCAATGTTTGTTGAAAAGGCTGTCTTTCCTCCATCGCATGTTTTTGGCACCTTTGTCAAAAAATGATGTGGGCATAGCTGTGTGGACTCATCTCCGGGTCCTCTATTTTGTTGCACTGGTCTTCATGTCTATTTTTGTGCCAATACCATGCTGTTTTTATTGCTATTGCTTTGTAATATAGTTTGAAGTCAGGTATTGTGATACCTCCAGCATCGCTCTTTTTGCTGAGTATTGCCTTGACTATTCATGGTCTCTTGTGTTTCCAAATGAACTCTAGGGTAGATTTTTCAATCTCTTTAATGAATGTCATTGAGATTTTGGTGGAAATTGCATTAAACATGTAGATTGCTTTTGGTAGTATAGACATTTTTATTGTGTTGATTCTACCAATCCATGAGGACGGGAGAACTTTATACCTTTTGTGTTCTTCCTCAATCTCTTCAGGGATTTGTAGTTCTCCTTGTAGAGGTCATCACATTCTTTGTTAAGTTTACTCCTAGTTATTTGATTTTTTTGAGGCTATTGTAAATGGAATTATTTCCATATATTCTTTCTCAATTTGTTCATTGTTTGTGTATAGAAAAGCTAATGATTTTTGTAAGTTGATTTTGTATCCTGCAACCTTGCTGTAGATGTTTATGGTGTCTAGGAGTTTTTGGGTAGAATATTTTGGGTCTTTAAGATGTAGGATCTTGTTGTCTGCAAATAGGGATATTTTGATAGTTTCTTTACTTATTCCTTTTATTTATTCTTCTTGCCTAATTGCCCTGGATAGGAATTCCAGGACTATGTTGAATAGGAGTGGGGATAGTGGGTACCTTTGTCTTGTTCCTGATTTTAGGAGAAATGGTTTTTGTTTATCTACATTTGGTATGATGTTGGCTATAGGTTTGTCATATATGCTTTTACAATGTTGAGGTATATTCCCAGTTTTCTTTGAGCTTTTATCATGAAGTGGTGTTGGATCTTATCAAAGGCTTTTTCTGCATCTATTGAGATGATCAAGTGGTTTTTGCCTTTGCTTGTATTAATGTGCTGTATTACATTTATATATTTGCATATGTTGAACCATCCCAGCATCCCTGGGATGAAGCTGACTTGGTCATGGTGGATGATCTTTCTGATGTGTTTTTGGATTCAGTTTGCCATTATTTTATTAAGGATTTTTGCATCAATGTTCATTAAGGAGATTGGCCTATAGTTCTCATTTTTTGAGTTGTCTTTGTTTGGTTTTGGGATGAGTGTAATACTGGCTTCATAAAATAAGTTTGGCAGTGTTCTTTTCCTTTCTATTTCATGGAAAAGTTTAAGGAGAGTTGGTATTAGTTCTTCTTTAAAGTTATGATAGAATTCAGCAGAGAATCCATCAGATCCTGGAGTTTTCTTATTGGAGACTCTTGATTGATGCCTCAATTTCATTTTGTGTTATAGACCTATTCAGGTGACTAATATCCTCTTGGTTCAAATTTCAATGGTCATAAGTATCTAGAAATTTGTCCATTTCTTCAAGATTTTAAAATTTATTAGAATATAGATTCTCAAAGTAGTCTCTGGTGATTTCTTGGATTTCCATGGTGTTTGTTGTTATCTCACCTTTTGCATTTCTGATTTTACTGATTTGGGTTTTTTCTCTCTTCATTTTAGTCAGGTTTACCAGGGGTCTGTCAACCTTACTTATTTTTTCAAGGAACCAACTTTTTGTTTCATTGATTCTTTGTATATTTTTTTGGTTTCTATTTCATTGATTTCAGCCCTTGTTTTAATTATTTCTTTCCTTCTGCTTATTTTGGGATTTGCTTTTCTTGTTTTTCTAGGAGTTTGAGATGTAGCATTAGGTCATTGATTCATGATCTTTCTGACCTTTTAATATATGCACTCATGGCTATAAACTTTCCTCTTAAGATTGCCTTTGCTGTGTCCCATAGGTTCTGGTAGGTCGTGTTTTCATTTTCATTAACTTCCAGGAAACTTTTAATTTCCTCTTTTATTTCATCAATGACACATTGATCTTTGAGCAATATGTTGTTAAGCTTCCAACTGTTTGCATGTTTTCTACTGTTGTTTTTGTTGTTTAGTTTTAGATTTAATGCTTTTTGATCAGATAAAATGCATGGGATTATTTCTATTTTCTTATATTTTCTGTGCCCTAAGATAGGATCAATTTTGGAGAAGGTTCCATGGCTTGCTTAGAAGAATTTATATTGTGCAGAAGTTGGATGAAATATTCTGTAGATGTCAGCTAGGTCCATTTGTTCTATGGTGTGATTTAGTACTATAAGTTCTTTATTAATTTTTTGTTTGGATGACCTATCTATTGGTGATGGGGGGGTATTAAAGCCTCTCACTATCACTGCATTGGAGTTTATATATGCTTTTAGGTCCTTCAGAGTATGTTTGTTGAAATTGGGTGCACTGACATTGGGTGCATATGGGTTGATAATTGTTATTTCCTTTTGGTGTATTTCACCTTTTATTAGTATGGAGTGTCTGTCTTATCTCGTTTGATCAATGTAAGTTTGAAGTCTACTTTGTCTGAGATAAGTATTGCTACCCCTGACTATTTTCAGAGGCCATTGGCTTGGTAAATCTTCCAGCCTTTCACCCTCAGCCAGTGCTTGTGTCTGTTGATTAGGCGGGTCTCCTGTAGGCAGCAGATTGTTGGATCTTCCTTTTTAATCCAGTTTGCCAAATGGTGTCTTTTGATGAGGGAGTTAAGTCTGTTAACATTCAGTGTTAGTATTGATAGGTATGTGGTGATTCCTGCCATTTATTTGTGTTTGTTGTTTAAGGGTTTGATTGTGTGCAGCTGAATTAATGTTACTCTCTGATTCCTTGTCATTTCTTCTCCTGTGGTTTGGTGTTGCCTGTCCTTTCATGGTCTTGGCTTTTTTCATTATCTGAGTGCAGAATTCCTTGGCAAATCTTTTGTACTGGTGGTTTGGTGGTCATATATTGTTTTAGCTTCTGCTTATTGTGGAAGACTTTTATTGCTCCATCTATTTTGAATGATAGTTTTGCTGGGTAGAGTATCCTAGGATTGAAGTTGTTTTCATTCAGTGCCCAGAAGACCTCACACCATGCTCTTCTTGCTTTTAAGGTTTTTGTTGAGAAATCTGCTGTGATTTTGATGGGTTTACCTTTGTATGTTATTTGTTTTTTCTCTCTTACAGCCTTCAATATTCTTTCTCTATTCTCTGTGCTTGTTGTTTTAATGATAATATGTCATGGGCTGGTTCTATTTTAGTCAAGTCTGTTTGGTGTCCTGGAGGCTTCCTGTGTCTGTGTGGGCATAGCTTTCTCCAGATTTGGGAAACTTTCTGTTATTATTTTGTTTAATATATTATGAAACCCTTTTGCTTGCACCTCTTCTCATTCTTCAATGCCCATGATTCTCAGGTTTGGTCTTTGATGGAGTCAGTGAGTTGTAGCATATTCCTTTACAGGTCTTGTGTTGTTTGACTAATAGCTCTTCAGTTTTTCCTTTAATTTCCATTTTATCCTTGTTCTGAAATTCTGTTTTCCACTTGTTCTAGTCTGCAGGTGTGGCCTTCCATTGTGTTTTGTACTTCTGTTTCATTCTTTTTTCTGAAGTTTTCCATATCACGGGTAACTTCCTCTTTAATATTGTCAATTTTTGCCTTTAATTCTTTTATCTCTCTATTTATAGTGTTCTCTGCTTCACTTTGGTGTTTATTTAGAGCTCCTATGAGTTCATTTATTTGTTTTTGTGTCTTCAGTATTCTTTATTTTGGGTGTCTTAGAATTTCTTGAGTGCCTCTTGTATGTTTTGGTTGACCATGTCTAGCAACATCTCCATGAAATTCTCAGGGCTTACTTGCTTGATTTCTTCTTTCAGGATGTTCTTTGGGGCTTTGTTGGGTTCCTTGGCATCATTTATCTTTATTTTGTTGGAGTATGGAGCTGGGTATCCATGTTCTTCATTTTCTTCTGAGTCCTGTATTAAATTATTTCTTGAGGGAGAATGGTTTCCATCCCATTTTCATCTTCCCATTGCTTCACTTGGTACTGTGTAACTATGTTCTTGATAGGCTATTGGTGGTTTCAGTCACATGTTTTCTTTCCCTTGTTTTAATTTTGTTTTGTAGGTGTGTTGGGTTTTTAGGTTAGTGTATGTATGCTATTTCTGTCCCTGGTCTGTGTGTAATTTAGTATTAGCTATCTCACAATAGTAAAACTAAGAAAACAAAACAAAACAAAGGGAAAAAAAAACCCAAAGAAATGAACAGGGAGAGATGGGCAAACACACACACACAAACAAACAAACAAGAAACAAAACAAACAAACAAACAAGCAAGCAAACAAACACACAAAAAAATTCCAGGTCCAGGAACAATATCAGTAGTTCTGGTGTTACTCCTTCAGCATCCAGTCTTGGTGTTGGTATTTAAGCAGAGGCTCTGTCTTAGTCTCACCAGCTGGTTGGGGAGTCTTGCCAGTTTTTTTTTTTTTTTTCTGTTTTTCAGCAGCAGCTGCTTAGTCAGCTCCTCCCTCAGTGAGATGTGGCTTATCTCAGGTTCTGGAGATCAGTTCAGTAGCCCACCAGCCATCCTTCTTTGGAGTTGGGTTTTCACTGTGTTGATTTACTGGGGGCTTGTTTCTTTGTCTCGCCCCCTTTCTCTGGGGCAAAGTCAGTGATCCGTCAGCTGACCCCCTGCTGTCAGAGTGCTGTGATGGTTTGCTGATTGTTTTTCAATTTTGCAGTGTCATTTGACTTTGGATGCTGCTTACTGGCTCAGGAGATGAGCTTTGTGGACACTACCTGCCTTATTTCAGGCAGCACCTTATTACCCGCCTGATGTCAGCCCTTCTGCTTTTCCAGCCTTTGTTCACTGAAAGTTCACGTGGAGATCAGCTCCTTGCCCCTCTCCCCTTCTCTGGTGTGTTTACAGCACCCAACCCCCTCTGTTGCATGTTCACTTTCAGTTCCTTGTTTATTGCTCAGTTTTTTTTTTTTTCCTGGGTCGGGGAGTTAGTCTGTCCAGAGGGCTATGCTGATTTATCCCAGGGTGGCTGTGGGAATACTGTGTGATGCTTGGTGCTCACCTGGTTGGTCTGCTGGATGTCTCCCAAGCAGATTTGGTGCCAGCATCTGGTGGCATGGGAGCCCTCCTGTTTTCTCAGTGTAATGTGGCATGTAGAAGCTTTGTATTGGCTGGGGGCTCAGGGTGTCAATGTTTTGATTCTTCTCGGTGCTTTATTTCCAGCATCCCAGCATGATTTTTGATTTACATAGGTCATGCTGTCTGTTTCTGCACTCTAGTCACCATCTTGGATGCCTCCTGTTCTTATTTTTTAATCCAGATTACAAATCTGATAATTACATTTATGTGCTAGATACTCTCTTTTTCCTTAAACCCTATATTCTGAGAAGGCCTCTCCTGAAGACAGCAGTGATAAGGTACCTTGCCTACCTTTACATAACTGTTGGGTTAACTTTAGTCATTGGTGCATTATTTCATTGGCAGCACACAGAAACTTGCTGAGTATGTGGGATAATGTACTTGGAGCACAATTCTGATTATTATAAGCTCTGGAGAGTTATTTCATTTGTTCATAAAAGGGATAGTACTGTGATTGAAACAGATTTGTAAATTCTGGGCCATCTGAGTCATCCAACTGATCATATTACTTTTGTTGCCCTGTGCAGCCTCAACCTTAGAGCCTATAATTACTATCTGAAAAGGCCTTTGAAATGTGTATTTGTAGATTAACCTTAACATGACTTTGTTTTATACATGTTCGTGCTTTTGCCCTTTACTACACACACATATAAATCCATACATATACACAAATGCATGTGTACACATGAATTCTGTGTGTTTTGCATACTAGAAATGTGTTTTAGGTGTAAACTGGACAATAATTATTGATTAGATAATTAATTAAAGACTATGAGGCATATAACAATTTAATGCAAATCATCCTCCCATTTAGATGAAGCCTTTGTTCTACTGCCATTGTCTGAAATCTGATAGATGGTGTTGGTGCTTTATTCTGTCATACTAAAAAAGGGTCAGATATTTCTTTTTTTTTTTTTCCTTATTTCCTTTTTTTCCCATCCAAATCTTATGGGTTTTATTTTGTTTAATAGATTCTTTCAAGGAAGTGGGATCTTGCCCTTGGTTTCTAAGGAAGTCTTTTGTTAAGTTCAAGCCCAGTAATCACAGACAATGTAGAAAGTAATGGAGTGTGGTAGACATGGTTTGCTTTCCTAAGGATTTAGTTGCAATTCAGCTTTGTATTCAGCAAATGAGAATGCCTTTAAAACCTCTCATCTGTGTATAGAAGTAAGTAAAAAAACCAAATGAATAGGAGTTACAGTGCAGAATTTGTGATAGAAATGTGAGAGTATTGGTCCATGAAAAAGAAATGCATTTTTAATATTTCCATAGAAAAAATACTTTGGATTACCATTTATATCACATATGTTTAGTACAGATAATTTAAAAGAATGTTTGGTGGTGGGATCATAATCAGCTTGGGCTTGTGTGGAAGAGAAAGTAATAATCTGATTGTGCAAAGTCTTTTCTTTGCACTTTCCTGCTACCCCAAGCAGGCCGTCAAGTCACTGTCTGAATGCTCACCCTCTCTCCAGTGCCCATTTTTATTCAGTCCTTTGCCTGGGCTCACTGCTGATACACTGGATGCCCTCCTTACTTACTACACAAGGCTGTATCCTTGTTCTTGGATTTAAAGTCCTAATTAAAGTTCTTTAATTTTATCAACTGCATATTGATTTCCTCCCTGCCTCCCTCCCTCCCTTTCTTTCACCTTCTCTACTTTTTCCCTTCCTTCTCTTCCTCCTTGTTCTTCTCTTTCTCTCTCTCTCTCTTTCTCTCTCCTTGTGGTGCTGGGGATTGAACTCAGAACCTTGTATATGTTAGACATTTGCTCTACTACTAAGCTACTACCTTCAGCCTGACTACAGATTTTTTTTTTCCTAAACAGCAAAGTTCATTAGAAAATAAACGTGACAAAGAGAATTTAGGCTAATTTAAGGTATTTTTATTCTTCTCTGTGAAAAGCAATGAGAAATAAGGGAAGAAAGGAACAAGGACAAAATCTGTTAATCCATTATCCCCAAGATAAAACTTGGAGGTGAAGCCTGCATATGATTACTCACCACACTAGATGTGGCTGTCACCCAGGCACAGAGTGAGATCACAAGATTATGTTGTTACTTGGTGCTGTAGGTGCTCAGAACAACCTGAAGGGCCTTTTGACTCTACGTTCTATTGAACCCTCTGCTCATCTTTCTGTTCTCTGAGTAAAAGGGATCCAGAATATGCCTCTGTGGCATAAAAAGTAAAAATATAACTATGATGTGATTCTGTTGTACCACTTCTGGGCATATATCCAAAGGAATGTTTATCAGCAAATAATACAGATATGTGTTGTACAGCCATGGTTATTGCAGCGCTATTCACAATAGTCAAGCTATGGAATCAACCTAGGTACTCATAACTGATAAATGGATAAAGAAAATTTTATACCTACATGCATACATATACTATAAATGTATAGTACAGAGAAAGACAGTGGAGGATTATTCAGCTATAAAGAAGAATGAAATTAAGTTGTTTGTAGGCAAATGGATGGAACTGGAGATCGTCATGTAAATCAAAATAAGCATACTCAGAAAGACACTTCTGCATGTGGGCTCTAGTGTAAAATTTAGAGCTAAAAAAGGGACACAATTATAAAAGGGGGGCTGTTTAGGGGGCCCCAGCAAGAGGAGGAAATCAAAAGCATTTTGTGATAGGGAGTGAATATGATAAAAAGAACTTTAAATACATGTATGAAAGTAAAATAATGAAACCCATTAAAATTGTAAAAATGGGTATGGGAGATAAGAAAGAGTAATAAAGGGGTGAATTTGATCAAAGTACATTAGACGAATGAGTAGAAATACCATAATAAAGTTTTTTACACAATTATTATATGCTAATAAAATTATTTTGAGCGGAAGGAGTTTGAGTTGTTGAAATCTCTTATCTATCAAAAAAGCAGAGCCTCCAAAAAGAAGTCAAAGTATTTAATTGTTATAAATCTCCCAGAGAACAGCCAAGGAAGATTGACCCATCACTAGAGACCAGAGAAGGTGTCACTGAACCCAAACAGATATGTCACAAAATGGTCCTCACTCCCATCTGTTCTCTGAAGTACCCAATGTCTTTTCCAAAATTTGCTTTTCAGACAAAAACTTTAAATTCAAGTTCATATTAATAAAGAAAGTTTAATTTTGTACTTTCCCTTTTTATTTTTCTTAGCTTGATGCTTATAGGAAAGATAGAAACTTGACCTTTTTTATTTATTTGTTTCTTTTCATCTGTTTGTTTTAGACCCTAGGTGGCTAATTTATAGATAATGATGAAAAATACAACATGACAGCAACATCTAGCAAAGGGCATAGGGATATGGATGCATGAAAATGTAGACTTACGATGAGAAAATGATTGACACTGCACCATCTGAGGTGTTCTTCATTGTTCAACTGTGTGCTCAATAGGAGTCTTGTTTGTAATTTTAGCAAAATCTGTAATCATGTCACTTCCTTATATAATCATCTTCATAGCATTGCCATGTCTCTTCACAGTATTTGAGACTAATTATTTTTCTTTCTTTACTCTTTTAGCCCCATCATAGTACCTATCACATTCCATTTTTCTGATGGCCTTGCTAGATTAATATTCCATCAAAACAGGAACACTTAATGTCTATATCCCCAGACACTAACACAAATTATATCTGTATGCCAGCTCTTAATTCTTATGTTTAGCACACAGCAGGTACCCAATATATGTGTGCTGCATGAACTTACAACTGAATGTCTCTTTTGATCTTTCTGCCTGCATTGCTCTTATACTTTCATCCATAATAAGTTAAAAAAATTACCTTGTATTGCCTTGCCTCATCTCATGGGCTGAATTAATCATGCTTTAATAAGTATGCTGTCTGTGCACTCTTAAACAGAGTATACTTATAAAAGAATAAAATACTTATAAATAAATTTATTTTAAAAAGTAATAATTTATTATATTTAATACAATTTATTTTATTTAAATTATTTATTTAATAACACTCAAAAGTGTCTTTCTGAGTGCTTATTTTGATTTACATGATGATCTCCAGTTCTATCCATTTGCCTGCAAACAACTTAATTTTAAATAATAAAATAATTTATTAAAAATAAATTTATAAAAGAATAAAATGCTTATAAATGTATACTTAAAAAGAATCACACTTAAACTTGGTATTTTAAGTTTTGTTTCACTATCTCCTTATGGATAAGAAATAGATCTAATATATTTTTATTACTTTGAATATAGCATTGTGTCTAAAATCAGTGTCAGAGTAAATGAGTTTGAAATGAATAAATGAACAATCTCTATGACAGGACATTCACAAGTTTTTGTTTTGCTAGTGCATGGTAGAAGGTTACAAAAGACTTGAACAAATAACCCTGCCTTGAGGTTATCTCAAAATTCCTCTCCTCCCCTGAACCACTGCATTACTTGCAACATGACATATATCACCCACCCAGACACCTGTTCTCTCTTCCTGGAACCAGCTACCCAGTCACATTTTTTTTCCCTCCTCCCTCCCTACTTTTAGATTCATCTGGGCCCATCCAGTCTGTTGAGGTTCTCTCTCTCTCTCTCGAGATCTTTTCTCTGATCTAGACCTTGTCTCTGTATATGTTCTGTGTTTCAGCTTCTCCTCACTGAGACTCCAGAAAATTTCTTCCAAAAAATACCCCCCACTGCTAATCTAACTTCCCCTTCAAAGCCCTTACCCTCTTCCACCTCCTCCCTCTCAGATCCCAACCCAGCAAACAAATCCCCTCCTTACCCTTCTCCAGCCATTCTTCCAAACCCTCCTCTTTACCCTACCCGCTTCCTGATTCAACCTCAGCTCTTCCCACTCTCCTTCAGCCTCTTCCCTCAACCTTTCTATCTCATAGACCCTACATTTGCTTGAGGACTTATGGCTCCAGGGATCTTTCCTCTACTAAACCCTAGACCAAAAACCTTTTATTCTCTTTGCATTATACTTTTGCTGTTTTCTTGCTAAGTACCTCACTCTCACCAATCAATGCACAACCAGCACTACCATTGCTTCCTATTCTGAATTCTTCTACATCATTATTGTTTGAAACTAACCCTTCCTGGTCAATGTGCTGGATTTGCACTGGGCCTAGACCATCCAATGGCTCTTTACTCCTGTACCCCCCCAATTTCTGGACCACCTCTCTCTTTGTTCTCTCCTTTCTGGACCCGTTCTCACCCCAAGACTGTAGGTTACTTCCCACCATCCCCTCCAACACCTGTGTTTTCCTCCACCAAAAAAAAAAAAAAAAAAACCTGGAAGACTGGCAAGCTGGTAACCTCTACCAGCTCACCACAGGTACAACCCCTCATGGCAGCACATCTGAGCACTACTTTCAGCTCCTATCACTGAAAGATCAACATAGATAAAACTCTTTGTTGAGATCACATCTGGACTACCTGGAGCTAAAACAGGGAATATTTTTCATTTGCAGATATCAGGATTACATATAACCACTGATGCCTCAGTCTTCCCCATACTCATCCCTCATTTTTGAGGCAACAAAGCACCAGCTCCCTCACTACCTTTGGTAACCTCCCCACATGGCTCCTGCCCATTATCACCCCTCTCATTATAATCTTGTTACTATTAACTTTTCTTCCTTGCCTTATTGCCTTCTGCAACTATTTTTGATCTATCAAGTGACTGCCATATCCCAGACCACAACATGTGAACAAGTCAAGACCATGCTCCTCCTCCAGACTTTAAGGGATCCCCTCAGTCAGCAGGAAGCAGCCAGAATACGGTAACACTGCCCTGACTCCTTCTTATATCTCTTTAGAGTCTGGAAGAATGGAAGGTTACAAATGACTTGAACAAATAAGCCTGCCTTGAGGTTACTTCAAAATTCCTCTCCTTCCCTGAACCATTGCATGACTTGCAACATGACATATTTCACCTACCCAGACACCTGTTCTCCCATCTTGGAACCAGCTACCCAGTGACATTTTTTTCCCTCCTCCCTCCCTGCTTAAGGACTGCACTTTACTACAACTGTGCACCACTTACTTTTGGATTCACCCAGGGCATTTCATGTTCCTCTCTGGCTTTTAATAAAGGCCCATCCAGTCTGTTGAGGTTGGTTCATTTTCTTTCTCATATATCCTTGCTTCTTTAAATAATTTGAACCTAACACGTGGTTTGAAACTTATTCCCTCATACAGTATGATATTGATCTTATTTGGAAATGTTTGTTACAAGCAACAATGAAGTCACTATGGAAGAGAGTTGGCTCATAATTCTACTTGGTGTTCTTGTAAGAAATCAGAGACAAGCACAGAGAGATGATGGACATGTGAAAACAGAGGCAGAGATTGAAGTTATGCTGCTACAAGCCAAGAAAACCTAGAGCCACCAAAAGCTGTTGAAGAGACAAGAAAAGAGGATCTGGGAACATTAGCAAAAGTGTAATCTTGCATTGGACTTTGTACTTTGAACCTCCACAACTATGATAGGATAAGTTTCAGTTGTCTAAAGCGACCTGGGTTTTATCATTAGTGCAGTACTAGGAAACAAATATACCTAGTATATTTAAATAATCTTATGTTTATTACTCAGGATTTTTTCTAAATTGAAATTGACTTGTCAAGAGAATAAAAGAAAATGTGATATTTAAGGATTGCCTCTGTCCAGTAAGGTACTCCATGGTGTCAATGGTCTCCCAACATGGCATCCACTTGGAATGCTAGCTCACTGAAGTAAACAAATGAATGGATTTGCATGTATATTACTTAAGGGCTGTGATGATTTTTGTTTCTGAGTGTCTCAAAATTGGTTGCAAAATTTCTTAAAATTATGATAGTTCAGTGAATTTTTACTTGCATTGTGTAATGGAGGGGGAAACAAAAGGAAGAATAATGTATTCATCTATCTATCCACTTATTTCTTCATGTATTCATTAATCCCTGTTTTACGGATACAGCAGTAGTCAATATCTCTTCTCATGAAGATACTATTTTATTGTAATAGAGCAAGAAAAACAAAATGTAGGTCATGTTTTTATGATGCTGTGGGAAATAAAGTAGGATAGGAAGATGGAGAATGTTTGGAGAGGGACTATTCTTTTACTTGGCATTGTCAGATGAAGTGCCACAGTGGTGAATGAATCATGTCTGTCTATCTAGATACCTATCTGCCTATCTATCTAGTAGGGGTTTAGATCATGCCATTCCAAAATATGACATTTTGATATATTGATTATTTTATTTTGAGTAAAAAGCACTCGAAAAACAGCAAATGCAAGAAGGGCTCTTCTGACCTCTTTTTTTTTTTTCTTCTGAAAGCAAGTGATGAAACTCCCATGTGAATTGTGCCCAACTTATACCAGGAGGAGGAAAGACATTTTAACACCAGAGACAGGGTGTAGTGGCTGTGAAAAATCTGCATAAACAAACATTGTCAAACTGACTCTTATTTTCCTTATGACTTTGTATAAGTAACTCTCCTAGCCTCTTGCTTTTGTTTTGTCACATTTGCACAATTTATTACCTTTTCTCCAAACTAGTACATATGCCTTTAGCTCTAACTTCTTAGATGTTATTTCTCTCTCTCTTTCTCCATTACTCTTTCTCTTTTTTCTCTTTCCTTCCCTCCCTTTCTCTTTCTTTTTTTTTCTCTTTCCCTCTCTCTCTCAGCTTTTTTATGTATATGTAAATCTTACTAAATAAAATGCATTTGTGTTTCTCCTGTTAATCTGTCTTATGCCAGTAAAATTCTTAGGCCTAGTCAAAGATTTTTAAGGATAGAGTAGGAATTTAATCTTCCCTAAAGTACATATAGTTATACAGTCAGATGTATTCATGTACATGTATGTGAGGTCATATACATATATATGAGGTGTGTGCATGGTGTGATCTGAAAGTAGAAGAATTGGTTTAAGGGAAAAACATGCTAAAGAGGAACTGTGTTGATGGAACAGCAAACACTATGCTGCTGATATAATGTGGAGAGGGTGAGAAACATGTGACTTGAGACCAGAGAGGTAATTAGGGACCAGGTCATATAGACTACATAAACCATTGTAAGGATTTGGCTTTTTATCTAAGTGATCTCACTGATAGGTGATAAGCAGAGAGTACACGTTCCATGGCATTACTACACACTGTAAAGTGTGGTTTGAAAATTTTAAATTCATGCCTGTCATTCTACTCAGGAGACTGAGGTAGACAGATGAGAGCTTAAGCCCAGTCTGGGCAAAGTCACAAAGACCCTGCCTCATAAAACAAAACAGAATAAAACAAAGCAAAACAAAAGCAAAAAGATTTAGTGTAGCTCAGGTGATAGAGCACTTGTCTAGTAGGCAGGAGGCCGGCCCTTGGTTCAATTCTCCAGTACCACGCACACACACACAACACACACACAAATTAAGTGATAAATTCCAGGAGTAAATAATTCATAATTTTTATATTGCATGCTATTCTGAAAAGGATAATTAAATCTCTGTTGTACTGTATCCTACCTGTGATGTGAACCATCCCTGTGTCTAGCATTTCCATGCTGTATGTGCCCCTGGACTATTGGCTATTTAGTACTATATTGGTTATTAGATCAACTGTCATGATAGTGCACTGTGTTGAAATAAACACAATAATAATGGCCTCCAAACCACAAGATCAGTGATTCTGACAATTTGGACATGCCGAAAAGAAACCATATTGTGCTTCTTTTAATTAAAAGGTAAAAGTACAGTGAGATATTTTGAGAGAGACCTTGTCCACACAACTTATATTGCTATGATTGTCCTAGTTTACTCTTAGTCATTGTTGAGTCTCTTACTTTGTCTAATTTATACATTAAACCTTATTATAGGTATGTATGTATAGAAAAAATTAGCATAGCATGGGTTGGGTTCAGTACTTTCTGGCATTCACTAAAGATGCTTGGAATGTATCCCCTCACAAATAAGAGTGGCACTGTAATCTGATCTGTCAGGCTTTCAAGAGCCATTCTGGTTGCTATTTGTGGGATTGAATTGGGTTGATTGAGTTGAGTTGATTGGGTTGAGTGAGGGTAGGAGACAATAGAATAGTTAGATGAATATTAAAGTAATCTGACTGAAAGTTCATGATGACTTGAATTTTGTTGGGAGGAACCAAATTACTAAGGAAGTGGTTGAGGCCTAGATGTGCTTTTGAAATGGAATCTGTGAGGTTTGTGGATAGGGTATATGGGTATAGACCCGAGCAGAGTTTTTGTAGGTGAGTAAACATCATGCTGAAAATGAGACTGAAAATGAAAAGTATTCTGCACATTCTAGAAGGCATAGAGGTTTAGGGATATAGTCTGGGCTTGAAGAATTAGAAATCTGAGAATTAGAAAAGTAGAGTCCAGACATGCAACCTCATGCCTATAATCCCCAGCTACTATGGTGGCAAAAATTCAGAGGACTAGGGTTCACAGCCAGTCCAGGCAAAAAGTTAGGCGATCCCATCAATTAATAAGCTGGGTATGGTAGCATGTTCCTGTCATCCCAGATGCATGGGGAGCATAAATAGAAGAATCATGGTCTAGGCCACCGCAGGCAAAGTGTGAGATTCTATTTGTTGCATAACTGAAGGAAAAGTGACTTGGACAAGTGGCTCAAATAATGGAGTGTCTTCCTAGTAAGCTCAAGGCCCTCAATTCAAATCCCAGTAGCACCTACACACACACACACACACACACACACACACACACACACACAAATAGAAAGTGAAACAAAATAAATGATAAATGATAAATGAGATTTCAGAGATTGGTGGGATCTTGGATCCATTTTTGTGTTATGGAAGTTGGAGTGTATCCTCAAGGTGGGGAAGAGTCTTTGAAGGCTTTTTAAAAAGTGAAACAGCAGTGTATTCATATTTTAGTATGCTCATGGTGACAGTAAAATGCAAAATGAACTGGAGAAGGCTCAGGGTTTGAGACTTGATACTGGGTTAGAGATTTTTGCAATTGTTCATCTAGAAATTTTGGTGGCAGGAATATTGGAACCAGAGAAGAATATTTAAGTGATAGTTCATGTGTAGAAGTGGCAGGACTTAATCACTTGTTGAGTATAGTTTATGAGAAAGAAAGCAAAGTAAATCCCAAATTTTTTCACTTGGGAAAGTGGTTTGTAGT
This sequence comes from Castor canadensis, assembly GCF_047511655.1. Taxonomy (NCBI): domain Eukaryota; kingdom Metazoa; phylum Chordata; class Mammalia; order Rodentia; family Castoridae; genus Castor; species Castor canadensis. Next base: position 30,465,702 of record NC_133394.1, on the reverse strand, counting down.
GGGCTATGACAAGGTTTGCCCACAAATAGCTCCTAAGTGCATGTCAATGGTAGCAGAAACATAGATCAAGAATGACTGCTAAAGGGTTGGCACACCAAGAGTATCAAAATTTGGGGTTGAGTTTTCACAGTACCTTATATAATAGTTTGTTTCAAAGTGGTGATAGCAGTAGCAAAAGTTAGAGCTCCCTCCCTGTGGTGGCCAAGAGCACCAAATGTTGAGCATGTCCTTCTCATAAGAAAAAGAAAAGGGAAGAGTGGGGGAACTGTCACTTCATGAATACACCAGAGAAAAGTGCACTTGAGTCACAGTCAAATCATTACGTTGCTAGTGTTTTAAGGTAAACAGACTATATAATCTGGTTTGCTCAAGAGGCACAGTGATGTTCTCAATCAGGTTTATGACTAATAACGGAGCAACATATTTGTGTTTGGAAAGGGGAGGACAAGACATTCCCAACAATATTTCCTAGGTCTGTAATTCAAATTTAAAACCTTTGTCTGGAGCTCAAAAGTGAGACTTACCTTTAACCAAGCTCAGACATCATTAGGCAACACAGGAGATCATATGAAGATGTTAACATAAAAAGAGAAAAAAAGTCAAGGATTAATGTTAGGAAACATCAGAATTCAAGCTCTAAAGACAGAAAGAAAATTCTAGAAGAGCAGACTAGCTGTAAATGTCATCAAAGTTGGAAAGCGAAGAGAAGATGAATCTTGGCACCCAACAGAAAAATAAATGTATGTAGAGCTGCATACAGGCCAAGTAAGGTAAAGAATGATTATACCACTGGGTTTAGCAACTGGGAGGTCATAGATGATGCAACTAAAAACACTTTGAGAATGAGGTACAGAAATCATTTCTCAGTGGGCTCATTGCACATCAAAGGAAACACTGGAGACATTGTACATCATCAATTCTGAGGGTATAGACTTTTAAGGAAGGAGTGGTTGGATGGTGGTGATAAGAGATCAAAGATTTATTAAACATGGCAGAAACTGTAGAATGTCTACATGTTAAGAGAAACAAGTGTTAAGAGGCATGTTTGAACATACTATGGATGGGATAAGTTATAGCATGGGGCACTGGTGAATGCAGATTATTGATTTTCTGGAAAGAATATTTGCTTCTGGTGTTAAACAGAGAAATGGGAGGATATTTTTTGACAATGGAATACCAAATTTAGTTAAGAAGAACTGAAACCAGGAGAGGGCAACTAAGTAAAATTATCCTTTCATTCTCAAAAATGCTAGGAGTGTAAAATGAGAAAATAATATTCTATCACATAGAACATATTCCATCAATGCTAGCTGTTTTCTGAATATCCAGAAATAGAAGAATCTAAGATGACAAAAAGTGTCAAAATTAGAGTACTCATTACCAGCTCTAAGCAAACTGTATCAAATAGGACACTGCAGAAATGGTTCAGAGGGAACTTAACAAAGGCAAATCAGTAATTCACAGTCTGATCATGCACCTTGATAAAGGAGGGGGTGTGAGGAAATCCAGGGTACAATGACACCTGATTCAGACAGCTTATCAAGGATTGATGAAATGCTGCACTTGTGTTCTCTTTGGATACTATAAATGCTAGAGTCTTCAAAAAAAAGAAATTCTAGAAATGTATCTAGTGATCTCTGAGAAAAATGGAGCAGACCAACTCTGACTGATTTAGGCATTATTTGTATTTCAGGGCAGATGCCACTATGTATGGACCCATTCACAGTCAACAATGAACTTAGATTATGACATATACATTTTAAAATAGGATTTCATAGTTTTGGCTCATTTGAATATTTCATACTTTCATTTTTTTACATTTTCCAAAAATCTTTGAAAAATGATTCTTTGTTGGAAGAATCTAGACTTCAAACAAGGAACCTCTCCTCCTCCAGTCTAGTATTTCTTTTCTTTGTTTGGGTTGACTTCTCCCCACCCTCTGGATCTCTTCTTCGTGTCAGACAGTGAACTCTGCGCTTTGTACTGTTTAGGGCATCATTAGGCTTTTCAAAGATTTTACATAAAATGACAAATGGAATGGTTATTTGAAGGATTTTGCTCTGAAATACTTTTTTTTTTTGGCCTTTCCTAATGAAGACTTCAAAAGGCCTTCATTAGAACCAAAGAAAGGAATAGTGGGAAAGTTAATTACCTGGAGCCCCAAATCCTATTTTCCTTTTAATAACCCAGGGCTGCACTTAAAACCAATCAAATGGAGTGCAGTTTGGCAAATAGTCAGCTTTCTTAAAATGCAGAGTGTAATTAGATGGCTCTCCTGTCTGTCATTAAAGACAAATTGTTTGTAAATGGTTAACATTTGAGTACTGCACTGTATCCTCAACCTCTAACATAATTATATTTCCAATACTGAATGAAATAGTCTAAACCAAGAAATGGGAGCTTATTTAAAGGCTAACTGCTTGATAATGAATTACTGCTGCTCTTAAGAAAAATTGTTGTATTTATTATTTTGTTTTCATTTTCTTTAGGGGTTTTGACATTTGCAATTCAAATATACTCAGAAGAAGCCTTCTGTGAAAAGAATCATCCATCCTGTGATAGTGGCTAATTTTGTTCCTAATTGGGGCTGTGAACCACTGAATGACAAAACTCTCAACCCTGTCCAAAATCCACTGGCTTGAAAGAAACCCAGATGTCGTTACTGTTGTCAATGCTCCCTGGTGACAGATAAAGTGGAATAAAGCATTTTTGACTTTTAGAGAATGTTTTGGGACTGTGATGTCACTAGCTTCTCTCATGCTTCATAGAAGTTTACTTCACTACATTGTAATCTAATAATTTCGATGCACATGATTTTGCTACCTGTGATCCTAAATAAAACAAAGAGACAATAGATTCAGTTTCTGTATCTTTCAAATGATAAGTTTCTGAATATACACTCATGCTTATCTCATCTGAATTACTGGAGAATTTGAGCAAAATAATATGGATGTATTCCTGTTTACAGAGTACTTTGTTTTAAGTGTAATTATTATTATTATAGCATCTTCTAAAATACAGATAGTGAATCTATTATAAGGTTATTAGTAGAATCTAAATGTGTGTTTCCCCATTGTTTGTCCAATAAAAATTCTATTTCATAATAACTAATAATCTAAACAGCAATTTAGCCATTAGTTATTTGATGATTTTTACATGCCAGGAAATGTGTTATTTTTATGTATTTTCCATTTAATCTTCCCCATGACTGAGTTGTTTGAACGAAAGAAGCATAGAATGGATAGGTAGGAGGATGGCTGAAATGCCAGCATAGGTTTATTGTGGAGAAGTGGTACTGTAGAGAGAGTCCCCAGCAAGAGAGCTGGAGCCTCAATCTACAGTCTGGGGGTAGATAAAAGAGGTTGGTGGAGAAGTCCCAGGAAGGGCACTGGGTAGGATAATCCTCAATATCCCTCTGACTTTTCTGAGATAATGGTTAAGGGTGGGTCATTCCTTCCAGGCCAGGTGGGGAGTTTCTAGTAAATGGCTAATGTCTATTTTTCTTTAGGGATGGGTGGAGAGTTTTTAGTAAGTCACCTTCAAGGGAAAGGAGGTCCAGTTCTAACATGGCTTCCTTTTGTTCACCCTAATACATGAGAAAAAGATATTACTCTTTTCTTTTATAAATGAAGAAAGTGAACTTCAAAGATATTATTTTCCCTGGAGCTACAGCTAGTAGGTGGTCCCCAGAAATGAGAAACTTGAGATATTTCTTGCGTAAAGGAAGCTATTGTATCACTGTTATAAATTTTTTTTTTGTTAAATGTGCCTAATGTAAATTCCAATCTGATATACAGGATATTTTATATAATACATATATAGTGGTTTGTCTGAAAAATGTTGATTTTGTTACCAGAAAAAATAGTGCTGATAAATACCTGAGTTCTTGTGTCCAGCAGGAAAAGAATTCAAGCAAGACACAAAGATATATTAAAAGTAATAGTAAAATTTATTATAAAAGGAATGCAATTTCTATAGACTGAAAGTGGGTCACCTCTCTAGAGTGAGAATGACCATGCCAGGTTTTGGTGGTGGTATATTTATTGAGGAACTCTCAGCCTCAGTTTCATTTGGCGCCTGGAATGGGTTCCTGGACATGGGTCTGTCTTGTTAAATGAAATAGATTACCTGTGAAAACTACTAGCTCCTGTTCTAATTGATAAAGAATTCCTGTTTGAAATTTTCAGTTTTTGCTCTATCAGATGTCAAGGATATAGCACTTTGGTCTGGGTCTTGTCTTATTAAATTAAAGAGAATATCTATGTAAACTCCCAGTACCAGGCTAGCTAATGTTTATGATGTGGATTACTCTTGAGTTAAAAAAAGGATTAAACTTTGGTGAGCGGTTGACTTCACATCATCCTGTGATACCACCTGGCCTCTGGCTACTTGATCTTAATAGACCAGTCATCTGTGGAGTTGGAAAGTTTAATTACAATGATTTTTTTTCTTCTTCTTTATATGGCCATCACTTATGTAAAGTTACTGCGGCTTTTCAGTTTTACTTCCTAGTTTTAATGCCTGAGTCTGGTCATATATATATATATATATATATATAGTGATATTGGAGTTTGAACTCAGGGCCTCATGTTTGCTAGGCAGGTGCTCTTACTACTTGAGCCACTCCACCAACCCTTTTTTTGTGATGGGCTTATTCAAGATTGGGTCTCACAAACTATTTGCCCAGAGTTATCTTTGAACCTCAATCCTCCTGATCTCTGCCTTTTGAGTAGCTAGGATTATAGGAGTGAGCCACCAGTCCTTGCTCTTTAAGCATTTATTAAAATAATATAATTTTTGTCTCTTCATCTATCTGTCCTGCCTCATCTATGATTCATGGATAATTGCTACCTAACAGTTTTCATTTCTATTTTTTAAATGTTTACATACTTTAATGATATAATGCTTATATGAATATTTTTTCCTCTTTTGTGAGTGGTATCTTCAAAGCTTACTGCACATAGTTGAACATTTCCTTTTAATGCTGTATGTTCCTTTTATAGAAATCAAAGATATTTTTCTTTTTTTATTTACTTGAGTTAGATTGTTACCATATAAGAGTATGGGATGTTTTTCACCACTGGATGAAGGATAAGAAGCAGGAAAGTGAAAGTTTAGCAACGTTTTATTGGGGGAAACAGAAAGTGAAAGTAAAGTGAGGGACTTCTCCAAGGAGAATGGGACTGGTAATCAGTAGTCTTCTGGGATTTCCCCTTTTGGGATCCTCTGTCTCCCCTCCCCCAGATGGCATGGGATGTACCCTCTGTGTCAATTTTCCTGGGCTTCTGTCACCCTTCGTTCATGCAGTTTTTCTTTGTCCCTTATTGGATCCCTTGTTTGTGAGCTGAGCACTGCATGAATATGGAAGTACAGAGGTCTTTCATGTTGGGAAAAAGAAACCCTTGCCTCATCGGCATGACATGGAATCCACCAGCTACATGGAAGCTGCTATCTTTGGCTGACTGTCAATATCCTACTATCTATCCCTCATTCTCCACTTTCGAATGGCACCCTAACTGCATTAGGCATCAAGGGTGATGACTGCTCTGGATTCTTCCTGCTGAGCAGGGATGCTGTAGGGGTGGAGTGAGGGCACATCCTTGAAGGGGAATGCAGGCCAGTTCAGAGGATTGCAGTGGATTTGATGCAGCAGTGATTTTGTTTTTATGACCTTTTTGAGTTTGATTGATTTTAAATGAGAGGAGAAAAATTATACTAAAAGATTGAAGATGCAAGGTCCAAAAATGAGGAGCAGGAGAAAAGCTAATAATGGCCCCAGAAAAGGAAGAAACCAGGTAATAGATGGCAACCATGGCTTGATCTGATTCCATTCCTGGGACAACACCTGCAACTGTAGGGACTGTTTCTTAAGTCATTTTGCTTGTTGGAGTATTTTATTTGCTCTTTCTTTTACTATCCCTGAGGTATTAACATATGTGTAGACAGAGGTATTAGCAACAGCACATATTTTTCTCTGTTTAGCCAGGAAAAAGTTGAGGATCAAATATGGTCCAGGACCATTTCTGCTAAAGAACTGAGGGATTTATGGAGGATCTTAAAGTCAGTCCTGTATCCTCTGCCTCCAACTCCACCATGTTAGTTATGTTTTTGAAGGTAAGATAATTATTGACTAAACCACAGGAAATACCAGTCAACACTGCTACTGAGCACTATCTTGACCCTGATCAAGGTGATATGTTTTCTCTTTTGTCAAAGACTATCAGTACCTGAATGACTGATGAATTCCATGTACTGAATCTTGGAATTGTTCCAAAAAATCACATACTTTGGATTTGGGACCACTTGTACAATGGCACACATTCCTCAAGTGTGATTAGGATTTAAGCACTGGAGGTACCAGACCTGACTATGGTTTAGGGAGTGTCCTGTAAATAAGAATTTGTCTTTGAGACAGAGAACTTGAGGTCCCTGGGGATAGGAACCATTCACAAGGCTTAGTGAGAGAAGGATTTGTCCCAGAAAGTTTGAAAATTTATCTTGTAAAGTACTTAGGAGACATGGTTTGGTACAGTTGTTTTTGTTTTAATTAAAGAACTAGTTTTGATACTGTCCCCATGCTGTCTCAGAATGACTGAGGTTGCAAGTAGTAATCACAGTAAGGGTGTGATTTTTGTCCCCTGGTCCAACATTGGAGATAAAGGTCCTGTTCCATGACCAAGGGGAAATGAGACATGAAGAGTGAAACTGAGAGGGTTGGGGGCCAGTGGGTATGGAGGCATTACCATCTTGGGAGCTAGTAATATTAATGATTGAGTCATTCTTAAAGAGACAAGTTCCTGTGCTCTGAGTGGGGAGCAGAACCAAGTCTTGCTTTCTGAAAACTCCCAGGTCCTCTCAGGGAAAGGACCGTTAGAATCAGAAGAGATAACTGAAAAAGACAAGATCATAGTATACCAGGCATTTTAGTACTATCCAGTAGCCATTGGGGGAGTTTACCCCAGGGCACCTCAGTTAGGAAAACAAGAAAGTAAGGGATGCTGGGATGCTTAAAGTGTAATTAGGGACTCTGGAGGGTAAAATTAAGCTGAAGTCATATGCTAGGTGGGCTGCGATAGATTTCTCAAAGCAAACCCAGAAGTCTAAGAATGGGGAATTTGGATATGTGAGGGTTCAAGTGAGGTTAAGGAAAGAATTTGAGTCCCAGAAGTGAGTTTCCCTGCCCATCAGGAACAAGGAGTAGAGAAGGAAAAAGGCTCACATCACCTATCCAAAGGGGTCAGAGCCTGCTCTTTAGAGCCCTTGAAGAGGAGCTTGTTGATGGGTTAGATGTAGATGAGACCCCCAAAATAAGGTGGATGGATATAGAATAGAAAGAGAAGCAAAAGAGGAGTTTCTCTGGGGTAATCCAATTAGAAAGAACTGCAGAATATAGTCCTACATGAAAGATAATTGTTATGGCTGCTCCAAAGACAACAAATGCCCAAAAAAGTCTGAGTATCACTTATCTGGAGAGATAAGAGCGTGATTCCTGAAGAGTAGCTTAAGCACCTCAGTAGGTTCACATGAGAAAGCACTGTGTGCTACTCTCCAGCTCAGTGTCCACTGGTTCAATGGTGATGGGGCATTCGTCATTGGAAAGTTTTAGTACTTTATCCTTAAATGGTGGATCCAGAAGTCTAGTCTTTCCACCCACACTGCCATTGGAGTAGATAAGATGACTGGGAATGGGCCTTCCCAAAGGGGGCGGTTTTAAGTTTTGGCCAGGTTCTGGAGATTTAATCAAGACTATGTCCTATGTACATAAGAGGGTGTCCATTTATTTGCTCCCTAGGAATTCCCTGTCTGATCTCAGACAAAAAATGATGTACTTTTGCAAGTTGGGTGACATAGGACACCAATTGAGCTGTCTCTGGATTGAGAAGGAGATCATTAGTAAGAGATAGCCTCCCATATAGAGGCAGGGAGTCAGGCTCTGCTTCCTGGGGGTGTATTTTTAAGTCTGAGGAGTGTGGTGGGCAGGAGTTTAGTCTATGAGGACTGGGTTTACTGGATGAGCTCATTGACCTTTGTTACCTTACCAGAGGATTACAGCCATCAAGCAGAGTGGAGATGATGATCTATCCCCAAGCCCCTGGGTCACTTCATCTTTAAATGTGGGGCTGTTATCACTCTGGAGACTTTTAGAGGCTGAATTGGGGAATGGTTTTAGTTATTAGGATTTTGACTACTTTTCTAGCCTTTTCAATTTTGCAAGGGAAAGCCACTACCCATCCCATAAATGTGTCTGCTAGCACTAGCAATAATTTTGAGTTAGGCGCCCTTGGCATATGGGTAAAGTCCAACTCTCAGTCCTCACCAAGATAAGTCCCTTGCCTCTGCATCCCCAGGGCCTGGAGGTGCCTGTCATTGGGATTTATTTTTGGCATATTTCACATCCTTGTAATACCTCTTGAACCATATCCCGGGACCCTACTCCCTTGAACATCTTCCTTGTTAAGATTACAGTATTTTCTAATACTAGATTGTTAGTTGATTATGTGATTTTGAAATCTTCCATTGAAGACTTCTAGGTAGCTATAGATTGCCCTTGGGGAAGATCCACCAGCCTCTATGATACAGACAGATGGTCACCTTGGATTGAGGATTGTTGGGCTTCCTCTAGCTGGTAATGGGGTTTTCTCACAGGAATCAGGGGTTCCTCCCATAGAAGATGACTGGCTGGGAACTCCCTCATGCCTGCCTTTTTTGCGGTCTCATCAGTGGCTTGCTTCCCCTGGCTATAGTTTCATCTCCCTTTTGATGGCTGGGGCAATGAATCACTGACACTTCTTTGGGCAGTAAAGCAGCATCTAGGAGAGTGAGTATCTCTTGTGAATACTTAACAGGGGACAATGCAGTGGTTAGCATTCCCCATTCCTTCCAAATAACTGAATGGGCCTGGAGGATCAGGAAGACATATTTGGAGCCAGTGTAAATATAGACTCTTTTCCCTTTTGGTAATTCCAGGCCTTTGTAGGAGTTACCGGTTTACCAAGCTGAGAGCTAGTGTTTGGGGGTAGGAACCAGATTGTGACAAATCTGATATCATCGTGAATCCTACATGTCTGATTCCATCTCTGACAAATAAGCTCTCATCTGTACCTTAAACCAAGTCAGGATTATCATGGGCGGGGGTAGTCAGTTAGATTAAATCTAATAGCATAGCTTTCCATTAATACCTCCTTACATGAGTGCTCAGGTTTACCTTTACCCTCAGGCAGAAAGGAGTCAGGGTTGAGGTTTTGGCAGGTACCTAAAGTGAACTCAGATCCTTCTAGTAAAGCAGCCTGGTATTTGAGTAGGTGGCTCTCAGGTAACCATAAGCCTCTCTTGGAGTTTAGAATTCTCCCTATATCATGTGGAGAATAAATTATCAGGGGCCTACCCAAGAAAAGCTACTAGGATTTAGGGATCAAAAGGCTTATGGTGGCCACTGCCTGTAGGCATCCAGGCTATCTCTTAACTCCTTGATCTAATTCTTTACTTAGATATTCTATGGCTGGGGGATGAGCCCTCTGTGTTCTGTTACTATTCCAAGGGCTAGTCCCTTTCTCCTCAAGAAGTACAGTTGGAATTCATACTGCATGGGTAAGCTCAGGGCAGAAGCCCTAGTTAGAGCATTTGTTTTAGTTTATGAAAGGCATTAGTGGCAGTATGATACCATTCAATGAATGATTGGGATTGCTTTTGAGCCTTCCAGAGGGCCTGGTATAGGGCTTGAGCTAGATCTCTCATAGCCCAGAATCCAAATCCTGCAATAGCTTGTTATCCCCAAAATGACCTTCAGCTGTTTTAGGGTCCTAGGAAGAGGGGAGGTTAAAATTGACTGTATCCTATCATTTCTTAAGGCCCTCATCTCTTTAGTTAAAACAAGCCCCAAGTAAGTAATTTGGGTCTGACAAAATTGAGTCTTCTCCCTGGATACTCTATAGCCCTAGTCTGGCAGACTAGGAAGTCCAGAAGGAATTTGGTAGCCCTAGAAGTGGTGTCTTCCCAAGTCCCACAGAGAAGGATGTCATCCACATATTGCAGCAAGACTGCTGCAATTGTTCCCTTTATCAATAGAAAGTGACTTGCTTTGTCTCTTCTAATTTTGATGTGAAATCTGGTTTGTCAACTGTGATTATAGCTATTCCTGCTTCAGGTTCCATTAGCATGGAATGTCTTTGAGTATAATTTTACTTTAAGCCTATGTTTGTCTTTACTAGTGAGGAGTGTTTCATATAGGCACCAACCAGTTGGGTCTTGTTTTTTATTCCAATCTCTGGTCTGTTTCTTTTAATTGGAAAATTAAGACCAACAATTAAATCAACATTCAGAGTCATTATTGAAAGGTACCATATGTACCTTTCATTTTTGTTGTTTTTATAATGCTTGATTTTTTTCTAGTTCTTATTTGCTTATCTACTTTTTTTTATTTTGTCAATTTTACATTTATGCACAAGTTGCTTATCTATTCTTACAGAGAGGTTTGTTTTCCCCTAGGCTTATGGTTGTGTGTATCTTCCTCTTCTAAGTGTAAATTCTTCTAAGTATTTTCTGCAATGTTGGCTTAGTGTTCATGAATTTCTTTAGTTTTGGTTTACCATGGACGGTTTATATTTCTGTTTCAATTATGTAAGATAGCTTTACTGAGTATAGCAATCTGGTTTGACAGTTATTTTCCTTCCATTTTTGAAGTATATCATTCCATGGCCTCTTGGCTTTTAGAGTTTTTGTTGAGAAATCTGTTAGTATGCTGTTCTCAGTCTTCTTTTTTTTCTTTCTTTCTTTTTTTTTTTTGCAGTATAGGGTTTGAACTTAGGACCTACCTAAGGCCCTGGTGAGTCACTATACCAGCCCTTTTTGTGATGGGTTTTTCAAGATTGGGTCTTGTGAACAATTTGTGTGGGCTGGCTTTGAACCGTGATCCTGCTGATCTCTGCCTTTTGAGTAGCTAGGATTAAATGTGTGAGCCAGTGGCACCTGGCTTGGTCTCAGTATTCTTTCCTTGCTCCCTGTACATGATGTTTTGATTATATTTTGACGTGGAGAGTTTATTTACTGATCTTATCTGTTTGTTGTAATTAAAGCTTTCTGCACCTGTATGACTATGTAGGTCTAGCTTATCTTCAAGTCTCGATATTCTGTCTTCTACTTAATCCAATTTATTAAGATACTTTCAATTGAGTTTTCTGTTTGACTTATTGATTTTTTTTCATTTCCAAAATTTCAGTTTTTTTTCAGAATTTCTGTTTATTGAATTCTTTCATGTCCTGCTTTGCCTTCCATATTTCATGTCAGTCCATTTGTATTCTCTTTGAATTAATTTAGATGTTTATTCATGCCTTATTTAAGTTCATTGATCATTCATAAAATATTTATTTTGAATTCTTTAGCTGGAATTTCACTCACTTCATCATCCTTGGATTCCACTCTTTTGGAATTGTTGACTATGGAGGCATTGTGGTGCCTTATCTTCATATTTCTTATATTTATGCATTGGGATTTATCTATCTTGGGTTAAGACTTTGGTTAGAAGTTTTAGTCAAATGTGTTCCTTCAATTGTTCTATTCACCATGTTTAGGCAGGACTATGGAGTGGCCAGGTTGTTGTGTGGATTCTCACTATTGGACTGGAAGTATGACTCAGTAATCAAACATCTACTGTGTTCCAGATACTGGTTCTGACCCCCTGCATCCCTCCATGAGAAGACTTGCTGAAGGAGTGGCTATTGCCCAGCTGCTCTTTGCTGCTAGAGGTGGGTGTCCTTTGTCTGCCATCTTAACTGGAACCCCAGATACTTTTAACAGTAGTAATATCTATTTGTGTTTTCTTTTATGTCTTTTTCCACATTTTTGTACATTTAGAAATTCTTACATATCCTACAAATTCCTGTTTTGTTTTCTTATGATAATGGTATATTTGAATTTTCCTTTTTTTTTTACTAATGAATATGGAACTTATGTAGTAATTTATTAAGCAATGTGAGCTAACACATAGGGACACACACACATTTTACCTTCTTTCTATCTCAGCCACCACCACAAAATAGCAAACAAAATGCCATTGATGAAAATATTTGAAGGCAGACTGGAGGGTTTTAGAAACTCAAAGGAGATGATGGAGATAAAGGACTCAGGGAAGTTGAAAGAAAATGAAGTAAATCTGATGCTGTTTTAGTCATCTTTGCAGTATAACAGAGACCCTGAAAGGCTCTCATGATTCTGCATACTTATTTTCATTCTCATAGTATGAGAATATTATGAATATTGTATGTGGGGGCACAACTAATCTTTATATGTTATAAATTACTGAGCTGTCTCATTATTTCCAGTTTTTTGTATGATTCTTAAAGTTCTATATGTTGACAATCATGTAAACTAAAAATAGGGACGGATATATTTCTTCCTCTCCAATTTTTATAAACAATAATGAAAATCAGCAGCAAGTAGGTAAATTACGATGTTAACTTTCACTTTGGGGAAATCAGGTAGGCTAAGGACCTGAGGAAAAACACAGTGGTATCCTTGGTGTTCCTTTGGTCTCTTGTATTCCAGATTTATAACAAAAGATTCTGGTAACCCAGAAATACTTAGGCTATTAAAAAAAAGTTGAACAAATTTAAAATAATTAAATCATATAGTATGTATTCTTACATTACCATGATATCAAACTAGAAACCTGTAAAGAATAGATAATGGGAAAATCCCCAAATGCTTGGAAAATGAATAAGATGCTTCTAAGTAATCAATGTTCTACACATGAAAGTTAAAATATAACATTAAGTTTTGTGTAATATGCTAAAGCAGTATCATAAGAAAGTATAATTCAGCATTTAAAAATTCTCACAAATGAAATCTTTATATCTAGGTGGTTTCATTGGAGAAGTCTACCAAAATTTATAGAAAAATTAATATCAATTCTATAAATTTATTTTATTAAATAGGAGACAAGTGGAATACCTCCCAATTCATTTTATGAAGCTAGTAGTTCTCTGACACTAAATCAAGTTATTGAAGTGTTCAGAAAACAAGAAAAAAAGCTAGATTAATATTCCTCATGAAGAAAGATAGAAAACTTTAAAATATATTTTCAAATAAAATCTAACATTGTATAAAAAGAATTACACATTATGATTAAATGAGGGTTGGTCCAAGAATAAAATAATTCTTTAAATATGAAAACCAATGTATCTTAAATTAGCAGGCCAAAGAATTAAAATCATGATTATATCATTTGATACAGAAAAATAATTGGATAAAATTTAACATACATTTGTGATTTAAAAAGCCCTTTGAAAAACAGGGAAACTTCCTCATCTTAATAATGAACATCTACAAAATAAACAAACAAAAAGCTCACCATAGCTAACCTTAACTTAATAGTGAAAGACTGATTTCCTCAAGGCTCAGGAAAGAGGCAAGGATGTCCACTCTACTTTCCTTTAATATAATATTGGAAGTTCTAGCCAGTGTAAGTAAGTAAGAAGATAAAGGCAGTAAAAATTGGCAAGGAAGCAATATATCTTTCCCTATTTCTAGCTAACATGATTGTCAACATAGAAAATTTCAAGGATTATATGAAAAATTAGAACTAATGACTCAGTTTAGTAAGTTTTAAGATATAAGATAAACAAAGATTAGTTGTTCCTCAGCATAATAGAAATAAGCAAATGGGCACCAAAATTAATGTAATGTTCTTTTTTTGTTTGTTTTGTTTTGTTTTTGTTGTTTGAAAGTCCTCAAGTGCAAATTTATTCTTTTTTACTTCAGATTTATTTTTTTTTCTTTTATTTGTATGTGCATACAATGTTTGGGTCATTTCTCCCCCCTTCCCCCCACCCCATCCATAAATGTAATGTTATTACTGATTACTCAAAAAATTAAATTCTTATCTGCAACTATAACAACATTTTCAGGACTTGGATGCTGAAAACTATGTAAGACTGATGAAAGAAATCAAAGTAAATATAAATAAATAAGTGCTGAGACAAATTGTGCTCATGGGGACACAACCTAGTAAAAATGTCAGTTTTCCCCAAATTGATATATAGGTTTAATGAAATTTCTGTCAAAATTCTCACAATTTGTCTTTGAGTTAACATGATTGTTTTATAATATATTTTTGTGATGGCAAAGCAATTAAAATAAAACAATCTTTAAAAGGAAGAATAAAGTGGATAGAATAGGTCTGCTTAATTTTAAGATATCATCAATGCAAAGTATTGTCAGAAGTACAGATACAAAGAGCAACAGAAAAGAATAGAAAATCAAAATATAACCCTGTATAAACATGACTACAATATTACCACATAATAAGTATGTATTTGATCTCTGTCCCTAGTTCCTGAAAAACACAGCTCCTAAGTTCCTTAAAATTTCCTATAAATGGGCACGGTGGCTGACACCTGAACTTCTAGCTACTCAGGAGGCAGAGATTAGGAGGATCGCAGTTCAAGGTAGGCAAATAGTTCATGAGACCCTATTTTGAAAAACCCTCCACAAAAATAAGGTTGGTAGAGTGGCTCAAGGTGAAGACTCTGAGTTCAAGCCCCAGTGCCACACACAGAAATAATTCCTGTATAATAAATATGTCTTTTGCTCTAATGAAGTAATATTAGTGGGTTCCTGCATAGTTCTGGGATGGGTGCTGTTTGTCAGGGGAGCCATCTATGTGATTAGAACACTGGAACTTTAGGCCGTCTTCTAAGCTCTAGGAAGGAGAGAGGCTCAGGATGTAAGCAGTCATGACTGCATAATGATTCCTCCATTAAATCCCAAGAGGATAGGGTTTGGAGAACTACGTATTGCTGAACTCATGGAGGTGCCTTGTGATGTGCTCAGAAAGGCCATGGAAGCTCTGTTCCCCCTCTGTACACCTTATCCTATGTATCAATTCAATCAGGTTGTTATCTGTATCCTATATCTTTAATAAAAAATGGGTTAACATTAGAAAAGTGCTTTCCTGAATTCTCTGAGCTAGTCCAGAAGTTTAATTGAACACAAGGAGGGATAATGGGAATCTCAATTTATGGCCAGTTTTTTAGAAGTATAGGCTACAACCTGGATCTGAGGTGATATCTGAAACCGGGGCAGTCTTTTGGGACTGACTTCTTAGCTTGTGGGATTTGACACTATCTCTCTGCAGATAGTATCCAAACTGAGTTGAATTGGAAGTCACTCAAATCATGTCTGATGGAGAATTACTTGGTGTCAGAAGTATTGTGCTGAGTGAAATGTGAGACTAGAAGGGAAATGTTTTGATTATTTTTATTCCAAAATGCCCAATTGACATTTGACAATGGTACAAAAACAAGTCATTGAAGAAGAGATGAAATTTCAATGAAAAGGTGCTGGGATAATTGGACATCCAGAGACACAGGCAAACCAATGACCACAACAACCACAAGAAGAGAGTCCTGCAAAATAGTCAACTCAAAATGTATCATGAACCTAAATGTGCAACTTGAAGCTGTTAAAAATAGTAGGAGAAAAATGTAAGGCTATGTAAAAAGTTCTTGGAATTGACTTCAAAACTCAATCCGTAATACAAAAGGAATGGTGAATTGAGTTTGACCTGAATTAGAAAACACATGCTCCACAAGACCCTGTAGAGATGAAGAAATGACAAGCTACATACTGTGAGAAAATATTTGCAAAACACATATTGTGAAAGGGCTAGTATCCAGAATACCTAAAAAAGCTTTCAGCTCTTGAAAAGAGAAAAGAAACACTCCAAATACTCCAATTAGAAAATTATAAAAACATGAAACTTCATCTTATTAAAAAGGTATATAAATGGCAAATAAGAATAGGAAAATGTGTTCCAAGATAATCATTAAGGAAGTGCAAATGAAGTCTACTTTGAGATAGCACGTAATGTCAGAAAGGCTAAAATAATAACAATTTAAAAAGTGAAAACACTAAAGTCTAACAAGAATATGGAGAAACTGTGTGACTTGTGCTTGCTGATGGGAATACAAAATGGTGTAGCCTCTATTCAAGAAATTTAGCAGTTTCTTCATAAACTAAACTTATAATTACTATGTGACTTAACAACTGTACTAGCAGGCACTAATCCAGGAGAAATGAAGACTTTCATGTGTAGAAATAAAATTGTACACAAATATTTATAGCAGCTTTATTTATAATATCCCCAAACTGGGAACAACCCAGATTACTTCAATAAATGAATAATTAAGAAACTGAGGTAAAAGATACCATCCTGTATTAGTCAACCAAAAGGAAGAAACTATTAAAACATACAACAACTTATATGAATCTCTGGAAAATTATTGTGAGTGAAAAAGTCAATTGCAAAAAGTTATATACTATTTGATTCTAATTATGTAACTGCTTTGAAATGATAAACTTATAGAAATAATAAGAGATGGTTTCCAGGGTTAAAGAAGTAATGAGAGGGTAATGACTGTGTCTACAAAACAGCAAAGGAACAATCCCCATGGGGATAGGACTATTTGGTATCACTATCAAGATCCTGGTTGATGTACTGCAATTTCGCAAGTGATACCTTTAGGGGAAGGTGGATGGAGTGTCCACATTTCTGTATCTTCTTTTATAGGCAATCCTGTGGTTTAACCTCAGGACCTCGTGACTACAAAGCACTCTACCACTTGAGTCACCCTTTTTGCTTTGGTCATTTTTGAGATAGGGTCTCAGCTTACGCCTGGGTTGGCCTGGATCATGATCCTCTTATTTATGCCTCTCAGTAGTTGGGATGACAGATGCACACCACCATACCCAGCTTTTTATTCATTGAAATGGGGGTCTCACGATCCCACCTCCTGGGTAACTTAAGATTATAGGCATGAGCCACCACACCTGGTATCTGTATTATTCCTTATAATCTATCTATCTATTTATCTATTATCTATCTATCTATCTATCATCTATCTATCTATCTATGCATACCTATAATTATTTCAATATACTTGTATCTTCTTAGATTGATTGGCTACTAAGAAAATCTGGATTGTGCTGAAATTTCTACAGGATGGTTAATGTTTTCCACTTGCTGTTCACAGCAACAGTAACATGTGGTGATGGCTATATCATGCTTGGAAAGGGGGATGCTGCAGCTTTGTTTCAGGTACAACTTTTGGGATAGTTACTGTCCAAAAGTCATATTTGTGGCTGTCATGCAACCAGGTATCAAAGTGGTCAATTAAAACAATGAGTCAATCTAAAAAAAAACATTTACTGCAAAAGTACAAACAAAAGACAAGAAAATATATAGATGAAAACATCACATTTATCCCATAAATAGATAACTATTATTTGTGAATCAAAAATAAATTAAAAGTTGGGCACCACAGATCATACCTATATTCCCAGCTACTTGGGAGGCAAAGATCAGGAGGATTGTAGCACCAGGCAAAAAGTTAGTGAGACCATATTTCAATCAATAATCCTGGTGTGGTGGGGTACAGCTGTAGTCCCAGATAAATGTAAACTATAGGTTGGAGGATTATAGTCTAAGTCAGTACTAGGCAAACTCATGAGATTCTATTTGAAAAAAATAAGTAAATCATAAAAGGACTGGGTCTGTGCCTCAAGTGGTAGAGCACCTGCCTAGCAAGCACAAGATTTCCTGTTTCAAGCCCAGTAGTTCCAAAACAAAAATAAATGAATAAATGAATGAAAGAAAGAATGAATGAATAAATAAATAAATAATAAAACAGGAGTTGTGGCTCAGTGGTATAGTGCATACTTAGCAAGCACAAGACCCTGAGTTTAAACCCTAATACCACCAAAAACAAAAACAATGAGATGTGGGAGGTGGACTCCTTAAAAACACAAACCAAAAAACAGAGAGGACCTAACTCCCTGCTATTTCATTTTCCCAGAAAGCATATTACACAGAATTCAAGGAGTTTATCTTTGTCAGTATACACTAGTTAATACATTCTAAGATCATATTAGCCCTTTGATAAATGCATTATATTGCTAGGTTAATTATACCTCCCTATTCACAATTCAGCTTCCTAAATATCCAGCCCATTGCCAAATATATATGCATAAATGATAGGATGAAAGGATTTAAAACTAAATGATTATTGCCCCCCAAGCTGGGAGATATTTATTCCCCAATCTCTGAGCAAAGTGTAGTACAATTCAGTGTCTTTGAACTTTTTAAATTTTCTAGAAGAAAAAGGAAGAGAAAGAAACTTAAATGAGGTGATGTTTTGTTTCATGATATGAAGCAAACCCTAAAATATAGCAAGATACATTTTAACTTTTGTCTACTCTCCCTTTCATCTGTATTGTCTGTAACACTTATGCTTTTTAGTTTCTCAGGGTCACTGAGGTATTGAATAAAGAAATACTTAATTGATGTTATTTTTCTCTTATTACATTGGAAATCTAATAGAAATTGTGTTTTTAAACTCTCTATATACAGATATATGTCTATTTACACACACATATAACCAATTGATAGGTAAACATATATATCACAGTGATTTAGTCTTAATACACATGGTTCAAAAGAGTTTGACAACTGAAAGGACACACTTTAGGCACATTTTTGCTGGGCTTTCTCCTTTTTAATGTTGATATCCATGTCCAGTCTTGGGAGTCTCTGCTGTTAGCCCTCACACTGGCTTCAGATCATGCACAACTTATGACTGAAGGAAACTGGGAAATAAATGTATATGCTCCTTCACACACATGAAGGAGCACGGTAAAGTCTAATCAATCACTTGTATTTTTGTATTCCTACTTCCCAAGTATATAATAAAGATTACAAGGACAGTAATTAAAGAAACGTCACAACAGGTTCTCTTAATTTGTTTTTGGCATTATTTTGGTTTATTTATTTATTTTATAGCTCTGGAGTACATAGCTAGAAAATTAAAAGACAAGAGTATAAAAATCATGGGAAAAGTTGGCAAGTGAGTTTGTTCTGAATTCAAAGAATTTTCCTAAAAATATAGATTGTTAGGAGTGACAGCCATTATCTGAGTTCTGAGTTTAATGGACTATAAGCTATCTGCTAAAAACTGCTAATATTATCCTACAAGTATCTATAATCATCTCATAATAAGAATGATCATATCATTACCTCATGAATTCAGGACATTTAAGAGGGAGTGAGTGGGTGAGCCAGGTGTACTTATGTCTGGGCAATAGACATGGATTACAATGGCCAAGAGATCACATCATGCTGACAGTGGCCTGCAACTGTGAGTTCATTACTGAATTCAGCCACATTTCAAGTGCTTGTTCAGTTGTTTGTGTTCCTTTTGCTTTTTGTAATACCCAGAGTATTTATCTCCACATATCTTCCCATGATGCCTCTTATCCTTCAAATTTTAGCCCTATTACCTCCTTTTAGAGAGCCCTTTCCTAAACAAGTTTTTCTAATGCCATCCATACTACAACTCTATCATGTCACTGCTTTTCTTTTTTCACAGTGACAATCATGATCTGAAATTGATTGATTTATTTAGCAGTTAATTTTCTCTTCCATTCAAGTGCAACCTCCAGGAGAAAAGGAACTACCAGTGGTCATATATACAGCCAAGTCTTCAAAATGTGGAAGAACTCCTGGCTCAATAAAAATATGTTGGGTACATGAACAAACAACTACCTAAGCTACCTTTCTAGCTTAGATTGGTGTTTGTTTCCGGAACTGGAAAGAATGAGAAATAAGCGGAACTTAATGTGTACAGTACTTGAAGTTTTTATGCTGTAGTCATTACACTTTTGAAAGCCATAGGTTTGGTTCTGTGTTAACAGGATTTTAAGAAGTTTTGATTCATTTGAACAAAAGATATGTGTTCTCATTTGGAATAGAACTTCTATTGGAGTTATTTTCAGCATATTCAGATTAAAACTTGCCTTTGTGGTAGATGTAAATAATCACAGAAATGCCATATGAAATATTCCAAAAATGAATGCCTTCCATATAAAAGTCTTTACAGTAAATGAAAATCATTCCATGTTTTACAGAAATACAGGAATAGCCAAGTGCACATTCTACCAAGAAGGAATTTAATGTTATGTTTGTAAACACCAGGATTTTTCTACTTTAGTCTTACCAGTATTCAATTACAACCTTGAGATTTACCTATCAAGTGCTATTAGTATAAAAGAAAAAAACAACCTGAAATTCTAAGTGGTTGATTCCGCTCTTCTCTTTTTGAACATGGGACCCCAATAAATCTGCAAACTGTCCCTATTATCTCAAATTGCACAAAAATTCTTTGACAAACATATTATTATATGTCATTGAAAGAAAAAGTAACAATTTGGGGATGGATTTATATTTCTAGAGCCTGTGCTTCTCACATGTGAAAAAGAGTAAAGTCAGGCCAGGCATGGGGTTCATTCCTGTAATTCCTTCATTCATGAAGTTGAGGAAAGAGAATCTTGAGTTCAAAGCCAACTTGGTCTACACAGTGAGTTCCTGGTCATTTTGGGCTACATAGTGAGATACCAACACAAAAGAAATAAAAATTAAACTCATAAGTAGTACTTTAAAAGTGAGTGAGAAAAAGACTATTTTTCCTTTCTTATACTTTTCAGGATTCTTACAATAGATACAGGAGAAAAATTATTAAACACAAAGTTCTTATCTTATATGAAATAATTGTCCAGCTTGGTCTAAATCCAGTAACAGTACTAGACTGTGCAGAAACAAAACAGACAACACTTAACATTTGAATGACATTAGAAGGGCAAGTTATCTAAAAATCTTTCTAAAGTAGTATCTTTATTTCCCCAATATTTTTGATTTGCTCCTAAAATATTATCTTAGTTAAGATTTTATCCACAGTGTGTCTTTAATAAGAGATAATTTTTTCCACTTCACCTTTCTCCTAAGTCCTTCCTTCTCACATTCCTTAGATTATTAATAAAAGTATTTCAAGTTGCAAGTCTGTCATGAATCCCTAGTGACATCTTTGTAAACAGTATTTTAAAGGTTATTTCTAGATCTTAGTTAAATGTTATTAAGCCTTTAGGGAAAGTGACAAAGATACTCAGTAACATAGACTAAGAATCTTTGAAATATGATGAAATTTCCACTAACAGTCACTAAGAAAAAACTGTTTGTGATTCCTGACAAGAAAAACTAGCTTGGCTGCTGGCTTGCCTTTGTTTCTCAAATATAGAACCTGAAGTAGAAAAGAGGATGATGCTGGTAGATTCTACAGCTTGAGAAAAATGGTAAGAAGTCTCAGGGAGGGAAGACATAGGGAGCTCCTTCTGCAATACGAGCAACTAGGGGATTGAGGTCAGAGAAAAATTAAAAGCCACATGGCTTTCCAGAACTTTACAGTTGTGCCTTTTTCTCTCCCTTACTCACCCATGGGAGGGGGGGTGATAGTTACCTATATCTGTATCATTGTGAATATAAAAACCATGTCACCACAGCAAAACCATCCAGAGGTAGACGCAATTGGTTCCAGCTGAGGCGGTAAGAACATAAGTGTAGAGTACATAAGTGTCCTGAGAGAAGTGTTCTTCTTTTCTCTCCTGCCTAAGAGAGAGGAGAGATGCAGTTCAGGGCAAAGAATAGTGTTAGGGATCAAAAAAGATATACAAGGAAAATACCAATTCAAAGGAAAGCTTTTGATGATATTGATTTTAAACCCAATTAAAGTAGAACCTAAAAGAAGAGCATGATACTGCTGAAGGTACAGTAATTTTGGCTTGAGATGGGATAAACTTGTGAGGATGGAATGAGGGCAGTGTTTGGATGTCACTGAGCAGATTACAGCAGTTACTCTCATTTCTGAGGTGTGTCCCATGTTCTCAGAAGGGCAAAATCTCTGAACCATCTTTTGCTCTTCCCCTAAGTAACAAATAACCAATCAATATAGCTGATTATACTCACAGAAATATAGGTCTAAATATATACTTATAAATAAAGAGTGCATTAATAGAAATAGAAATAATTATATGGATTCATGATCTTATATATTTATCTAATAAATATGTGTTCATTTTTATTTTAAGTCCAGTATCTGAAAAGACATCACAGATGTTGGAGAAATTAGAACCTCATATTAGGTGGTAGAAATGAAAAATGATACAACTACTTTGGAAAATAATTTGATGTGGTGCTTCAATTTGGTTAAATATGAAATTTGGTATGCTTATAAGAAAAATGAAAATGTCTATACAAACAACTCTGCATTAATATTAATAGCAGCATTATTCATAATAGCTAAATATATGTATAACTGAAATGTTGATCAATTGCTAAATTTATGAATACAATGTAGAACACCTATACAATGGAATATTATTCAGCAATAAAAATAAATGAAGTACTGATACATAAAACAACATGTTTAAACCTTGAAAACTTTGCCAACAGAAACAAGAGAGTAACAAAAGACTATTGAATGATCATGTTTATATGAAATATTAGAATAATGAAATCTATAGAGACAGAAATTACATCAGAATTGACCAGAGCTGAGGGAACCACAATTTGTGATTGAGAAATGTGTAAAAGGGTTTCTATTTGATAGAGTGAAAATGACCTAAATTAGATTGTGGTGGTGGTTATACAACTGTGAACATACTAAAAAACCACTCAGCTGTAACACCTTCTGTGTTATGTGTATTGTATCTCAATGAAATTATTTTTAAAAAAACAGTACTAAGAAAATGAATAAGCCAAAAAAAAAGTGACTTAAGTGATTAGGTGAGAAATTCTCATGGAAGGCACCAGGAACAACAGAAATAAAAGTACAGATGATAGGCTTAACAGGGTTAATGCCCAGGTATAGGAGTCCTAGGAAAGCAGGATCAAAATTTACAAACATGTGGGCATGAGGGGGAGGGTAAAAAAAAAGAAGGTATTTATTTTATATGAAGAGCTAGATGCAAACTAAGAGATAATAATAAATACAAATAACAACGTTATCAGTGTTAGGTTGACGCGGATGGGAAGGCCAAATTGGAGCCAAATAACAAAGCAAATAGGCTTAAAGCAAGCTTTATGGAGAGTGCGCTTTCGGGCTAGGTTCACCAACCACAAAGAACAGGGCCAGAGAAGTCGTGCCTGAGAAATGGCAGCCTAGTTTTTATAATCCAGGTGAAGTCAAGAGCTTAGGGTATTGTGGAACGCTGGGATAGGTTGAGGCCTAGTGAAGGAGGGGCTCAGGGTAATATGGACCTATAAGATAGGTTGAAACCTATTGCCTACTGGTGGGGGTTGCTGTGGCAACCGTAGGGGGAGGAGGAAAGGGGAGGGTGATTGCCCGCCAGGGGAGTTGCCAGCCATGGTGAGAGTTGCTGGCCACGGGCAGAGTTGCCATGGCAACCAGAGGGGGAAGAAGAAGAGGGAGGGTGGAGTGGAAAGTCCCTGATCACCATGTGGTGGCTGCCCAGCAGCCAAACATCCCAGACTCTTTGGTATAAGGGGCACAGAATTGGTTCTGGCTACTTCCTGCTGAAAGGGGGCGGAGTTAGGGGCTAGGGATGTTTTGGGTCGTTTGACCGGTGCAGCCGGACCCCATGGAGAGAGGCTGGTAGTCATGAACCTGGAGCATTATTTGATTGAAGGTTACCCGAGTTAACTGGTATAGGCAGTCCTGGAAAAATTGAAAGAGAATGGGTGCCAGAAGCAGAAAGAGACAAATAATTACTAGGGGACCAATCAGTGGGGTGAGAATGTTAAACAGGGGTGAATTCCAGCAGCCAGGGGTGTCAGTCAAGGCAGTATTGTAGTGGCGCACCTTGTTGCTGAGCTTGTGAAGAGACTGGACATGAGTTTCCACCAGGCCTGACTCATTAATATAGTAGCAGCACTCTTCCCATAGAAAGAAGCAAGTTCCCCCTTTATCTGCCATGAGAAGGTCCAAAGCGTGGCGGTTCTGTAGGGTTACCTGAGCTAGGGAAGTTATCTGTCTTTGAAGAGAGGCAAGGGATGTTGCTGAGTCCTCAAAGCCTGTCAGAACCTGTTGAGAGAGACTTTGGGTTTGGATCATTGAGTGAGCCAGGGCACCAGAGCTGAAACCAGTAGCAGCCACTGAGGCTGCCAAAAATATGCCCACAAGGACAGGCAGGAAGACAGCCCTCCTAGTTCTATGTGGAGGTAAGGGCTGGATCCCTGAAGTAAGGCCTATGAGTTGGAAGAATTCTCCTTTCCCATACATAGTAAGCTGGGGAACCATAGAGACAGGTAAGCAGAGATGGGAAGTCAGGGCCTGTTGGGTAAGATTTTTTGAAAGTGTGTCATTACACCAAAAGAAGCCTCCTGGAGGGGCCTAGATGGGAATGGCCAGGTAAGGGAACAGCTATGAGTGGGGGCCTGGACAATGCAGCACAAAGGAAACATTTAGTTACATTGGCCAGACCTGACCTATTTAGCAAGTTGGCACCTTCCTGCACCAGGGACAGCCAGGAAATAGGGTCCCTCTGGGTTTTGTTTTGAAGACTGTTTCCTGCTTCCCTAATGGCTTTTGCCTGGTCCTTTAGTACATCAAGGATCTCTGGGACCATTCGCACATACTCCCTCCAGATCTTGAAGGTTGTTGAGGGGTATGAGGAGGCCCCATGTGCATATCCCTTGGCTATTACCCCGTTTGTCCATTTAGAATCCCAGGGATCAGGAATGTGGAGGCAGAAATCGGAGCCATCATAGTAAGCATTTAGTTTGCCTTGGGGGGGATAGTAAAAAAGGCGTCCTTGAGATTGAGGACAGAAAAATGAGTAGTATCAGGAGGGATGTTGGAGAGGATTGTGTAAGGATTTGGGACCAATGGGTGGATGGGGATAATAGCTTCATTTATTATGTGCAGATCTTGGACTAATCTATAGGACCAAGAAGGCTTTTTTATTGGAAGGATAGGTGTGTTACATGGGGAATTTATAGGTATAAGGAGACCTTGATTTAAGAGTTTGGTTATTATTGATTTTATGCCTTTGCGATGAGTTTTTGAAATAAGGAATTGGGGTCTACAGGGATATTGGTTAGGGTCCATAAGAGAAATGTGGATGGGCGGGTGGTGTGTAGCCACAATCGGGACTGAGATGTCCCAGACAATGGGGTTGACTGGAAAGGGAAAGGTGGCCTGGACAGGTCCAGGAGACAAAGGGGCTAGATGGCTGGCAGAGGCCAGAAGGAGTGAGTGGGAAGCTAGAGGTTCTGGTAGGTGGGGAGGGATGGTTATGTAGGCCCCAAGCTTTGTTAGAATATCTCGACTTAGAAGTGGGTCAGGGCAGGATGGGATGATAAGGAAAGAGTGTGCAAATATTATACCTCCAGCAGAGCAAGGAAGGGGCAGAGTTTTATATGGGCAGAAGGGAGAGCCATCAATTCCCAAAACAGAGATTGATGAAGGAACTGTTAAACCCGAGTGGGCAGGCAGCAGAGAATAGGTAGTCCCCATGTCCAAGAGGAAGGAGATGGACTTACCCGCTACCTGGAGCATGACCCTGGGCTTGGCAAGGGTGATTGGGGTCCCCGAGTCAAGGTGTCGTCAATCTTCCCCCAGTCCAAGAAAGTTGGGGATCTGGATGTCTGGTGGGGCTGACCCTCCACGAGGAGCCGCAGGGGATAAGCCCTGTCCAGAATAATCTGATCCCCAGTGACCCACCTGTTTGCATTTTGGGCAGGGATTAGTTGGAAGTCTCGAGTTGGGGCATTGGTGAGCCCAGTGGCCTTCCTTGCCACATTTGAAGCAGGCCCCTGGAGGTGCTGATGGGAGGTTTCAGGTTCCTCCTTTGACTCGGGGCTGTGGTCCAGCCAGCCACAGTGCTGCCACCAAGGCTTGAGTTTGGAGGGCCACCTTCTGTTGGAGGTGTTTTTGGCAGTTTGACTCTGCTCTTTTTGGGCATTAAAAACTTTAAATGCCATTTTCATCAAATCCTGTATAGGGGTTTGAGGACCATCCTTGGCCTTTTTTAGTTTAGCTGTAATATCTGGTGTGGACTGAGATATAAAATGTCCAGCCAAGATTGCTGCCCCAATGGGGTAGGTGGGGTCTAATTGGGTATATTGGGTGAGGGTCTTCTGGAGGCAGTTAAGAAAAAGGGCTGATTTTCATCAGCCCCTTGGGTTACCTTGTGGTGTTTGTCAAAATTTACAATTTTGTTGGACACTGTGTCCATGCCCTGTAGGAGGCATTGAATCATTATGTCTTTCCTGCGATGGCCTGGAGCTTCGGGTTGGTAGTCCCAGTTAGGGTCGAGGTCGGGAATTGCATCTTCCCCAACAGGGACTGTGGGGTCAGCCAAGTGGTTTTGGTCAGCATAATGCTGGGCAGCAACTTTGATGTGTTCCCATTCATTGGGGTAAGGGTGGAAGCCATAATGACAAACATGTTGTGTCAAGTTAAGTCATAGGCCTGAGATAGATAGCAGAACTCTTTGGCATAGACAGAGGGGTTGGCAGAAAAGGACTCCAGGCGCTTTTTTATCTGTGATAGGGCCTGGAGGGAGAAAGGGAACATGGACTCTGACCGGTCCTTCCACTCCAGCCACCTCTCAGAGAAGACAAAGGAGAATGGGTAGGGAAGGGCGGTGTGAGCAGGTGTGGGAGGCTATTGGGGATGTTGGAGGGCAGGGAGTGGGTGGAGCAGAGGGAGTGGGAGGCAAGGCCGAAGGAAGTGGCTGCTTGGGGGGGAGGGTTCTGTGGGTGAGGGAGGGGGAGGGGAAGCCGGGTGGGGTTGTGGTCGCCGGGGAGGGGGTTCAAGGAATTTGGTGGACTCAGACAGAGAAGAAGGGTTGGGGTATGGGGAAGGGGATCCAGAGGAATTGGGTGTTTGGGCGAGAAGGATCTGGGAAGGAGAACATTGGAGGCACAGAGAGGGGCGAGAGTGCAGTTCCCAGAAGGCTTGTACATATGGGACCTCAGACCATTTATGGGTTCAACAGCAAAAGCTGTCAAGATCAGTGAGGATATTAAAATCAAAAGTGCCCTGTGGAGGCCATTTTGAGTTGTTGTCTAAGGTGTATTGTGGCCGTGCCGTGGTGCAGTAGAAAATGAGCCACTTGTGGCAGAGGTCTGGAGAGAGTCCCAAATTTTGGAAATTTGAGAGGAGACAGGACAAAGGAGTTCCTGAGTCCGACTTGGATTGGGAGGACCCCATCCCCGAATTGTTGGAGAGTCTCAACCTTTAGGGAAGAGTCCCTCACTAAAAGAGGAGACCCGGTTCGGAGGAGGCAGCCGTAGGGGAGATGTCTCTCCGGGTGCCCAGGTATGAGGAGAAATGGAGGGGCTGATCCTGGCATGGCTGCGACTAGGACAGGGGCCCGAGGAGGAACAAAACAGGATGAGGAGTCTCACCCAAGCTGTAGCTGGAGCATGATCCGGAGAGGAGGAAGGGCCTCAAACCAGGCCCAGGGCCCCAACTGCCTGGAGTCGGGTGAGGCTCGCTTCCTCCCTGGTTTTGGCATAAAATGTTAGGTCGACATGGATGGGAAGGGCCAATTGGAGCCAAATAATAAAGCAAATAGGCTTAAAGCAGGCTTTATTGAGAGTGTGCTCTCGGGCAAGGTTCACCATCCCCAGAGAACAGGGCCGGAGAAGTCACACTGGAGAAATTGCAGCCCAGTTTTTAAAATCTGGGTGAAGTCACAGCTTAAGGTATTGAGGAACGCTGGGATAGGTTGAGACCTAGTGAAGGAGGGGCTTAGGGTAATATGGACCTATAGGATAGGTTGAAACCTATTGCCCACTGGCCTGGGGGTTGCTGTGGCAACCATAGGGGGAGGAGGAAAGGGGAGGGTGATTGCCTAATGGTGGGAGTTGCCAGCCTTGGGCGGAGTTGCCATGGCAACCTTAGGGGGAAGAAGAAGAGGGAGGGTGGAGTGGAAAGTCCCTGACCACCATGTGGTGGGTGCCCAGCAGCCAAACAATCAGTATCTATCATGAGAATAGAAATCAAATATGTAATTCAAACTATCAGTAAATTATTTCTAAAGAGAATGAGGAAAGGAAAAATAGAATAAAAATACTAAAAGAAAATGTAAAATGTGAAATAAGGTCTCAAAAATAAATTTCAACAAAAATAACTATAATGAATGTAAAATAGACACAACAATAAGAAATCAGAGATTCTCCTATTGAATTTTAAATTACTAACATGATCCAGCAATATATGTATCAGGAAAGACAGATTTGGGATTATAGGTGGGAAAAGAGTTGGAAATGAGGGGTTTTACTGAGCTTTACCACCCACTTTTTTTTTTTTTTTCAAAATCTGTTATTTGATATTGGGTTTTGTCTCAGACATTGGAAGGGCAAATAGCTGACTGTTCACTTCAATATCATTCTGCCATCCCATCTTGATTTATATTCATACAAGATTTTCAATCAAGATGAAATACCAGGTTTTATACATCTAAAAAACTGCTTGAGGGAAATACACTCTTTAATACCAACTTAACAGAATTTATTAACAATAAAGTGTGGCTTGCATAAAAAGTAGTTTGGTTGCTAGTACCTGCTAAAATTTCCCTGCCTTGGTGGTTCAGATGTTTCTTCATGAGTCTAGCTGCACAGGTGTACTTTTCAGAAAAGATTTAGAGTCAGTTCCAGCTATAACTGATAGGCACACATGTATTTTATATCCAATAATCTTAAATATATTTGAAAAATTTTAGAAATCTTACACAAAGCCTTTGTGGAAGTGCATAAATTATATTTCACTGCCACCTTGTCGGAATCTGGATTAAAAGAGTAGTAGGTTTTTAATATAGTCAAATAAATTTCTGGCAATGTTACCATCAAGAGCAGATAAATCCTGCTGTCAGAGTCTTTTGCTTCTCTATAAGCCTTTGTGGGAAGTGGGCATCTGTTTCAATAATCCAAGTGTGTTGTGACTGTAGGAACAGCCTATAAGCAAGCAGTGCTGACAAAAATTTTCTATATTAAAATGTCAAACTTTGAAAATTGGACCACTCTTAAATTTGGAATAAAATTATGCTTTTTAGGTAAGACATTGGACTGTCACATTTATAATTCGATGATATTTGGTTTTTTTTGCCTCAGTCTTGATCAAATATTAATTTTCACATTTGGCTATGTGGTAATATTATATATTCAGAATGTCCTTGTAGTTGGAATGGCTCAAGTGGTAGAATGCATGCCTAGCAAGTGTGAGGCCCTGAGTTCAAATCCCAGTACAACAACAACAAAAAAACCCAAAAAAACCAACTGAGCAGAGATCCTTATAAATAAATATCTGGGAAAAGATATATGAGCCAAGCATCATTCAAAAGAAAATATAGGGTAGCAATTATAAAAGCAAACTAATAAAACCTTTATACCCAGAAAATGTTTATTCATATCAAGTACACATGGCCTAGTCTGATAAAGGACCACATTTAAAATTGCAAATAAAGCCTAGAAAATGAATGACAAAATCATGCAAATTGTTAACCTATGGTGTAATAAATTTGAAATAAAAAATTACTGCTAAGAAAATGTTATATACCTAAAAATTGCATTAAAGGAGTAATAAGTTTAGGGTTAAAGATGATAAAAAATTAATAATATTATAATTAAATGATATTAAAATACTAAATGTCAAATGTTGTGCAACAGAACTAAAACAGTATAGAAAACTTGTACTTCAGCTTAGTAAAGACTGAAAACAAAAAAGCCAAATATTTATCGCTAGGAACAAGAAAATAACAAGCAAGTAAACTCACAAAATAAAATAGAGAAAAAATGTGGAATACAAATAAAAAATTAACAAGCAGGTTTTTCTGAAAAGAGTTAGGTAACCCTATAGCAAGAAAGATCAAGAAAAAATGTGAATAAACAAAATACAGAAAATAAAAGGAGAGCAAGTCAGACAAAACATTAAAAGAAGTATATTAAAAATAGTAACTGCAATAAGTTTGAAAAATGGATAAAATAAAAATATTTCTTCCAAAACTTGTACTCATGTATGTAAATGGAAAAATGAGACCGGTTGAAACTATTCTAGGAATGGGGGAGGGGAATGAAAGAGAATGATGAAGGGGGTGAATTAAGTAAAATATATCATAAGCACTTTTGTAAGTGTCACCATGTACAACAATAACAAGATAATTAAAAATTTTGGAGAAAACTCTGCTAATATATAAAAAATATGTATGAGAAGATGCAAACACTTGAATATGCCAAAATTTCTAAAAAAGCTAAAATGGTAAGAATGTAATTTAGGATGAATAAGGTGTAAATAGTGTGTATACACATGTATGTAAGTACAAAAATGATACCTATCGAAACTGTTCCAGGAATCAGGGGAAGGGAGATGAAAGAGAGCAGTGGAGGGGGTGAATTCAAGTATGATATAGTTGATACATTGTAAGAACCTTTTTAAATGCTACAATGTACCTCCACCCAGCTCAAGAATTAAAAAAAATGTTATCATCCCCATTTTCTATAAGTTGTTTTTCATAAAAAGAAGTGAGGTCTTTGAACTTTTTATAATGCAGTGAAACTTTGATTTCAAAGCTGATTAAAGACAATTATACTAGTGTAGTTAGCTTCAAATCACAGAAAAACATACAATGGTTAAATGAATATTTTTTTCTCTCTTCAGAAGATACCCACAGGTATGATTTTCTTTTATTTATTCAGCTACTTAAAATGAAATGAGAGATGTAAGTCTATTTTTATCTTTTCACTCTGGTTATACTAGCAGATTGACTTTCATCCTTATCCTTGTAATCTCCTGGTTGTGAGGAGACTGTTGCAACTCTTATACC
The DNA here is from genome assembly GCF_047511655.1 of Castor canadensis. Taxonomy (NCBI): domain Eukaryota; kingdom Metazoa; phylum Chordata; class Mammalia; order Rodentia; family Castoridae; genus Castor; species Castor canadensis. The sequence goes on along the minus strand of NC_133394.1, from coordinate 30,435,033 downwards.
CCAATGACCTTCAAGATGATGAAAGGGAAGAAAGAAGAAGACACAATTCTCCTTTTTATCACTAAACTGAGAGCTGTCCTAGAAACCTCTGTAGATGACCTCAACTTATATCTCATTGGCCAAAATTGCATCCAGTAGCACACCTAATTTAAGGAGATTTGGAATACTAAGAGAAATGACTATTTTCATTTACGTTCATCTGCATTCCTCAAAGTATGATCTGTGAACTCTCATTTTCAGAGGATTTGCAAAGTCAACTTTCATTATGGTTTTTGATGGTTTTATTTTTCACAAGTGTGCAGTGAAGTTTTCAGTGACTATGTGGTATGTGATAATGTCATTACTCTGATAATTATAGAATGAATGTATGCTCATGCATTTCTGTGTTTTAAACATTTCTTAGTTTTAATTTCTATTACAACACCCATCAAAAGGCTTAACCATATAAATAAAAACTCTTTGGAGTTTCCAGACATTTTTTTTTTAAGCGCAAAAGGGTCTTGTGAAAAAAAGATTGAAAACTTGTGGCTTGGTAGCATCAACCACTGAGAAAACTACTGTGTTGAAAATAAGTTATTGAGTTTTATCAGCAAAGAAGACATACGGGCTTGATAGTGAGTAAGGGACTAATGGAGTCTGATTGGTCCATACAAGAAAAAAATTATAACACTACTTAATTTAAAAACATGGATAATTCCTAAAGGAACCATTAGAAAAAGTGACTACAGCTCATATTAAACATTAATATATCATGACCAAGTAGAATTTATTCCTGAATGCATAAACAGTTTTTTTATCAGAAAATGTATTAATGTAATTCACTACATAAATGGTTTGAATTATTAAAATCATATGACTACCTGAAATTCAAAATGAATTTTATAACAAAAATTACCAGACAATTTTGAGCAGAAGGGACATTTCATTTGATAAATAATATTTACCAAAATCAAACACTATAATAAATGAATTTTTAGAAAGATCAGGATCAAGATAAAGGTGTCCTTTATCACTGAAACTGAAATATAGGTTTGGAGATCCTGCATAATATGGATAGATAGATGATAGATAGATAGATCGATTGATAGATAGCTAGATAGCTGGATATAGGCTTGTTTAAGTTTTCTTTTTTCAGATGATATATCTACATGAAAACTGAAAAAGAATCAACAAGTTATTAAAGCTAAAAAGAAGTCATGCTGAATGCAAACTAATCTTATAAATATGACTTGTATTTTTTTGGTTCTAGCAGTAAAAATAGGAAACTAAAATTGACAACACAAAAACTGACCAATCTAAACTTAGAAACTTAAACATTGTTTCTACTGTCTGTTAAGAGAACTAATATGTCATTTCATGGATGGTCATTGACAAACAAATATTGCAAAGCACCATCCTAGGTGAGTGGCATAAAAAGTTGTCAAAAATGAAAACACTGGCTTTGCTTGCAGGAAACAGCCCAGGAAAATGAGATATGGACCAAGGGGTAAGGTCTTATGTTTGCATCTAATACAATAACATAGCTCCTTTTTCTTAACACTGGTTGCTTTTGAAGCTATGCTTTTGACTTAAATATAGATGTATAAAATAATGTACTTTTTCCTATTGAGAAGGATAGTAACTTTCCTTAAAAATAGGTATCTAATTTTCTGCCATCAATTAAATTTTCATTGCAGTCTTGCAGTGAGTGGTGCACACAAATCCATTAGACAGGAAGTAGAAAACATGATTCTTGACTAAGAGGTCCTCAGAAATAGAACACAGGCACATGAACAACTTAATAACAACTACAGAACCATCGCCCAGTACAGTAAGCTTCTGGAATGAGAACTAAGTAGTAGTAATCACATATAAATTATTAAGTCTATATTTTTTCTTTCGACTATATGCAACAACTCACACTATGCTAAATAATTAACCATAAGTTAAAGCATGCTAAATAATTATGCATGAATTAAGGATGATTTAATTTCAAATCATTAAGTCACCTCTGAGGATATAATTTTAAATTCCAAAACGGAGCCTATTGCTATAGTTAGATATTCAAAAACTGATTTTCATGTGGATGAGGCAATTTGTTGTTTCTTGAAAACAACCTGTCTTCAAATACTTTCATGTTCCTTGTTCATATGCATTTCTATGAAAAAAAGAACATTAGCCTCAATTTTTTTCTAGATCATATTCATTATATTATGATGAATCCAATTAAAACACTTTCAATTTTTGAAAAAGTCAAGGTTGGAAAGGAAGAATCTCTGATTTTTTAAAAGAATAATAGTCTCATTTTTACATCTGATTGCATAAAAACCATAATAAAATATGCTGTCATTTCACAAAGATTTAAGGAACAAGCAAAACCAGTCACTGAATTGCTACTTCCCAGTCTCAGGAGTGTTGCAGTAAACTGATCCGATCAGATAGAGTAGGTGATGATGTACTAAAACAGTGTCTGCTGATTTCCCTGGTATAAATACCCCCACGGTGGTCAACTTCAAGCTTTATTGGAATTCCTTAATATTTACTGAGTTTCTACAACACTTACAAACCAGCACACCATAGTCTCTGTGTTTTGAAAGCATGCCCTTTTCATCATATTGTAGACTTACTGCTTCTTTTCTTTCATGCTCTGATTACTAGAGAGATAAAGATACTCTTTATAAACAGTGAAAGTATCTATATCCTATTTTTAATATGTTTGTGAGGAAAAAAGTTCTGCAAATGTCTGAGACATTTGAAACATTGCAACAAATGAGACCATACCTTAACAAGTCTTTGTATTTAAAACAAATTTTAAATTTTGTGACATGGTGTGTACAGGTTTTATATTTTTGATGATATATTTTCTGCATTTCACCAATACTATTTTCATACTTCAATGAGTAGACTCAGCTATGAGAAAACTTTATCTACCCAGTATCCTCTAGCCAAATTTATTTTTCTCATTTTTTTGTCAGTGTGGGAGTTTGAACTCAGGGCTTCCCACTTGCTATCAGGTATATCACTTGAGCCACACTTCCAACCATTTTGCTATAATTATTTTAAAGATAAGGTCTTGCTTTTTGCCCAGGCTGGCCTGTCACGTGATCCTCTGATTTTACACATTCTAACCACTGTAGCTGGAATGACAGATACAAGTCACTGTGCCCTGCTATTGGTTTAGATGAAGTCTCCTGAACTATTTTCCTAGGTTGGCTTAGAACTGCACTACTTTACCCCATCTCAGTCTCCATCATAGCTAGAATTACAGGCTGAGCCACTGGTGCCTGGATAAATATACTTTCCATACTTGCTTTAAAAACTCCTCTGGTAGCCAGGTGTGATGGCACATGCTCACAATGCCATCACTAGGGAGTCTGAGGCAACAGGATCTCTAGTTTAAGGGCTATATAACCAGACCTTGTCACAAATAAACAAACAAATAAATGCGTCAGTGTTTCACACATTTAGCACTTAGCTATAAAACACCTTAGACTTGGTTTATCTGAGTTACTGCAGTGTGGGTTATTTGTGATAGGAATGTTAGAGTTGTAGCTGGATGCTATTTTTGTGACAATTGTTATATTAATGTTTTGTCATCAGGCTTTGGAAACCTGCCAGTTCTCTGGGGCTCTTTGACATAACTATGTTAGTACCACAAACAAGTGGAAGTGTCACTAGTTTTGAGTTTGTGGCATGTTGAAAGGAGGGGGAAATGTAGACAGTTTGCCTGATATTCTAGCTGTCTACCTCCTCCGTACATGGAGAAACAAGGTTGCACTCAGATTATTTTGGTTTCCAGGAAAGATTCTAGGAGATGAACTGATTTAAATTGCAGACAGCTTCACATCAAATTTTTGATTAAAGTCTGCCATTTAGTCTCCATAAATCTCAATAGGACACTTAAATAGAGAAAATAAGAATTTGACATGCAGTAAGTCAGGAGGGCAAAGGTAAGATAAGGATCTTAAGAGATAAAAAGGAAGAGGGAAAATATTTTGGGAACCTATTGAAAAGGTATTATATCAAAAAGATTATTTGAATGGTTCAGTTTTGATAAGGAAAGGAAAACAACTCATTTATACCAGGGCTATAGAATGGTACATGTAACATATATTGAAATCTCAGAGAAGCAGTTCCCTGGAGAAATTTCATTTGATACATTATAGCATAACATAAACAAAGGTAATGGAGGAAAGGCATGATTATACCCTTAAGGGCTTGAAAGCATATGTAAAGGTGATTATACCTTTAAAAACTTGATTTCATAGAAATAAAGTTGGTAATGATACGTCCATTTCATCTTAAATTGAATAATAATTTATTGATTATACAGTTCATGTAAATTATCCTAAGGGTTGTGTGGTGACCATAGATTTGAATAAACTGCATGGTTTTAATCATAAGAGCTTATACTTTACCAGGGAAATGAAATTGCAAATAACTAGTTTTACTATGTGGCAGGCTGTGGTAAGAACTTTATAGTGGTACAAATAGGTCATGAAACCTTAGGGAACTACTTAGTTCTGGGCAAGTAACTTAGCTCTGGTGAACATCTAGTTTTGAGGTGGAATATTAAAAGATTCCTTGGAGTTACATAGAAGATGTCTTAGGAACAGAGACATTCAAAATACAGGATTTCTCTTTCTATTGTTCATTTTTTGATCATACTTTATTGATTGCTCTATGACATTCCAGATGCCATATTTGATGCTTGGAGGGAAGACGAATAAGACATAGCTTCTGCCGTCAAAGAAATAGTTGTGACCATTCTTGTCAAGAAAGCAATTTATTGTTCCCCCCTCCCTTTTCTCTTGTAGTATAAACATATTGACACAATTTTTAAAAAATTATTTTTGGCTCAGTCAGTTAGGATTATAAATGGAGACAATAATACAGTAGGAGCAGAGGTGGGAAATTAATAAATCAGAAAAGATAGCAAATAAATGTGATAGAATGGGGAAGAACCTAGGATTGTTCTTCTTTGTGCTAATAGAATTATTGAACTTTAGCCCCTGGGATAGACTTCTTTTTTTTACACTCCTGTCTTGTGACAAAAATTATTTTGAGTAATAATTATGTTATATTTAGTAATAATCATTCTGCTGATTTGTTCTTCATGAATAAAACAATTGATACTTTAAAAGAGAACTGTTTTCAATTTTAAAGCTATTCCAATGAGAAACTAATTTCCTGTTGTGAGTTTCTATTTGCTGCTATAACAAATTATGACATGCGTCATCCTAAAATGACACAGATTTATTTTCTTACTGTTCTGGAAACCAGAAGCACAAAGTGAATGTCATGGACTAATATCAAGCTATTCAGAACTGAGTGCTTTCTTGAGCTTCTACAGGACAATCCCTTTCCTTGCCTTTTCCTGCCTCTAGAGGATGTTCTCTTTCTTCTTGCTTGGGATCCAGCAACTACAGGACCCCAAGTCTCTACTTCCCCTGTTTTTTCTCTGCTTACTCTTTTGAATCTCTTTTACTTATAAAGACCCTTGTGATAACATTGGGCCCTCCTGGGTAATCTGTGCTAATCTCTCCATTTTAAAATCTTTAATCACACTTGCAATGTCCCTTTTGCCATGTAAGATGATATATTCATAGGTTCTGGGGATTAGGGATAAAACATCTTTGTGTGTGTGGAGGGATGTCATTACTTTGCCTATCATTCCAATCAAAATGTCTTATAGTTCACCTTTTGCTGTACATTTTATACACATTTTATATGTAGTATTTATACAAGCAAATACTCCAGATGCTCACATGGATCAACAAAATGGAAGGAATTCAAGTACTATTTGTCTTCATAATTACTGTGCTCTATAACAGCAAACTAAAGACAAAAATGTGTTTTTTAAAACTCTAATTAAGCACAGGGTTTTTTATAGGCATTGGAGAAGTGAAGTGTACCAAATATTAGATTAAAAAATTCTGAACTGCTATGAGTTTACATTTGAAATGAATACATTTAGTTGAGTTTATTTCTATCAGTTAGCCAGTTGTCTAAGTGGAATTTACCTAAAATCACTGAAATGAAAAAAACAGTATTTATTAAAGGATAAGCAATAAAAATGGGCTAATGCTAAACTCATTTGTGGATTAGCAAAACTATAGTAACTGTAGCAATTGTTTAAAATTTAGATCATTCAAAGATGTTCTTCTTCATGGAGGAGTAATTTATACTCAGGTTGTTTAGAATCCACAGTTCAGGTGGAAAATTAAAAGCAGGCAGATCTGCATCCCTTTATTGTTTGTACCCAACACAGACTATTTGTTACCCCACCCTTGATTGCCAGTAAATTAATTACATTCTTTCCTGGTATATTTTTAAAAATATGTGTTTATCAAAATCTAATCTGCCTATTTCAAGTACAGAAAGTGCTACTATAAAAAGACATTTGCAATCCAAAGAGTCACTGTACAAATTCCCATAATCAAAAACCTTAGGCTTTCTGGAGAAAATGGAGATAGTACTGAGAGGGCACAACACTCAAAAACTTTTCTTTTTATACACAAAAATTGATAGGACTCAATCCCAGATTCTCAGAGGTAGAGATTAGAATGATTGCAGTTCAAGGCCACCTTAGGCAAAAAGTTAGTAAGATACCATTTCAACAAACAAGGTGGGTGTGATGGTACATGTCTATAATCCCAGTAATGCAGGAGACATAGGTAGGAGGATTGCTATCTGAGGCAAAAAACAAGATCCTATCTTAAAAAATTAACTAAAGGAAAAAGGGCTGGGGCATGGCTCAAATTGCAGAGCACTTGCCTAACAAGGGCAAGACCCTGAGTTCAATCCCCAGTACTATTAAATCTAGACCTAAAGTTTTCTTGGAAGGTGTGTTTGGAAGGTTTGTAGTTTAAAACTTACTGAGAAGTGGTAAAGAGGGAATCATCTGAAATCAGTTTAAAAGTAGCAGCATAGTAAAGATGATAAGTTCAGGAGTGACTCTTCATGCATGTGGTGACCCAAGGCATCCAATAGATGTTCCAGGAGTGTGCATGTGTGTATTCTATACATGCCTGTGTGTCATGATTCAGTGGGGTATAGTCTTCTGCCTTCACCTAGCTTTTCTCACTGATGAAGTTGTGCATAAGCAAATGTGAAATTAACATTGTGCTCAAGTTGGTCCTCAATTTATCAATCTCTTTGGAAGCATTTGTATTCCTAAAGCAAGTGTTATAGTTGAACCCACTCTAAGGTCACTTCAATTGTGACTGGCAGCATGGAAAAAGACAAAACTCTGTTTTCCAACATGTAGATTAGAAAACCAGCCTGATACTGGGTGACCAGCTAATATCATATTAGCAGCATAGTGGCTGTGACAAGGTCCCACCCCTCCCCTACTTATTCAGGTTATCAGATTTGCCCTCTGGCCTTAACTTGACCTTGATTCCTTTTGGAGAAAACTCCTCAAAAGCTATGACAAAGTCCAATCCCCTTGTTGTGTTTGCCCTTGATCTAATGTCCACATATGAGGGAGAACATACGATTTTTGGTCTTTTGGGCCAGGTTAAGCTCACTCAGAAGGATGTTGAGCACATGATAAAGAGAGAGCACAAAAGGAAGGTATGAGGATAGGTAAGACACCTAAAAAACTAGATAGCATTTGTTGCCCTCAACTCAGAGAAAGTAAAGCAGATACTTTAAAGCAACTGAGGCCAATAGGAGAAGGGGACCAGGAACTAGAGAAAAGGTTAGATCAAGAAGAATTAACCTAGAAGGTAACACACATGCACAGGAAATCAATGCAAGTCGACTCCCTGTATAGCTATCCTTATCTCAACTAGCAAAAACCCTTGGTCCTTCCTATTATTGCTTGTTTCTGCCAGGTAGCGAGAGGGTGGGGGTTAGAGGGAGGGGGCAGGGGGGTAAGGGAGGGGGTGTGGGAAGCGGGGAGAAATGACCCAAACATTGTATGCACGTGTGAATAAAAAAAAAGCTATGACAAATCACTTAGACTTGGCGTCAAAAGATGGGAAGCTGTTTTACCATCATTGATAGTGGAAAAAAAGCAGGAATTTTGAAGTCATTTACATCTGGGTTCAAGTCTTGCCCTTTGGCTCTTCTTACATGTAAGTGTAGGTCTTGAAGAGTTACCTAAACTCTCTGGACCTTTGTTTGTCATTTATAAAACTGACCTAACAATGTCTACTTCAAATGATGGTTGTGCGAATGAAATAAGAAAGTATGGATGGATTACCTGATATAGTACCTGCACCTATATCCCCTGTGTAATTTCTCATTGTCAAATAATTAAGAAACAATTGTACTTTGGGCTTTGTATTGGGGTTAGAGGGAAGATGGAGACATGTAAGGAAACATATAAACCCAAGGGCTCTTTCTGGGAGCATGCATACAGACCAAACTGATGGAATGTTACCAAACCATAGAAATATGGACTATGTTACTTTGGTTTACACAGAAATCCTGTGTGAAATATGGACCCACTACAGTTTTTTCTTTTCATCTATTATCATCTACCCTAACTACAAGAAAATGCTCTTTGGGACCTGCATTTTTTTAAAACATGGATTGGCTGCTCCTCATGGCAGGAAGGTATATATGACATATATTTTATAGCTAAATCCAAAGACAAAGATGCCAATGGAGAATTCTTGGTTTTTTTTTCTCTCTAAAACTACTGAAAATTCATGATATGAAATCAAGTACACTGGATTAAAAGGTCATGAACATTCCTTACTGACATCACAAAAAATTAAGGGCAGAAAGCAGGGGAGCTCCTATTTTATTTAAAAAAATGAAATAGGTACATGTTAAAATAACTTTAAAAGATGCTAATGAAAGGCAATCTGTGTATTTCTTTCAGTTAGTAAAATAAAGGCCATTTTAAAACTGATTACAATCTGGCAAAAAGGTAAGTACCCTTGCCTTAAGATGTAAATTGCCCAGCTACATATTTTACTATCAAAGGAACCACATTCTAAAGCTTTAGTTTTCCTTTCAGAAGCAGAGACCTATTTCCTTTGCACTGTAATCTTTAGACAAGAAAATTCTTGCTTGTAAACATATGCCCAATAATAAAGCTGCCCAGGAAAGATGAAATGGAGCATTGGCAGAGTGTGGTGGTGTATTTGCCATGGGTATGCCAGTTACATGACGCCTGTTGGAATCACTGGCTGGGACATTGTTTCCATTCACTGGTACTAAATAGCAGTGAGAGTTCACAGTCTAGTATAAAAATGGCATTCTTAAACTAAAGTCAAATAAAAGTCAGAAATTAAGGAAAGTACAAGGGGAAATAATTTCTGTGTCATGTTAATGCTGAGGATGTACAAGTTTAACTCACATTTAGCATGAGTTCAAACTAACTGGGGTATCATATCTGTTTTCATTTGGTAAGAATATAATGTTGATAAGGAATTTATAGATTATGACAATTACTATTTTATTGTGAAAGTACTGATATTCTTGATGGGGTACAGAGAAAATTGTATCACCCTGTTTTTTCAGCCTTGATGAAAAGTTGTGGATTGTATGTCTAATGCTATAGAGAAGATAAATTTTAGTCTACTAAGCCAATAGTTCTTCCAGAGTGAAGCAGAACTATATTCCCATCTCTGTTTGAACAATTAAGAGGCAGGAATTCACTTGGAAGCCAGGGTCTTTATAATAAATCTCCAGGATTACACTGTTTGGCTATCCCAGTGACTGCCCAAGATTCTCTATTTTTCAAATGTCAGTGGCAACAGGTCTGATGGAAAGCAGCAGATAGCCTGGTGGTTTGTCACAGTGGCACCAGTGTCCAATGAAATTGACTTCCTGCTGGAAGATATCACTTAATATGGCATTATCTAGACTACCCACCTAAACCCAGTTGACTTGCCATCTGCTCTGCAGTGGAACTGGCACAATCTCTAGGAGGAACATACTGTCATTCTATATAATGGCCTTTGGGATGGAAAACCAATTGACCATGATAAGTTGTGCTGATTAATTATTGATGTAAAAATCAAGATTGAAAGCCAAAAAAAGAAAACAAGTGTAAGATTCTTGTTTATTCTGGAGTTTTTCTATTATGACTTTTATGCTGAAAATGACTTTGGGTTGTCTGCTAAGCTACTATGTTTTTAGAATTCACATTTGTAATAAAATACCTATATCTGTAGATATTGGTAAGTAATAAATTGAGCATATGAAATCATTGATTATGTGTTTCCAGGTCTTGAGATAGAATGTGAATTTTATAGCCTGCAACACATTATACATATATGAGGACACAAACACATGAATACATATTTGACTTTCTTGAACATTCTGAGATATCATATTAACAGGCAAACTATTCCTCTGCTGAGAAAAAAAATGACCCTTGCAGCTGTGGCCATTAATTCACATAAGGGTTCTCTTCAAAAGACAGATTCCTACACAGGGATTGTCATCTTACAATTAGCATAGTGTTGGGAACACAGAATGAACTTTGTGGTTTTCATTTTTATTGGATATTAATAAAATGATCACTATGAACTTCACAAGTTATAGTTTGATTCTGGATTCTTTGGCCACTAGAATTTCAGTTTTTCAATCTGTTTCTTAATCATCTCTGTGATGTACTATTGCTCTAAGTCTATATTTAACTTCTAGTTTATCGTTAGTTTATAGTTATAACCATTTTATAGTGTAAGTCTAGTCCATTTTATAGTTTAAGTGTATACTCACATTATAGTTCATATGTTCATTTATTCTTTTGCTGTATTGTGTTTAAATTGGTTGTATTGGTTTCTTTGTGAATGTTCTAATGAATCCATGTTTCATCTCAATGAGAAGTGAACCTATGTTTGGGGCTGGAGGCAGCTCTAGTCTGCAAGTGTGGTGGAGAGACAAAAACAAATCTGAATGGCCCTTGGTCACACATGGGCAGGTGCACCAATCAACCCCACGGTGAGAAAGCCATAATGATGAGATATGTTGTGGACTTGTAGGCTTCAACTCTATCAATCGTGGGAAACACAGAAGGCAATTAGATTTGACATTGACAGACCCTCATACCCAAAATTCTAGGGGGAGGGATCCCCCCTGCCAACTGCTTTCCAAACAGAATCTTTAGCTGTTTGTCTAAAATATCTGGCTCATTACAGAGTGAAAGTATCCAAATCAAACCTAAGCAAGGGGCTGTGTTAATTCTGAAAGAATTATTTTAGTCTAGGTAAGAAGGCAAGTGGTATGTGGAAGAAATTACAAGCTGACCCTTGGCAATGTTTCCGTGTTTTCTCTTTCCAGAATGAAGATAGAAACTTATAAAACTTAACAAAAGCAAATTGTACTGGCAATTTACCAAAATACTCTTTTGGTTTTTATCAATAGCTTAATTAAAAGATTATCAAATTCTCTGTGCTTATTTTGTATTTATAAGTGCACAGTTGTCTTATTTTTATTACAGGAGATTTTGCAAATACTTATTTGGAATATTTACACATGTATAATAGAGATATATTATGGAATGAGGACAAAACAAGAAGAAACATCTCTGATAATTTCTGAAATTAAACACACAGAATATTTCAGTTTAGACATTACTGTGAAGATAATGTGAACTATTTTGTACATTGAAAATATACTTTAGTGAAAGAGTTTTTATATGAAACAACTTATACTAAAAGCAGTGGATATTTACTAAAAATATAGAAAAAAATTGAAATCACAGAAAATTAAAGTATCTATAATTTTACTTCTAAAAAGAAAATATACTTTAATATTTTTGGCTTTTAAACATTCAAGGAATATTTATCCTGAAAAATAAATCTTAAAACATCCCAAGAATCACTTCATTTTGTTGTTTGTTTATTAGGATTTCCTACCTAAGATAAATCATATTCTCTTAAGAGTTAAAAGATGATATAAATTAAATTTTTAATATACTTTTTTTTTATTAAGTTTTAAAAAATGTTTTTATATATCTGTGGTTAAATTCTATGGACATATGATCCTCTCATATTTCCTATATGCTTCCATATTATTAAGTAAAATTATATTCAAAAGAATGTATTGACTTTTATAACAAAATTTGGATTAGAATTATTTCTGACCACTTGACCTTCACATCAAAATTGACATATGTGAAATTGGCCTCCATCTTATTAAAAAGAACCAAAGTCAATCCAAGTTATTGCATTGTCAAGATCTTAGGAAATGTTATTGAGATTTGAAGCAATATTCTTGCTGCCTCTCTAAAGTAAAATCCCTGATAGCAGATGGTCTCTTTCATGTTTATTTCAAGGCAGATGTTGTCAAAAAAAACTTCTCATGTATGGTCAAACAGGAATACTTCCCTTCCCTGTATCCTCCATCTCTATTATGTGTGTTGGTAGGAGATTATTACTTTCTATCATGGCTTGGATCATAAATGTCCTCCAAGAGCCTGTATGCTCAAGGGTTGGTCACGAGCCTGTAGCCCTAGTGGGAGGTGATTGAGCTTTTAAGTCTAGTGGCAGGAAGTTATGTCACTGGAGGCATGTTGTTGAAGGGGATTGATATCCTTGCCCTTTCTTTTCTTTCCTTTGTTTCTTGGTTCCATGAAGTGACTAGCTCCTTATAAGCTTCCACCATGATATACTATCCTACCACAGGCTCATAGGCCCAAGTGAATAAGGACTGAACTTTCTGAAGCCAAGAAACAAAACCCTTTCCTTCTTTTAAATTGATTATCTCTGGTATTTGTGACAGTGACAGAAGGCTAGCCAGCACCCTGTTGTAGCCTAAGGCACTTGTCTTTGACTCTTAGTTTCTGCTCCTGGTTGATGGCAGCATTTTCGTGTTATCACATTCTCACATTTGAATTTCAGGCCCTCAGAGGAAGATAACAAAGTCAAAAAGGAGTCCCTTCCAGAAAAATTGCAATAACCTTCAAACTTATCTTAAATATCGTGGGCCAGAACTTAGGAAGTATACTCTTTTATACTGGGTATTAATGTGTCTAAAATTTTTCATAACCCTACTAAGGAGGAAAGTGAGACTAGAGGTTGTGGTAATTACATAATAGTCGTATCACAGTTGTTAGGCCTCTAAATAAGAAAAGCCTTCCAATTTGTCTTATTTTGATCTATATGCTCTTTAGATTTTTATTACATCTTCACTTGGAATTGGTGATTTTTGCGTGTAAGGAAATAATGGCAAATGTTTCTAAGCACACGATTTATTTATGAATGCCTTGTCTACTAATAGTGAAATGCTCAATTGTTTGAAAGGGGCTTTATATCATAAAGTCCTATTTTATTCCCTAGGGAACTCTGTTTTGTTAGAAATATTATTTATTTTCAATTAGGCATGATTATAACATCTATTAATATTGTTAAAATCAATTCATTTCACATATTCTTAACTGTACTGGGATGAGGATGAGGTTTTTTGCTTATGACTTCATAAGGACAGTTGTAATTATTTGAAAATAATGGATGGAATTGGAGAACATCATTCTGAGTGAGGTTAGCCTGGCCCAAAAGACCAAAAATCGTATGTTCTCCCTCATATGCGGACATTAGATCAAGGGCAAACACAACAAGTGGATTGGCCTATGAGCACATGATAAAAGCGAGAGCACACAAGGGAGGGGTGAGGATAGGTAAGACACCTAAAAAACTAGCTAGCATTTGTTGCCCTTAATGCAGAGAAACTAAAGCAGATACCTTAAAGCAACTGAGGCCAATAGGAAAAGGGGAACAGGTACTAGAGAAAAGGTTAGATCAAAAAGAATTAACCTAGAAGGTAACACCTACGCACAGGAAATCAATGTGAGTCAATGCTCTGTATAGCTATCCTTATCTCAACCAGCAAAACCCCTTGTTCCTTCCTATCATTGCTTGTACTCTCTCTACAACAAAATTAGAGATAAGGGCAAAATAGTTTCTGCTGGGTATTGAGGGGGGGAAGCGGGAGGGGGTGGAGTGGGTGGTAAGGGAGGGGGTGGGGGCAGGGGGGAGAAATGAACCAAGCCTTGTATGCACATATGAATAATAAAAGAAAAATGAAAAAAAAATTAAGGAATGAGAAATATTCAGTTTACTGATGATAATCTTGTGACTAAAGTAAATTAGCCTTATACTAGAATATTCATGAAAATGTTCACTACTATGTGAAGACTATGAATGTACAGTGCTTTGTGATATAAAAGTAAAAAATCAGTTCATTCTCTAACAACAGCTCTGTGCTTCTCAAGTTTTCCTTTTTCATTCTTTGTGATGTAACAGACACTGTATTGAGAGAATCTTGCCAGGTAAACTTGACAAGCGGTACCATGGACACTGGCTCACTCCCTTGGTGATCTAACTAGTTTCAGGAAGGGACCACCACTTTTCATGTGATCCTGGAAGAAGTAAAAGTCCTGTTGAAATAGGTGCGCTCACAAATGAACTTATTTTTTCCCAAGTTAGCACTAAGCTTACAAAAGACATAGAATTAGAATATTTCTATGTGCAACCTCCAAAACCCAGAGTGAGTCTCATGCTCAGAGCACATGTCCAAATCTGGGGGTTTGCTAAAATTTAATTCCTTTGAGATGTTTGTTTAAAATCAGGATTTACATAGAGAAACTCCTGAGGAAAGAATCAAAATTAATCTTTGATTTGTCCTCTTTTAAAATAGAATATTAATTAATTTCATTGTGGTATTTCATGAACATCATGCACTTTGATCAAATTGACCCCATCTATTATACTTTTGTATCCCCTCTACCCTTTTTACACAATTTTAATAGTTTCATTATTCCATTTTCATACATGTACACAAAATACTTTGATATCCCCACCTTGCCCTCTCCTTTCACCCTTCCCCTTTCTTCTAGTCTCCACCCTCAAAGAGTCCACTCATTTATACTTTTTCATTTTTTAGGTCTAGACTTCAGATTCCACCTATTAGAGAAAACATGTGATATTTGTCTTTATCAGTTGGCTTATTTCACTTCACATGTGATGATTTCTACTTCTACCTCTGTCCCTGCTCATGGCATTATTACATTCTTCTTTATGACTGAATGATACTCCATTACACATATCCTACATTTTCTTTATCTATGCCTCAGTTGGTGTACATCTATCTTCCTACTTCAGTTATAAGAAACTCTAAGTTGTACTGATATAGCTGGAATCTCAAATTTGTCCCTGACAATAGCTCTTCTTCATTAATCCTAGTACACAACTGCAAAAGGTGGAACCTATTTATGTTAACCGTCAAATTTCTCAATGGCAGAATGTATTCAGAACCATTACACTGTCCAAATGATGTAATTACCAACACAAGCAAATATGTAAATTTTATAAAAACAGCTCTTGTATGCATTACCTTAAAACCTGATTTATATGGTCATGAATTGATATCATTAAATATAAAGGAAATCCTTGACTTTGTAATATGACAGAGTTCTGAAATATACTGTGTTGACTCCTGATGTCCTCCAAAAGCCTATTTTTTGAGGTTCGAATGGGCAGCTGCACTGTGAATGCACTGCAAATATTGCCACTTGTCCATCATATTAATTTTGTTAAGTCAGAGAATCTGTCCTCTGTGGACTAGAAACAAGAGGACACAAGCTTAAAATCTTTGAAAAAGCATCGATTTTAACATGATCATCTGTGAAACTAGGGTGGGTACATTTAATTAGGTTATTTGTACCATGTGATTGAACAGATGAATACCTACTTCAATAGTCCACTTTATTATTTTTGTAGGTCTGCATAGGTGTCTGAGTTGATTATATGTGTAACATACAGAACAATCATGTATACTTTAAAATGCAAATTTTTATTCCTTATCCATAATGGGTCTGTTAATCAAAGAATACTTACTATTTGGGCTGGGTAATATCTGTAAGATATTAGTATGCTTTGTTAGAAAGATTTGACCATGTCTTTATTGCCTCTGTGTTTGCTTAATTCTAATGTGCCAATAGAGATCCCATCCCTCTTAGTTGCCTATCTTGCACCTCTCTTTTCTATTGTACCACTCCAATTTCGTTCATGTAGGCATCTGTTCCCTATAGAACTGACGGAAGCTTGCAGAGACCTGACTTACCCAAGTTGAGAGTTCAGACACTTCCCTGGTGACATTACTTATCCAGAGATGGGCATGTGAACCAAGTTTGCCCAACTGTTGTCCGTAGTTGGCAGAGAGGTTTCTCCATCTTTTCAAAAGACATGAAAAAAAGATGGAAAATGATTCACTTGATGCTCTCAATAATCCTTGAGTCCTGAGTACTAAAGCAAGGTAATGTTGATGGATAAAGGATGGCAAATTGATTTTAAAACTGGGTTTTTCAGGATGACGCTGAAATTCTGGATCCAGCAGTTTGGAAGACTGCCTTTCTTCTGAGTTTCTTGTTATGTAAAATGACAGATATCTTTATTGTCTAAGTAAATTGAATCATTTTCTTTACCTTACAGTAAAAAGTTACTGTCATTAAAAATAATAACATTAATAGAGGTTTATGTTACTATGAGAGAATACTGAAAATTGAATGGAAAAAATATAAAATGATCTGGAGAAAGACCTGGAAATGTCTCTATGAACATTGAAGTGTTTACTCAAGATTTTCGTTTTGTTCACATGCAGATTATATAATTTAGAAATGTGATTTTAGGGGCTTTTCTTGTGTCTCTTGGGAGGGCATTAATCCTATTGGATCAGAGCACATATGTTAGGACCTCACTTAATTTTATTTCCTTCCTGACATGTCCTATCTTCAAATACAATCACACTGGAGGTTAAAGCTTCAATACACAAATTTTGAGGGAAACAAATTATTCAGGTTATAATGCTAACCAAATATTTTTTTTCTGTTAACAAATATTCCGTACCACCACATGGATATAGAATAATAATAAGAATTCATTGTAAATGCTAAAGAAAATCAAAGAATGACTCAAAATAAATAAACAAAAGAGCAAATCTGAAATTAACTTCTGCAAGAGTCTACAGCTAAGAGGTAGATGCAGTTTAAGTCATTCTTTCTTTTATGAATATTTATTTTGATTTTTCCTCTCCAAAATTATAATAGGTAATATAAATAGTATTTTACATACATTTAAATTTTACATTATGTATAATGCTATCTCATGATTTTCTTCAATTGTTCTTGGTGTGGTTAAAACATACCCTTAAACTGACAGTGACACACACAGTTTGTATTTACCATTTTTTCAGTTAAAACTTATTGTACATCTAGCTGGCTTCAGATCCTGCTACAAGGGGGCAGACAGATAAATAGGACATGAATGTAAATATGATTTCCCATTGATATACACACATTAAAATAAAGCAGGGTGGGAATTACTTTGATGTGGGAAAGAAGAGAAAAGACCATTTCCCTCAGGGAAATCAGGAAAGCTTCCTTAAGGAATGTCACTTGAGCAAAAATATGAATGAAGCAAGGAGGAAAAGTGATATAAAGCAAGCGTTGAGGGGTTTTCAGGCAGGAAAATATCCAGTCTAAAGCTTTGAGGTGGGCACAAATATGTTGAGACTTAGGAGCAGCTTAGAAGAAAAGATGGAAATGGAATAAGAATTGAAATCAGGGAAATAATTTTGGGACAAATGCATGTAAAATCTTTTAGGACAAGGTAATGACTTTAAAAGCAATTTTAAAGGAGGCTATCAGAGAATTTTGAGCAAGGGAGAGGTGTAATAAACTATGTGTCTTAAAAATATTTGGAACAATTGGCAAATGTTTAAGAATTGCCTTTCTATTGCCTATGAATATTACTTTTTCTTCTTTTTTTATGTGATCATGTGATTAGCAATATTGATAAATTTCTTGTGTTAAACTATCTTGGAATGCCTGGAGTAAGCTGAACTTGATTGTGTGGAATATCATATGCAATTGATTTTAAATTCTTATTATTTTCTCTGAGATATTTACATATATATTAATGAATTTCCTTTTCCAATTATCAGAAAGTTGAGAGAAACTGAAGCTGGTGTTGCTAAATTAAAACACAATTTAAACTCTGTATCTTATTGCTAAGTGTTTGAAAGTTCCAATCTTTTAAAATAATTTGGATTTGAAAAATTCCAAGAAAGGAGTCAGAAAAGGGTTAGCATATGAATAACTACATCTGGATTAGTAAGATACAATTTTTAATGAATAGGCTTAATCAATACTATTAACCCTTCTCTACTAGACAGGAATGAGATGTCAATCTAGCATCTCAGACTGCACAGAGACTTGACAGAGCACCATCTTACTAACTTAGATGCTTTAATTCTTTCACAGAACAAAGCCATAAGTAAATAAATGAATAGATGGATGGATGGATGGATGGATTAGTGAATAAATTTGCTATTGTTTGCAGAGTATTTTTCAGATTATAAATATACTTTTACCAACATTCTCTTATTAGAAGCAATTTTTATAATAAATGCTCTGTGAATTTAGGTATTCCAATGTTTTAAGAGAGGTAGTATATTAAAGAGACTAAGAAAATCCAGAATCCTGGTATTCAAATTACATCTTTACCTCTTAGAATATATAATTTCTGTTGAATAACTTTCATCATCAAGTAAGATGGAGATAATACCTCATGCTTTTATTGTGAGCATTAATGAAATAGGACTTCTAGAGTAATTCCCTTAGTATAGAAGGAGTTTAATAAATATGAGCTACAAAGATGGTAGTGGTAGTATTAGATACATGATGTAGAATTAGCCTCAAACTTAGAAGTATCTCCCAGTAACATTTTTCCATTGCAGAAAGCTAACGAAAATAGAACTACAAAGGGCATACTAAATAATTTGTTCTACCAGCTCAATATTCTCATGTAAAAAAGATAATGAATGTTTGGTACTTTGTACAGTAACTGGTACATAAGTGTTATAGTTATTATAAGAGCATTTAGCTAAATTAAGGACGTAATAATTTTAAAGCTAGAACATTTATATAAATACAGCAGGTCAGTAGAGATACAATGGAAGGCTATCCACTAGCCAAAGATTTGCTCCTTGTCTCTGCTGTCTATGGGCAGTTCTTTGCAAAGCATATCTTCTTGTATCTCCTAAAAACCATCCAACCCAGTTTTCATCTAGGTGTCCATATGGACAATGGTATTTTTCAATGTTTTGCATCTGATCAGAAAACAATGATATTTTCAGAAATTGGAGAGGACTGTGTTATCTGGACAGGCTTGCCTATTATGCCCCTATATTCATCAGTATGGCATGGCAGGAGGGGATTCCGCTTACAGTGACACCTGTGTATTCAAAAGCTTTTACTCCCCTTTTCTTAAAACTCAGGAACATGTCCAAGCTGTAAAAGTCATGTAACAGCTGGGTGGGAGGAGAAGATAAAAGTTGGACCAGAAAAATTCATCCCAGACTGCCTAAGATGGATTTCTAAACATATTATGTGACCTGAAAATGTTCTAACTGAAATGAATGCATGTACTACCCAACACGAGTGAATGAACAACACAGTACATTTTTGTCCACAATGTAATCAAACTGAATGCAAGAATGCAAACAATTAGTACTGCTTATGCTACCATCTCACATGTTTGCCAATGATCAATACAGTGAGTCTAACTCGACTCTGGCATTTGGGAAATTCATTATATCTTTTGTGTATGTGTAATATGTGTGTTTGCACACATGGGGGGTCAAAGATATGTTCATATCTGTTGAATATGTAGTTTTCAGAGATCTGCCTCTGTGTTTTTAGCTCAGAATTTCAAACTGATTTTTTTGATGGTGAGGGATTCTGTCTTTTGTGCTAAATTCCTTACAATGTACATTTGGATACCCAGTTAATAGTAAATGAATGCATTGAACTTAAAATATTAAAAATTGAAACAAATTAGGGAGAAGTTGGCAAGTTCAGTTATTTAAAAAAAATATGCATGATACCATTTCTGAGTAAATTTCATGAGGAAATTGAGTGAACTCATGACTAAAACTCTTTAGAGAATAGTGTTAAATGTCTGGCATCATATTCCTAAGCAGTCTTTCTGCCTCAGAAAATGATTTATTAACCAGACTTCAGCTGCTTTTTGCTTTTGTTGTGGATGACAAAGGGCATGTTTAAGCATGTTAAATTGGCTTAACATAGTGGGCAGGAATGATGGTTTACTGTAGGAGAATTTGCTGCCAAGGCATATTTCTTCTTTGTGTTGCATATAAGGAATAGTTAATCTGACCTCAAAGAAAAGAAACATGTGCTCCCCCAGATAAGGTTCTAGAGATGAATGAGTCTGTCTGCTATACAGCATTTGTTGATCAGGGGGAAGGGAGGAAAAATGGAAGGTGGAAATAAGCAGAAAATGAGAGTCACTGAAAGACTGATTCAAAAGGGAGAAAGTGAAGTAAAACAGGGAAATGGCACATGAAATGCAATGGAAGTGCGGGAGTGGCTGGGGAATGTAAAATAAGCACAGGTATATTGGCAGTCAGCAGTCTCTCTGGGGTCATATTTGTTATTTGTCCCTGAGCAAATAATTCTAGAATGTCTAACAGTCAATGTGCTTGTTCTAATGAATTAGGCTTTCAAAAATAAATAAATAAGCTCAATTTGGGGATGAAGGTCCATCAATTACATAATTTCAACAGGCACAAACATCATCTTGGTTCTATTTGGAGCTCTGTCTGAATTCACTAAAGTAAGACTGCAGAATTATTGGCCCAGTTTGGAAGCTGAGTGATCTCACCTCACTCATAGCATTAGGATGGCTGTGTTCAAGATAGACTACTATTTTGGCCTTAATGACACTTTCATTGTGTGCTGGCATCTCAACTCACTACCCTGCTCCCATTCTCTTCCATTCCACCTCATTTTCTACATTAGTAGTATTTTGTCTTGTTAGAAATACATACACTAGTCAAATACTTCTTGGTCTTCTAAATATTACTCAACTTATTGAACACCACTTCATTTTTAAAATTGATCCTTTTATTTTGAGGACACTGTACTTACTGAATCTTCTTTTTAGCTTTTTGGTCACTTCTTGCTCAGTTTCTCTTCTTTCTAGGTCCCTTTTGAAATGTTTACAAGGTAATGATTGTTAGAAAGGAAACATTTTTTGTCAAATTAATTTAGAAAATACTGCAAATTATAACTTCTTGAAGATTCACCATAAAAATTTAGATTCAGTTTCAACTTCTAAACAATTAAAACTTCACATGTGTTTACTTCAACATCTAGTACTAGTTTAAGCTTTCTTCTTGGTTTCTTATTTGTTGTTATACTTCCAAGAATCATGTGTTTGCAGACAGCCCCAACAGCTGTAGAATGGACCCAAGATTCTATTATCAATTTCTAGCAGCAGTTAAATAGTTGCCTATTAGGTATAATGGTCTGAATATTGGGCCAGAACTTTGAATTCAATATTTTTAAAGAAAGACTCACCATTATCCCCTAAATGAAAATAGTTATCAGTATACTTGAATATGCCAGCCACAGCTGGGTCATAAGGGTAACACAATCATCAGGGCATTGTTTCTATGATGAAGGTTGAAAGGCTGGTGGGCTAAGCCAAGTCAAATCATGAAAATTACTGAATGTGTTTATGGATCCTGAAGTTTTCCTTGATCTCAAATTTGAACTACTGAGGGATTTTAAAATGAGCAATGATTTTATTTATATTTTAAGACCATTATGGCTGTAGGATGAGCAATGCAAGACCAGAGACTATGAGATCAGTGAGAATAAGACAATGAAGTGATAACTCCATGGAACTTCCAGAATCTTTCTTATACTAGTCATTTGTGTGAGCACTTTGCCATTTTTCTGCTAAATATGAGATCCTGGAGGACAGTTACTTTATCTTGTTTATCTTATACTTGCCCATCCTTACAAAGTACTGATAAGCAAAAATGATGTAAAAAAAATAAAGATAACAAAGAGACATAGAGAATTAGTGATGGGTGAAACATAATCATAATGGAATTTGATAAGAGGAATTGACTATTGAGAAGAAAAAGTAGTTCAAAAGACTAGTAATTTAATATGAAGACTTTCACTTCTAAGTCACAGAACCCCAACCCTCCAGTGACGATAACAGCAAGTTGGTAGTATTGTTCCCTATGTTTGATGAGTACTCTAGGCAAAGCCAGAGTTAATGCTTTGTGTCTTCTGATAGATCTCTTCTATTTTTAGTTTGTGAAATATGGTCTTGGCCTCTGGGTGAATAAAGCTGCTAGTATGATTGGTTTTGTGTACTATGCTTAAAAGGAAACAAATATACTGTTTTAAATTATCTGCAGGGATATACGTGAAGACAGTTGAGTGAATTACTCTTCTGAAGAATAGGGAAGTCAAGCAGCCCCAAATCAACTTGTTAAAATCAACCTCATCTAAAATTGCAACCAGTGCCCTGAGAAAATCTACAGTATCTATTCTGTGGGCAAGAAATAGTTATGTCATATTTTAAAGGAAAATCATCAATCCTGTATTTTTTTCAACCTTGAAATTCATGTTAAAGAGCAGAAAAGATAAAAGGAAGCTTTTCTGATTATTTTTTCCTGAGACATGGGGTAGAAAGGCCTAGACCTAATAGGCGGTAGTTTTGGAAAAGCTATGACTATTTCAGTTTCAAAGTAGTGTGAATAGATGCTCAACCTTGAACAGCTTGAATGAAACACCGCAGAACTGCTAGAAGCCCAGGGATCTCATACAGAAGACTCAATGAACAGGCCTTTCAATCCAGTAGCTCATACATTTTTTTTCTTAAGTTTTGTGCTGACACTGAAGGACGAAGTAGAATAAAAATAGACAAATATCACCTTGATGACATTCACTGACAGCAAAAGATGTTATGAGTAGAGCTTATTCTGCAAACTATCAAGAGCCAGGCTTGTTACTTTTACCCAGGAAATATTTGTATTGGCAGAGGCCATGTTGAATAAATACATAAAGCAAAAACTAAATTCTTTTGTAATATAAGCCTGGTCAGACTTGCTCTTTTACAGAGGTCTTTCAGGGGACTTTTCTTACATGGGGCATATAATCTTCAACTTTCATCTTATAATGAGGTACCTGGAATTTTTGTTTCCATGATTAAAGAAGTGATATATATATATATATATATATATATATATATATATATATTACTTATTCATGTTAACCTAAAGGTAAGACAAGATCCAAACCTTCTTGGGGTTCAAATATTGAATGGAAAACACAATAAGAAGTAGAAAATAATATGTGGAAGAAAAGATCCAGCGATTTACTCTAGGGGTAATAGGTATTTCTCTAAGGCTTGCAGAGACATTTCACATGGAAAATATTACTTATGTGCTGAAATCAGGTCACTGGGTAGATAAACCAATGTTCAAATTCATCTTTACTTGATACTCACAAATGTCAGGCTTTCTTCTTAGAATGATGCCATATTTGAATAAAGTCAAAATTGTAGAAATAAGGTTATATCTGTTTAATCCCTAGTCAGACTTTCTCATGACAATATCAACAGGTTGTACTCCCTGAAAGGAAGGAGTTAATACTGATAGCCATGCAAGAATGCATATCCCTTCCCCAAAATACAAGCTCCTACATAGGTCACTGAGAAAAAAAATGACTTTCTCTAGTAATATTCAATTAAAATATAATCAAAAACAATTATTTCTATTCTGTCTTAAGCAAACAGTTTGAGATTTGTTAAGAATATACTAGTCTTATAATTTCTTTTTAGCTTTGTCATTAAGGGGAAAAGAAGACCTTTAAGTGTGTGTGTGTGTGTGTGTGTGTGTGTGTGTGTGTGTGTGTGTGTGTTTGTATACTCATGAATGACCTAGAATCTTGTTACATTCAAAAGCATTCATCTTAGTGTAAATCACTGGTTTATATTTGGAAAAATTGATCTGTAATGCAAATAAATTGATTTTCAAAAAAATAACACATATTTTTAACCTCTGAGTTGCCATTTGCTGAAGTTTTTGCTTAGTAGGCTCCCAGCTGGTACATTTGGCTCCATGACAGGGTGTGTCACATTGTATCAGTCATGAAGCACCACATGACATCACGGATCAGAGAAGAGTGCAGAGGATGAAAGACCATCATGTCATCTCGCAATATGAGGTCTCAGCTGGGGAAAGTCTCAGAAACCCTTCAACCTTTACATAAATTGGAGATGAAATGTTCAGCTTGCTGGGCTCCATGAACTTATTTGGTTCAAAAGTTTACTTCAAAGCAGTTAGAGCATGTGGAAGTAAACAAAGTTTGCAAAGTCAGGCCCAGAGAACTTGGTTAGCTTGGAGCTAGATTATAGAATTCTCCCACTGAGTTCAGATTTCATTGCATTGTGCACTTGCTAAATTCTTTATTTAAACATTCTTTTAAAATATATTTTGTTAGGCAAGTCTATCTTGATGATATAATCTATTATGATATTACTGAAATCAACACAGTACTTATTATCTTTCAGAAACTTTTTATTTTATGCATATTTTATTTTATTATTGATGCCAAATGGCACCTCTGATCTTCACAACAACTGTGTTTAAGTGATATCATTTCAACTGGAGGAAAGTGAGATCTGGCTTGGCTTGGTCAAAGAAACAGACCCAGATCTAAAGAAAAAGGGATCCAGTGAGTAAAGTAAAGTATAAAACTATAGAATGTTAGAATTGGGACTTTTCATAGAAATCATCTAATTTCAAAAGATTACAGACTTAGGAAGAAACACTAGAAATGATGCATTCTATAATTTCATATAGAAAGACTTGTTTTATTAGTACATTGAAAACCTCAGGATTACTAAATAATTTCTTAAAAGGCTTTTAAAACTAGTTTGTTCGTAGTTCTCCAAAGGACTATATTGTGGTGGTGACAACTCAAATCTCGGAATCCTACCTTCAACTGCATTTCCCTGGAAAATCAATTACCAACTTTAAACTTCAATTTCCTCACCAATTATCCATTAAGTGAAGGATAACATTATCCACCATTCAAGGCTCAGGCGAGCATTAGATGAGAAGGTGATGGAACAGCTCTTCAGTCTACACAAATAGTATGTCTTCTGATAGCGGCTTAACTATCTGAAAGTGCATCATCACAGGAAAGTGTCATCACAGGAAAGTGCGTCATCACAGGAAAGTGTCATCACAGGAAAGTGTCATCACAGGAAAGTGTCATCACAGGAAAGTGTCATCACAGGAAAGCGTAGTTGTTATGGGAATAGACTAAACTATGCGCTTTATGAAGGAGATTATAATAATTTATTAGTGAAGTGAAACTCCATTTGTGAAACATAGGGTCTCGAGGAAGTTATGGAGTCTTTTGACTTTTAATATCGGCCTTTGTCTATCATAGTTTAGTCATTTCTCATGAGTTGCGGACTAGGTCACGTGGAGTACTGTTAAGGGCATACAATTCGGTGTTGTATTATTTAGGCTCAGATTCCACCCTGCCATAAGCTGGTGCAAGTGACTTGATCTTTGGAGTCAGATTTCCTATTTGTGACCCACAGAGTAAACTAATATTCTTTCTCATCTTGTAAGTTGTTGAGGATAATCAAACTATCAAAAATTATGATTAACCAATGACTTACTATATTTTAGGGATAGTTTCAAGTATTTTACACACATTAAAGTGAACAACTGTTTGTGAAAATGCTATGTAAACCATAAAGTTGTATGAAAAGATGAGTCACTATTATCAGATAATGCTGCTGACACCTGTGGTTTCTGAATACTTAATTAAATAGCTATATGACTTTAGTGCTTAGTAATTATTTGGTGAAAGAAAACAAGATATGTTCAGTCCTAAGTAATTTTAATTCTTAAAAGTGTTTTAACAATATGTTCTAATGCCAAATTGCAAGGGATCCAAGCATTCAGGTTCATTTTGTGCATGTTTTATTGGCACTGCCCCTCTGTAACTCAAAAATTCAGGGCATCTTTTCCTAAGCCACTGTCAATTTTTTTAAATGGGTCCTGTAGAAATTAGAATATGTATAATTCTTCTGACATCTTTGTCATATGAGGACACTGATGTTCAGATAGGCCAAGCAAGAGAAAGTTATAGAGCCAGGATGTAAACCTAATTTAAATTTCAAAGTGTAAGTCATCTTTTACTGTGGTTGAGACATGGAGAATGAAAGAAAATTTAACATATGATTTTTAGACCTATCCGTAACAGATCAGTTTTATTTAAAGCTTAAGCTGATTTGCTTTTAAGAATGATTCCTGGGGATATATCATGAATAAAAAAGATAAATATATTCCTAAAAGTTTTGCATAAATTAATTGTTTTTATATTCACAACTGACTGCCAAAGTCACTAAGAAATGCTCAGTTAGCAATATTTTGAGGAGATAGAAGATAAGTTGGTTAAATGTTTGTTCAACTCTAAAGATACATTTAAAAAATATTTTTTTCTTTTAGTTTTTGGTTCACTGCAAAACCGAAAGTACAGAGATTTTTCAAATATTTACTGCTTGCTCACATGGGTAGCCTTCCCCCATTATTAATAATTATAGCCAATGATAAATTTGTTACAACTCATGAACCTTTACTGACATCATTACTCTGAGTCCATAGTTCACCATTAGTGGACGTATATGTAATACGTAGGTCCATCATTACAGAATCATAGAGTGTAGAATTACTGCCTTCTTCCTCTCCCCTAATTCCTGGCAACCACTGATCT
Organism: Castor canadensis; assembly: GCF_047511655.1. Taxonomy (NCBI): domain Eukaryota; kingdom Metazoa; phylum Chordata; class Mammalia; order Rodentia; family Castoridae; genus Castor; species Castor canadensis. Next base: position 30,408,464 of record NC_133394.1, on the reverse strand, counting down.
TTTTACTGACTACATAGTTTGCCTATTTAAGAATGTCGTATAGTTGAAGTCATACAATATGTATCATTTTCAAACTGTCTTCTTTCACTCAGTAATATGTATTTAATTTTTCTCCATGCCTTTCTTATGGCTTGAATGTTAAAGGTGAATAATAGATCCTTTACTGAATATGTTATAATTAAGTTATTCATTCACCTAATACAAGACATCTTTGTCTACTCCTATGTTTTAGCAATTATGAATGAAACTTCCTTAAACATTCATATGCAAGTTTTTCTGTGGAAATAAGCTTTAAACTCACTTAGTAAATGCTAAGGAGTGTGATGACTGGATCATATGGTAGGAGTATGTTTATTTTGTAAGAAAGTTCCAAATTGCTTTCTTACATAGCTGTATCATTTTGTATTCCTATACTCAATGAATGATTGCTCTTATTACTTCAAATTCTTAGTGGCATTTAATGTGGTCAGTATTCTAGATTTTAGTCATTTTAGTAGTTAGGCAATCATACTGCATTGTTGGTTTATTTTGCATTTCCCTGATGACCAACTAATGAGCTCTTTTTCATCTCTTTATGTGTTACTTCATTTCCTTGGTGACATATCTATTAAGATCTTTGTCCCACTTTTTAGTTCAATTCAGTTTCTTATTGTCAAGTTTTGATAATTCTTTGTGTATTTTGGATAATTGCCCTTTATCAAGTGTGATATTTTTGCAAGTAATTTCTGCCAGTAACTGGCCTTTTTATTTTTTTGACACCATACCTTGCAGAGCAGCTTTTAATCTCAATGCAGCTCAGTTTACTGTTATCTTTCATGGCTCATGCCTTTAGTGTTGTACCTAAAATGTCATCACCAAAACCAAGCCTATCTAGGTTTTTCCTATGTTGCCTTTTAGGTGCTTTATAGTTTTGTGTTTTGAATTTAAATGTTCCACCTTAAGTTAATTTTTATGAAGGGCGTTAAGGTTTGTGGTTAAATTCATTGCTTTGCAAGTAGATATCCCGTTATTCTACCATTTCTTGAAAAAGACTCTCTTTGCTTCAATGCCTTTACTCATTTGACAAAAAGTCTTGACTGCATTTGAGTGGATCTATTTCTGCAGTCTCTGTTGTTTCTTTGATCTCTTTGTCTATTCTTTTAACAGTACCACCCAGTCTTGGTTACTGTAGCTTTACAGCAGGTCTTGAAGTCAGGTGTGCCTGTTCTCCAACTTAGTTCTTCTTCAATATTGTATTGGATATGCCAGTGGTTTTGTCTTTCTACATAAACTTTAAAATTGGCTTTTCAGTATCCACATATTTGCTTGCTGGTATTTTGTTTGAGATTGCATTGAATCTATAAACCAAGTTAGGAAGAACTGACATTTTGTCAATATCGAGTCTTTCTGATTATAAACATGTTTTTCTGTCATTTTTAAAAAATTTCTTTAATCTTATTTTTATACTTTTCCTCATATAGGTTTTGTACACATTTTGTTGGATTTACATAAAAAAATCAATGTGTGGAGGTACTAATGATGATAGATTGTGTGTGCTTGCATATGTGTGTGCATGTGCACATGTGTGTGTGCAATGTTGAGGATCAAACCCAGGGTCTGTCATATCCTAGGCAATTGCTGTACCTATGAGCTACATCCCCAGCCTAGAAATGTGTTTTTAATTAAAATTCCACATGATAATTCCTGATTTATAAAAAAGAAATAGTCATTTGTATACTAATCTAATGTCCTTTAACCTTTCTATAGTTATTAGTTCCGGGATTATTTTTTTTCTTTCACATTTTCTATGCAGATGCCATATCATCTGAAAAGAAAAAAACAAAACAAAACAAACCCAAAACAAACAGCAGCTTGATATTTTATTCACAATATTTACTTATTCATTTATAACCAATTTTATTTACTGCCTTTGTCTCATTATATTAGGAAGGACTACTAGTATATTGTTGAAGACAGTGGTAAGAGCGTCAAACTTGTCTAGTTCCTGACTTTAGTGGACAAGTGTCTAGTTTCCTACCACCATGAATGTATTAGCCTTAGGTTTTTATCAAGTTGAGATAGTGCATTCTACTGGAAGTTATAATGATTGGGTGTTGGATGTGGCCCAGTAGTTTGTCTGCATTTATTGATATGATCATGTGATTTCTTGTTTATTTATGTATATTACATTAATTCACTTTTAAACATTGAACCACCCTTGCATTCCTGACTAAATCCCATTTGATCATAGTGCATAATTCTTTTTCTACATTGTTAGATTCAACTTAATAATATTTTGCTGATGATTTTTGCATCTGTGTTCAAGAGTTATTGTTTTGTACTTTTATTTTTCTTGCTTTTTTTCTTTTGACCTTGTTTCTGTATTAAGGAAATTAAGCTTGCCTGATAGAATTAGGAAGTATTCCCTCTCTTTCCCTTTTCTGAAAGAGATTAGAGAACTGGTATAATTTCTTCCTTGTATATTTCATATAATTCACTTATACTTTTTGTTTTCATACTGCTTTGTAGTTTTTGGTTTGAAAAGATAATTGATTCAATTTCTTAATAGACAGGTGGCTAGTTGCATTATTTATTTCTTCTTGTATAAAATTTGGCCTGCTCTTTATTTCAAAACATTACTCTATTTCATCTATGTAATCAGATTTACAGTGCTATGGTCTTAATGTTTGTGTCCCTCACAAATTTTTATGTTGAAATCTTAAACCCCATTGTGACAGTGTTAGGAACCAGGGCCATTGGAGGTTATTAGATCATGAGGGTGGAACCTTCATGACTGACATTAGTGCCCTTATAAAAGAGACTAGAGACCTAGCAAGTCTTTCTGCCATGTAAGGACACAGTGAGTAGGTACCACCCATGAGCTAGACAGTGAGGATTTAAAAGACACTGATTCTGTCAGTACCTTAATCTTGACTCTCTCAGCCTGGACAACTATGGAAAGTTCACTTTTGTTATTGATGAGCCATATGGTTTATGGAACTTTGTTACAGAAGCCTGAATGTACTAAAGAAAGACCGTATGTGCAGAGTGGTTCAAAATATTCCTACTTTAATGTTTGGGATCAAAAGTGAAGTTTCATTTTCATTCCTGATTTTGGTAATCAAGCTAAACATATCAATCATCTCAACATTTATTATTTATCATGAAAGCTTTGAAAATACTTTCTTCTAACTTTTTTGAATGAATAGTACATTATTGTTCTCTATAGTCACACTACTGCAAAATATCACACCAGAACTTACTATTCCTGAGCAATTGTGACATTACACCATTTTTGCCTTACATATTTTGATGCTCTGTCATTATGAGTGTTCATAGTAGAAATGTTTGCATCTTGGAGATTTGACTTCTTTATAATCATGCAATACCTCCCTTTTTTCCTGGTAACTCCTTGCGCTGAAGTCATATTTGCCTGAAATTAATATATTTAATCTGGGGGTTTTGTTTTGTTTATTATTTGCATGGTTTATCTTTCTCCATCATTTCATTTTTAGTTTATATGTGTTCTTATGTTTAAAATGGAGTTCTTGTGGGCAACATATGCATGTTTTTAAAATTTTTTAGTTACATTCTGATCATTTTATTTAATGCTTTTAGACCACTGAGGTTAAAGAGATTACTGATTAATTCCTGCCATATTTGCTACTATTTTCTGTTTATTACTCATCTTCCTTGTTATTATTTTGTCATCATTTTATTTCCAGCCCATTATGATTAAAATTCAGTATTATTTTTTAGTTACATTCTGATCATTTTATTTAATGCTTTTAGACCACTGAGGTTAAAGAGATTACTGATTAATTCCTGCCATATTTGCTACTATTTTCTGTTTATTACTCATCTTCCTTGTTATTATTTTGTCATCATTTTATTTCCAGCCCATTATGATTAAAATTCAGTATTTAATTGGGTGGGGTAACTCTTCTCTCTTTTATTAACTGGTAAGTTACTCTTTTAATTTACTTTTTATAAGGGTTGCTGTAGAGTTTAGAATATAAATTTATAACTAGCCCATGTCCACATCAAAAAATATTATACTACTTCCCAGGTAGTGTATTTTATAATAACAAAATAATTAGAGTTTCATACTCCTATACTTTATATCATTACTTATGTATATAGATGTGTATTACTTATGTGTGTATGTATATATATTTATACATATGCATATGTAACAATATATAATTGAATATGTTTAGTCATTGTTTAGTGAATAAACTGCTATTTCAAAGTTAAGAATAATAGAAGTTTTTATTTAGCATCAGTTATTTCTTCCATTCTTTATGTGCATGTGATTTTTTTCTCCCTTCCTTCTTTCCTTCCTTCCTTCCTTCTTTTTCTTTTCCTCCCCCCTCCCTCCTTCCCTCTCTCCCTCTCTCTTTCCCCTCCTCTCTGCTTCCTTCCTTCTTTCTTTGCTTCCTTCCTTCCTTCTTCCCTGTCTCCCTCCCTCCCTTCCTTCTTTTCTTCTTCTCTCTTTCTTTTCTTTCTGTTTTTTTTTTGTTTGTTTGTTTTGTGGTGTGCAAGGGACCTTCCTTGTGCATGCTAGGCAAGTGCTCTACCACTGAGTTACATTCCTATCCATGAGTTTCTGGCCTATATAATTTTCTTTCTCTCTAAAGCGCTTGTTTTAACATTTTTTATAAAGCAAGCCTACATACAACAATTGCCCTTCATTTTTGTTTCCTTGAGGAAGTCTTATATCTCCATCAGTTTTGAAGGATAATGTTGGAGAATACAAAATTCTGAGTTTTGTTTTCTCTCAATAGTTTAAATATTTCAATCCATTCCTCTTTTGCTTATGTGGTTGCTGCTATAGTTTGCATGCTAATTGATTTTCCCCCCCAGAAAGAAAAGCACTTTTGTTAAGGATTGGTCAATATTGATGGTATTAGGGCTGGTGGAAACTTTAGGAGGTAGGACCTCGTCGAAGTTAGGTCATTGTGGGTATACCTTTGATGAGGATGTTGGGACCCTGGTCTTCTTCTTCTATCTCATTTATTCCAAGCTGCCACTGGTAGAACTCGTTTCTCTCCCACATGTTTCTGACATGATGTGTTGCCTTGCCTTGGACCCAAAAGCAGCAGGACCAACAGACTAGGGACTGAAACCTCCAAAACTGTGAGCCAAAAACAAACCTTTCTTCTTTTTCACTGATTATATAAGGTATTTTGTTATAGTGATGAGACACGGTTTAAAACAATTTTTGAGAAATCAGATAGATTTCTTATATTTCTCTTCTATAGGTAAGATGTTTATTTCCTTGTGGCTTTTTTCAGGACTTTCTCCTTTGTTTCTATTTTCTGTACTTTGAAAATGATAGGCTTAGGTAAACCTTTCTGACATTTATTCTGTTTGATGTTTTCTGAGATTCCTGGATTTGTAGTTTGGAATCTAACATTAATTTTAGGAAATTCTCAGTCATAATTGATGCAGAAATTTCTCTATTCTTTTTCTTTTTCTAATATTTTTATTATATGTATTTATACATTTTGTTACCTCTTTTGTTTTCTTTTCAGTTGTCCTATATTTCTTAGTTATTTTGCTCTTTCCTTAGTCTTTTTTCACTTTGTTTCCCAGTTTTGCAGCTTCTATTTACATGTCCTAAAACTCAGAGATTCTTTCCTTAGCATTTTCAAAGACATTTTTCATTTCTGACGTAGTGCTTTTGATTCCCAACCTTTCTTTTTGGTTCTTTCTCAGAATTTTCATTTTTCTGCTTACATTGTCCACCACTTCTTGCATGTTGTCTACTTTATCCATTAGAGCTCTTAGTGTAATAATTACAGCTTAAAATGATTCCAACATGATGGCTGTATCTGAGTGTGGTTCTGATGCTTGATCTTCCTCTTCAACCTGCATTTTTTTTGTCTTGAATATACCTTGCAAAACTTTCCTTGATAGATAGACATTATGTACTGAATGAAAGGAACTGCTATAAGTAGGTTTCTAATTATGAATTGTGTACTGATAAGACACAGGGAGACAAAGGAAGTATTTTCTAGCCCTATGACTAGGTCTCAGTGTTTTAGTGAGGTAGCCCTCAGCACCATGACCTTCACAAGTGCTTCTCAGTATTTTTGCCTTTCCTTTGGTAAGACAGAATGTTTAAAGATTCTGTAGTTAGGTATTCCTTTTCCTCAGGTAAGTTATGCTCTGATAAAGCCCCAGAGGTTATTAAAAAAAGAATATTTTGGCTTATTTCAAAATAATTACTTTCTCCCGTCTCCTGTTGTAAGAACAAGGGGACTTTTCTCTGATAGTCACTGTGAGACCTCGTAGAGCTTCAGGAGGTAAAACTCACAAAAGTACTGGGTCTTTAAGAGTTTTGAACTCTCAGACTTCACACTGGGCCTCCAGTAATTCATCAATTATAGTTAAAGATGTTCTAACTTGGTACTGGCTCTCCTTGAGGTTTTTGCTTCTGGGATTCTTTCTGGACTTTCAGATTTCTAGGGAAGTTTAAGATAGTGACACAGTGTCTATCAAGTAATTGATAGAACTGGTTCCATCTACCAGTAATAGTCTTAAAGAATATTCTTTCTAGGGATGATGCCTGGATAGACACAAAAATAAGCCAAAGCTTGTTTGATTTGCAATTGATTTTTATTTTTTCTTTTGTAACATTCTTTTTAGCCTCACTTATTTTTTATTATTCATTGCCTCTCACCCTAATATGAGTTTCAGAAGGTCGTGATTATCTTGTTACTTACTGAGGAGCTGTTTCCCCTGATTTTGTTGCTCTAGGAGCACTGAGCTAAAAGTGATTCAGATCAGCTCTGGGTCAGTCATGCTGCTGGGAAAGGGCTTTAACTCCTTGTGCACTTGGTCTAAGGAAAACCTATTCAAAGGATTCCCTTTTCCCTGATGATTCCTGCTCACTCCCTGTCCTTTCTCCTGAGAAGGCCATATTTCCTCTCCTCAGCCTGCAAGCTTCTGTTTTCTGCCTGGCTGCACTCACCGCCTTCCTATGGCACCTCAGGGAATTGCCCTCTTATTACCACAATTACAATCTGTACACATTTCATTAAACTAATATCGCTTTGCACAGGCTTTCTCCACAGAACGGCACAGCTGGAGGCCCATTTCTTTTCCTCAGCTTAAACACTTTGACAGGTTAAGAAAGCTATTATGGCTGAATAACAGGTGTTGCAAAACAATGTGCATTTGATGTTTAAATGAGAGAGCTTCTTTATTGACTGCCTTTATTGCAGCTAAGGCTCTCCTTTTTTCACAATGACTGGATTTTTATTGTTTTTACTGCTTTTTAAAGTGTATTCTGCTGTTTCAGAATAGGTCCAAAGTGACTGTGTGTGGTTATTTGTTATTCTGCAGGCCTTTCCTTTTTATTATTATTATTATTATTTGTGCTTTCTGCTTTCCTTTCCAGGTGAACAATAGTTGTAGAAATAGAAGTAGAAGGCATTTATTGAGTCTCTCTCTCTCTCTCTGTCTCAAAGAAGCTTACCTACTTCATGAACATTTCTCAAAGGACCTCTAAAGAGCTCCTTCTCCATTATTTTGCCTATGTTTACATTGTCTTCCTCAGTCCACTCATCTACCTTCCAGTGACCCAACAAGTTGGACCTCAAATGAGAAACAATGAAATACAAATGGGGGAATGGTTTGCTTATCTGAATATTACTGTCTTTGATTCTTTGTTCAGAACCTCAATGCATAGAACATACACACTGATGTATAGTTTGGGGAATTTCTCTCTTCTTTCTTGTTTTTTTCTTACACTCATGAACATTAAGCCAGTCTTTGTTTTCTCTATTTCCTCACAGAATATCATGCTCAGCAGGGTACAGTCTGTTTTATTATTTCAATAAAATGACTTTTGTTGAAGAGACAGTCAAGTGTTAAAATACCATTTTTCAAAGGCAAGTGCTCAGTGAGAGAGAACATGTGATTATGAAAGCATAGAAATGGATGGAAATAAAATACGACTTTGAAGTATTTAGATTTGTATTTTAGTATTTAGTGAAGTTCTTTTCATATTTTAGGCACTCAAAAATGCTTATTAACTTGACTATAGTCCAAAACATATTTTTTAAAAGCAAAATATTGATTTCACATTTATATGCATTTTATACTAGTAAAAAGCAGAAAAGAGAAAAAGAAGGGAAAAGGAAAAGCTCATTTCCCTTTTTCTTTCACTTCATTTAAAACTATATTCATTTTAATTGCTTCTTATTCATTTTTGTGCAGTCAAATGAAATCATTTCTGTGATGACATGAGATGCATGTTTTCCCTATACTGCCCACATATACTGTGTATGGCTCATATGTGTATTAAACACATTTTATGTTAAATATATTATTCATATTATATATATTACACTGCCCACTGGGACTGTGACAGTGCCCACTTCTCTTTCATTTTCATGCAATTGAAATAATTAATGTCACTCACTTTGGAGGGGAAGAGTTCTTTGTATAGATTTCAAATGGGTGAAAGACCTCTCAAAATCCTAAGTACAATTTTGTATTATGCAAAGAAGTAAGGGTAAGTGCTTTCTACTTGATTCTGAAGCAAATCTGTGACTTTAAAAAGATTTCTGAATTCCTACTTTAGAAAAAAAAGTCTTTGAGTGATAATTTAATGAGCATTTGGTAAAGGAATTATTAATCGAGTCAGTATCTGAAATGCTTTTTAGTATAAAGCTACACTTAGTTGAGTATGGGATTTAAGAGACTTGGTAAATTTTACTTGATCTTATAAAATACATTCTCAAATTTGCCCAGTGTTTTCTCCTGTCACAACATACAATTGTGACACAGATCTGTATTTTTAATATTAACACCAAACCTGTACTTGCTCCAAACTCTTCCCAGTGTAAAACATGCTTCCTCACTGAAAGACTCTCAACATCCATCCCAGAAGAGTATTGGCTCACCATTTTCCCTGGAGGCAGTGGTAGGCAGTTCTATTTTCTCAGAATTCTAAGTATTTTATATGCCTAAATCCTTGTAGTGCCTAACTCAATTACTTTTTTAAAAGAATGTTATCAACACACAGCTCTTCTAAGAACTTTAATAAGCTTCATAATGTGAAGCAGGTCTGTCTTCTCCTCATTTAACAGGTAAGGAGACCAAAAGAGAGACACTGCTCAGTGATTTTTCTCATAACTATTTGGGCCATCAGTAGAGATGCAAATCAAAATATTGGCCCTGTTTCTACAATAATAAATACAAAAATACCTTAAAATATATATTTATCCTTTAGGAACATGTTTGATAAAAAGAATTTCCTAAAATATATTTTTCTTTCTGGCTTAAAACTGAGGAAAAAAATTACCTTAAGAAATACAGAAAATAATATTGTTATATGTCTAAGCCAACCAAGTTAAATAAAATGTTATAACTACCTTCATATTATAAAGATATAGTAAAATAGAGTATGGGGTAGTAATTGTGGGTAATCCATTGTAATAGGTTTTAAAAATTATCTGCTATCTTCATGTAATCCCATAGTTATAAGTAATGAAAAAAATTCAGGAAGAGGTTTTGTTTTAATAAAAAATGACTATCAGATTAAGAGAACTTTGACATTTTTCCTTTGCTTCAATTATGCTAATCAAATGCCTTATCATGACATGGATTCTATTTATCAGGTTTATATCTTGGGTCATTTAAAAAGTTTGCATCTTTAGGTATTTATGTGAAAGAGTATGAAAAAGTTAAATTTGGTTTTTCTCTATGTATTTCTCCCTTTTGAATTATTACAAGAAATGACTGTGTTGAACAGATTCTCTGATTCAGTCTATTTAAAATAAGAGAATCAGTTGCCCATAACAGTCTGTCAATTAGATTGTATCTGTGCTTGTCCTAGAAATTCATCTTCTTGAAAGCATTTGTGTTATTGAAAGCAACAGAGCCTGGTAATGCTGACCATTACCTTTACCTCATTTACATTTTTGCCCAATATTTTCCCCCATGCTCTCTTCTCTTTCCTGAAGTCTCCATCACTCCACTGCATCTCATCAAGTGCATCTCAGCCACCCAGAGGCAGCTTACTGTGCAAAAATGAACTAGATACAAAACACAAGTTCCCAGGAGTCTGGGTTTCGCCTTCTTGTCCCTAAGCCAGCAACAGCTGGGATGACCTAGATACAGGGACTGCTGTCCTCTCTCTGTGTCTTACCATTTCCAGAATGACCACTGTTGCATTACAACTAGGATGTGAAAACACAGCATGATTTCTGTGGGTGGTACAATTTCCTCTGCTGGAAGAATGAGGGCACAATGGGAAGCTGAAAGCCCTAAAGAGAAAGAGGGTGAGTGTAACAAAGCGGAAAACATTTGCCTGGTGTTCCATTGTCCCATCAAGTATTCCTTCTTGTGTTCATGGAAATAGTAAGAAAATCACAGACTTACCTATCTGTTTATGGGCAACAGGCAGCAAGGCTTAATGCAGCTTTCAAACACAATATGAGAAACCAGAGGATTTATTTTGACTAGGGGTTAAATCTAAGCAGAAAATGAAATGTCAGAAACTAAAAAATAATTACTAAATTATTTGCTCATTCATTTAATAAGTGAGTGCTTAATAACCCAGCAAGTGCTTAATAACAGTAAAAAAGTCCCTAGTCATGAAAATAAATAAATTTCTTATTTTTTGACATCTGTTGAAAAATTACTTTAGCTATTAATCAATATTCCTAAAAGAACTTCATAATCCAAACCAGGGGTTCTTAACTCAAGCAAATATTAAAATCACTTGGGAACTTAATGAAACTGTGGAGATTCTGTTCAGTCCTGTACCAATGAGCTTGGACTCGTTTGTGCTTGCTCAGGAGTCCAGGAGATTCACACACCTGAGCAGTGTATGTGATGAGGAAGAAATAACGTTAATTTACGCTGATTAAGTTTAAACTTTTTGTATTATTTTAGCTATACAATTTAATTATAACTTCGGAGCTGACTCTGACTCTTACTGTCATATTCCATATTCAGTCTTCCATCCTCTTGACTACTTATTTTGTTATAAATGGATAAACAGTAGTTGTATATATTTGTGGGTACACAGTGATGTTAAGATACATGCACAGAATACATAACAATTAACCCAGACTAGCTTGTCTCCTTCTTTCTTCTCTCTTGTCTGCTTAGAAGTGAAGAAGGTCCTGGGCCACACACATCTACCACCATGATGTTCTGCCAAACTGCATGAGGACAAACAACTGTGAACCAAATTCTTTGAAACCTGTCAGAGTACAAGGTCAATGTACAAAAATCATGTTGGATGTGATGGTGCATACCTGAAGTTCCAGAGAGACTGAGGGGAAGAATCACTTGAGCTCACGAGTTCAAGACCAGCCTGGGCATATGTTGAGAACCCTACCAAAAAACACAAAACAAAACAAAACAAATATTTAAAAGAACATTTAAAAGCTGTCACATTTCTATACACTAACAATGAACAATCCAAAATGGAAATTAAGAGAGACATTCCACTTAGGATATCAGTCATCTGGAGTATTTACATGAGGTAGATAGGAATACAGAAAAAGGAGAAAACTAGTCATTTCTATTTTTTTTCTTTTTGCAGTATGTGGTTTGAAATCAGGACCTTTTGCTTGCTACTGGAACTTTACCACTTGAACCACACACTCAGGTCCTTGTATTTCTTAAGTGTGTGTAATTGTTTTTAATGGAACTGGGGTTTGAACTCAGGGCTTTGTGCTTACAAGGATGTATTGCTTATGTTGAGCGCTGGATTCACTGTATTGTTTTTATTGTTGTGCTTCATAGCTATCCTTACAGAACCTGTCCCTTCATCAAGAAAAATATAAGCACTGTACAAGTGGGTGCCAGTGTTAAATAATTTACATTTCCTGGTTGTGCCTCTCTTGTTTGCTGAGATTTCTATCTTGAGCAATTTAGGAGGAAAAATGACACTCACCTGAAATCATTAAAATAAATTTATTGGACAGAACAACCAATTTTTTTCATCTCCTTTGAGGACATACTTTTTTTTCTTTTTTTTGGCAGTATTGGAGTATTGAACTTAGGGCCTCACACTTGCTAAGCAGGTGCTCTATCACTTGAGTCACACCTCCAGATGAGATGGAGATCAACCACACTGGAATCCATAGTTCTGCTGTATAATTAAAATGGGGGGAGGGGCTGAAAGCATCGTAGGTTTTTAAAGGAAAATCACCACATGAAAATAAAACATTTCACAGGGCACAATGGCTACCTGTAATCCTGGCTACTCAGAAGGTAGCGACTCAGGAGGATGGTGGTACAAGACCAGCTTAGACAAAATGTTTGCAAGACCCCATCTCAATCAATAAACACTGGGCACATGCTTGTCATCCTAGCCAGGCAGAAACATAAATAGGAGGATTGCAGTCTAGGTGTCCTGAGCATAAAGTGGAAGCCCTATAGGAAAAATAACTAAAGGGAAAAGGACTGGTAGAGTGACTCAAGTGATGAGTGCTTGCTTTATAAGCGCAGAACTTTGAGTTCAAACCCCAGTACATCCCCCAAAGGATATATCTGACTTCCTTACAACAAAATGAAAATGGAAAAAAACATTTACATAATAATATCCTTACTGGTATGATAAACAAACCTGTTGAGGTAAATCAGCAACATGATTTAAATATTGCTGTCAGTCACCTTCAAACAAGTGTCAATAGCCTCATGATAAATTTTGTATTTTCACATTTTATAATGTTTTTGTATATTGAGAGTTTCAGATATTTTAATATCTGTTAATAGAATTCTTTTCAAATTTAATGGATTTTTTAGAAAAAAATTAATATCCTTAGCAATTCCCAATATCAAGAGGTTTTCCAATGTATTCAAATATATTAGAAACACATTAAAAATCAGTTCAAAAACAAAAAACATAAATGCAGACACACATTTTCAAGTTCAAAATTTGTTTTTATTTACAATACTTTATAAAACTGTAAATTGAGAAACTTTTTATTTTCATTAATTAGAACCAAATAAAAAAGATACAGCACAGTAAGGAAGAAATAATAATCAAATGTTCACTTGATCAGTTGCAAAGAGAAGGTAGGAAAGACACATGGTGGGAAGAGTCAATAGGTCACATTTCTATACATTAACAAAGAACAATCCAAATGGAAATTAAGTGAGACATTCGTCTTAGAATAGCATCAAAAAGAATAAATACTCAGGAACAAATTGAAGAGGACAAAACATTTGTCTGCTGAAATGGCAAAATTAAAGACAAATCCTGTGTATATGGATTGGAAGATATTATTGTTGAGATGTCAATATATATATACTCAAAGCAATCTAGAGATTTAATGCAATCCCAATCAAAATCCTAATAAAAATGAAAAAGTCCATTCTAAAATTTGTATGCTATCTTAAAATTAATCATGGGAGAAAGACAATTTCTTCAACAAGTGATGCTGGGTAAGATGAAAATCTACAAGCAAAAAATAAATAAGGACTCCTTACAACTTATAAAAATTTACTCAGAGTGGCTCAAAGATCTAAACTGAAACAGTAAAACTCTCAGGAAAAACCATATAGGAAAAGATTCATGACATTGAATTTGGTAATGATGTGATGGGTATTGTGCCAAAGGCATGAGCAACAAAAGCAAAAATATGCAAATGGGATCATAGGAAAATCTAAAATTTGGGGGCATCAAAGGACACTATTGCAAAAATGAAAAAGCAATCCATAGAATGGGACAAAATAGCTTTAAGTCATGCATCTGATAAGGCTATATATATATATATATATATATATATATGGCTATATATATATATATAAGGCTATATATATATATATATATATATATATATATATATAAAAACCTCTACAACTCAATAACAAAACAGCAACAACCTTATCAGAAAAGGACCCAAAGTACTTGAACAGACATATTTTCAAAGAAGATATAGAAATGTCTAAGAATAATAAACACAGAAAAATATGCTAATTGTTATTTATCATAATGGCAATGCAAAACAAAAGAACCATGAGATATCAATATACATACAAGAGACTGGCCATTACATGTATATAGCCACATACCTGTAATCCCTGCACTCAAGAGGTTCTGGAGTTTGAGGCAGCTTTGCCACACAGGTAGTTCAAGGCCAGCCTGTGATACATAGTAAGAACTTGTTGAGAGGAAGGAAGGAAGGAAGGAAGGAAGGAAGGAAGGAAGGAAGGAAGGAAGAAAAAAAAGAGGGAGGGAAGGAGGGAGGGAGGGAGGGAGGGATGGAAGAAAGGAAGAAAGGAAGGAAGGAGGGAAGGAGGGACAGAAGGAAGGAAGAAGGGAAGGAAGGAGGGAAGGAAGGAAGGAAGAAAGGAAAAAGAGAAAAGAGAAAGGAAAAGACAAGAAAAGGGAAAAATAAGATCTGGTAAGGATGTAGAGTAATTATAACTATTATGCATTGCTGTGGGGAATATATATTGATGGAGTTGCTGTGGAAAATTGTATTCCAATTCCTCAAAAAGCTGAACATAGAATTGCCATATGATCCAGCAATTCCACTTCTAGTTATAGACCCAAAAGAGGTGAAAACAGGATTTCAGCAGATTATTTATATATCTATTTTCGTAGCATCATTTTTCACAATAGCCAAAAGGTAGAAGCCGTCCAAGCACTCACTAACAGATGACTGAATGTGAGAGTATGAGTCATCATTAAAAATGAAGGAAACTTTAACATATTGCTACAACATGAATTAACTTTGAAAACTTTATTTTAAGGGAAAATAAACCAGTCACAAAAGGAGAAATACTATGATTCCATTTTATATGTGGTACCTAGTCTAGTCAAATTTATAAAGACAGAAAGTAGAATGGTGTTTGCCAGCACTTGGGAAGAAACGGGTGTGGAGAACTACTGTTTAATGAATACAGATTTTCAGTTGCAGAAAATGAAAAATTTCTAGAGATAATGGTGGTGATAGCTACACAACAATGTGAATGTCGGTAATACCACAGAACTGTCGGCTTTAAAATGCTTATCATAGTAAGATATGCATTATGTATTTTTTACCATAAATAAAAAGAGGACTGGATATGGCGGTACACACCTGTAATACCAACTACTTAGGAGATAGAGATGAAGAGGATCACTTTTAGAGGACAGACCCAGCAAAAAGATAGTGAGAGCCCTTCTCAACTAATAAGCTAGGCAGGGTGGACTGTGCCTGTAAGTCTAGTTATGCTGGAGACATAGGTAGGACAATCACAGTCCAGTCTGGCCCCAGGCAAATACACAAGACCTTATCTGAAAAACAGCTAAAGCAAAAAAGGCCTAGATGCATGGTTCAAATGGTACAGCACCTGCCTTGCCAGCACAAGGTCCTGAGTTCAAATCCCAATAAAGCTTAATTAAAGGCTTGGTTTTAGATCAACAATCTCTTTACCTACTGGTAGAAAACTATGTGGCATTGGGCAAGTTATGTAACTTCTCTCAGAAGCATAATGAGGTAATAGCACTATCTATGTCATATGGCTGTTGGAATGAGATAATTCTAGGACAGGCACTTAGTACATAAGCACTAAAAGTGAGCTGTTATGATGATGATGAGGATGGGTATCATGAGGATGCCACAATAGACTCCAGAAGTTCAACCACAAAAAGGCCACAAATATATTTTTGGATCATTGTCTACAGAAAGATGCTTTCATTTTGTTTGATTTTTAAAATAAAGGTCCTATCTTTTGCTTCTTTTAACAGTCCTTGCCTCTTTACCATTTAACCCTGAACTATGAGCTGTATAATTTCTCCCTAACAAGTCGTAATATTCCTTAAGTAGGAAGGCTATTCCTTGGAAAAACTAAAACCTGCACACTAAAAAACTAAAAATTAAAAAAAATTCACACTACTGTGGAATGTGCACTATACAATCTAGTTTATATTTTAAAAACTTGATGATATACAAGCTCGTCAATAACTTCCAGTGTTCTGTGTTCTCTACTACTGTGTCAGCTTTACAGCCTGCAATGTTTTGATCACTGCTAAAGTGTCATCTGTAGAAGTCTTTATCAGGCTTTCAGACCTTTAAGAGAGATTAGCATTTTAACAAAGTAATCTAAACATGTGTGATGGCTAGAGCTCTCGAACTCCAGGAAACCAGGAAAATCCAGTACACGGGGGTCATTTTATGTCTCAGGAAGCCCATCATATCTGCCAGTACAGTGGTACCCTCTAACATTAAGAATCTAGGAAGGAGGACTGGGAGCATGGCTCAAATGGAAGAACCCATGCCTAGTAAGTGATAGAGCACCTGCCTAACAAGAAGACCTTGAATTCAAACAAAATTGCACAAACAAAACAAAAGCTAGGACAGACAATTTCATAATTAAACTGAAGTATAGGACATCTGGCTGGTGGTATCCAGAGTTGAATAATTGGTTGTGAGGAATCACTTTTCCTCTAGCATCATCATTGGCAGAGTCAGCCCAGAAGACAAGCAACAGAGTTTACTTAATGAACATTAAACTTATTAATACACATACTTATATTTTATTTTCTCTCCATAATGGGGAAAGAAAAATAGCAAAGGAAAGCAAAGCACAAGAAATAATACAGGCTGAAAATTTATGTCAAGGAAGGAGAGAGGGAGGAGTAAGGACTCATGGAAAGAAACAAAAGTAGAATGATATGGGGACAGGTTCAATAGGTGGAACATGGAGTGTGATAAACTCTCTGATACAGCCAGACTGTATCAGGCTGCAACCCTTCCTTGTGGAACTGGCATTTAACATTGAGAGCTTCCTAGAGGGAGCCAGAATAATGCATGTGGCTCAGATGAGAGATTCAGTCATGCCACTATCCATAGCACCTCATCTCCTTCACCACTGTAGTGAAACCCTTAATATACCTATATTCTATCCATATCCATAAACCTGCAGCTGTGACCTCATTTGAAAAAAGCTTTGTGCAAGTGTAATTAAGTTAAGGATGTTGAGATGAGATTACCTTGTATTATTCTGACAGGCCCTAAGTCTAAAGACAGATATTCTGAAAAGAGTCACCCAGAGAAGAAACACAAAGAGAAGAGGAAAACATAATACAAAGATGAAGTCAAAAATAAGAAATATTATGAAACACTTGTCACACTAAGGAAAGGTCATGTACGAGAGGGGTTTGGATAAAATTAGGAAACTAAGAAGTTGAATATGTTGATATACTCTCTATACAAGAATGAATATAGAAATCTTAAACTGGCTGAACCCACCATAAGAAAGGGACTAAGGGATAATAAAGAAAATTAGAGGAGATGAACCAATTGGGCTATAATAAATATACACATAGAGCTATCACAAGGAAACTCTCTGTGTAGCTACATTCATCTCAAGCAAGCAAAAATGTCATTTTTTTCTTGGTTTTCCTTTTTTTTTCTTTTATAAAATCAGAGAACAGGAGAGCAGAACAAGTCCTGTCAGGGTAAGGGGAGGGTTAGTACTAGCGGGATGGGGGAAGGTGGTGGTGGGGAAAGGGAATAGGAGGGTGACTACAGTGCAAAAATGTATATACATGGATGTAAATGCAAAAATGATACCTTTTGAAACTATTCCAGGAATTGGTAGTGTGGGGATAAAGGACAGAGGTGGACGGGGTGGATTCAAGTATTATATGTTTGATACATTGTAAGAAACTTTGTAAATGCCACAATGTACTACCACCCAGTACAAAAACAAAGAAAAAAAAGGTGGAAACAGAGATTGAAGTGATGTAGTCATAAACCAAGGAACTCCTGGGGCAACCAAAAGCTGTAAGAGAAAAGGAGCAATTCTGTAGCACCTTTGGAAGGAGGACAACCTTGTTAACATTTTGATTTTAGAATTTTGGCTTCTAGAACTGTGAAAAGATAAAAATCTGTTGTTTCTTGGGTCCTAGGAAATGAATGTGATGCCAACCACAAGGAAAAGCAAAGTACTATAGTACTCGGTTATCATGGGTGCCATGAAAAATCTACATTCTGGGAATATTTGCAGGCAGGATAAAATGGGACAGGAGTAGAAGCTTTCTCTGTTTAACTATGTGAGTAAGAAGAATTTGGGTAAGAAAAGAGAGACTACATTTGGAAGAGCAAAAGGGAGGAAAAGCACCATGAAAGAGGTGCAAAACAGCTGAACATTATAAAACAGAAAGGCAACAGAGTAAATTAGGAAATATTTTGTAGCTCCAGCCCCAGATCCCCCAGGGATGTGAAGTGAAAGCATTTACCACAAGGCAAGCTTATATGCCTCTGCAATGGATCTTGGCTGAGGAAAAAATCCATACCTCCCATGAACTTTAAACCCCAGTTCAGGGATTTGGTGGGAGAGTGACTCCTTCAGTGTGATAAGCCAGTATCAGACAAGACAACCTTTCATTCTTCAAATATTGGAGAACTCAGCAAGGAGCCATCTTGATGGAGGGCCTTTAGTTTGAGGTTGAGGTATTTGTGAATCCAAGGAGCAATCATTCAGGGTGCTTCGAGATACCTGGCCTCAGTGTATGAGAGGGACATGCCCACAAGAGGTTTGTGGAGAGGAAGATACTTTGACTCAGGGAGATCTAAGAAGGTAACAGGACCTTGGGAATGGAAAGAAATAGTGGTCAGTCATCCTGCCCTACCTAGTAGAGCAATTCCATTTCTGAAGTCCATTTAAGAAAGAAAAGAACCTAGCTTCTGCAGGCAGAGAATTCAGGTTACAGGAATTCTCCACAAGTAACCTGCAGCCAAGCAAGCTTTGAAACTGAACCATCAGGGGACTTGAAAAATCAAGGGAAAAATAATAGATTAGGGAGTTCAGGGACTCCTTGCCACAATGTTCTTGTGAGAGCTTGCCACCAGAGGCAGATGTAGAGAGGGAGAGATTTTGACCTGGGCTGGCTGAAGGTTCTTGACAGGAGCTTGGGAAGTAGCAAAAGCCTCAGAAGTTGATGACCCTATCCTGCCCAGTGAGAGCAGTTACATTGCCTGAAGGACTAGATCAGAAGCAAAGTACCTAGCTTCTGCAGAAAGAGAGCTGAGGTTACACAAGTGGCCTACAGTCAAGCAGGCTTTGAGAGTGAGTTATCTGGGAGACTTGAAAAATCAAGGACCAGGAGAGGTGCCTTTGATATGTGGGCAGATGTTTGGCTATGGAGCTCTTCTAGTGGTGAGAAACTATGATGCAACCCCCCTACTATGCAGTTCTTCCTGAAAACTGAGAATACTTTGATGGAAAAACCACTGGTTATTAAAATTTTCAACAATCAAATTTGGCCTCAGTTGTGGGAATTTCCATACAGAAACACACACACAAAAAAAGAAAAACAAGGCAACATGACACTTCCACAGGTCAACAATCCCTCAGTGACAGACAGTAGGGACAGTAAAAGGAAAAAAGTACAAAGCACTCAAAAGGATGATTTTATCTAATTGGAATTGTCACTATGAATCCCCCCCATATAATGAATATATTTATCCTAATAAAAATTTTATAATAATAATAAAAAAGCAACACAGAAAGAAAAAAAGGATGATTATAAAAATGATCAATTAAATGAATGAATACATATACAAAACTTTGAATGAAGTCAGACACTATAAATAAACAGCTGAAGGAACTCAGAATAGAAATACATAGATGAATGAAATTAGGAAAACAGTGCAGGATATGAAAGTGGAATTCAATAAAGACAGAAACCTTGAAAAAGCATCAAAGTGAAATTCTTATAATGAAAAGTTCAATAAGCCAAATAAAAACAACTCAGTGAAAGTCTTTCCAGTAGAGTATATCAAATTGAAGACAGAATATCAGGCATCCAAGACAAGGTAGATATAAAAGTCAGATGAAAAAATTAAAAAGCATGAATAAAACATGAAAGACTACTGGAACACTATTAAAAGACTAAATGTACAAACCATGGGCATAGATGAAGAAGAGGTACAAGCTAAAGGAATAGAAAATGGATTCAACAAAAAATAGGAGAAAAGTTCCCAAATCGTGAGCAATAGACAACCATTCATGTAAAGGAGGCTTTCTAGAACCCAACTGAAAAGACCAGAAAAGAACCACTGCGAGACATGTCATAGTTAAAAAAAGTTAAGTGTGCAGAACACAGAAGAGTATTGAAGCTGAAAAAGAGATGGGACAAGTCACATATAAAGGTAAACCCATGAGAATAACTGCAGATTTCTCAACATAAATCTTAAAAGCAAAGAAGATATGGAATGACATATTGGAAGCACTAAGGGAGAATATATGCAACTCAGATTGTGCTCCCAAGCAGAGTTATCATTCATAGTTAAGGAGAAATAAAAACTTTCTATGATAAAAACTAAAGCAATTTATGACCACGAAATGAGCACTGCAGAGCATACTCAAAGGAATCATACACAATGAAGAGGACAATAAATGCAACTATGAAAATACAGGAAAAATAAATGTCCCGAGATGAGTAGATAAGCAAATGAAGACTAAAAAAGTATCAAACACTATAAAAATAACAAAATAGCAGCAATTACTACATACCTGTCAAATATTAACACTGAATGTCAGTGGTCTCATTTCTCCAATTAAAAGACATAAAATGGTGCATTGGATTAAAAACAAACCTGACCATTGTTGCTGAAAGAAACACAGCTCACAAAAACAAATATTGGCATAGGGTAAAAAGGTACAAAAAGAACTTCTAAGAAAATGGACCCTGAAATCAGGTAGAAGTGGTTTTACTCATATCCGATAAAGTATAAATCAAACCAAACTTAGAAGAGACAAAGAAGATCACTTCATATTAATTAAGGGAATAACCAATCAAGAGGAAATAATTATTAACATATATACACAATGTTGGTGCACCCAACTTCATTAAACAAATGCAACTGGATTCAAAAATACAGAGCAACTAGAACACACATTGATAGTCAGACTCTTCCATACCCAACTCCTACCATTAGACAATAAAATCAACAATGAAGCCTCAAAATTAAATGACAGTATAGCTCAAAAGAACTTAACAGACACCTACAGAGTATTTCATCCAGCAGCTGCACAATACACATTTTTCTCAGCAGCCCAGGGAACTTTCTCCAAAATACAGCAAATTTTAGGACACAAAGGAAGTCATAGCAAACAAAAGAATTGAAGTAAATCACTATATCTTATCAGATCATAATGAAATAAACTAGGACTCAATAGCAAAAACAATTACAGAAAATATTCAAATACATGAAGACCAAACAACACATTGTTGGATGACCAATGTGTCATTGAAGACATGTGGGGGGATATAAAAAATTTCCTAAAATCTAATGAAAATGAAAGCATGACCTATCAGAACCTATCAGTGCTAAGAGGAATATTTATAGCTATGAGTACTTACATTAAAAAAGCAAAAACAACAACAACAAGATCTCAAATAGTAGCCTAAAGATGCACCAAACTCCTCAAGAAAGAAGAAAAAGTCCAACCCCAAATTAACAGATGGAAAGAAACAATAATGATTAAGGCAAAAATTAGAGACCCAACCCCCAAAAAACTATACAAAGAATCAATAAAACAAAAAGTTGGGTCTTTGAAAAGATAAATAAGATTGATAAACCCTTAGCCAATTTGATAAAAAGGAGTAGAAAAAAGACCTAAATTAATAAAATCAGAGATGTAAAAGATATTACAAGAAATAATGTAATCCAGATGGTCATGAAGGAATACTTTGAAATCCTATGTTCAGACAAACTGGAAAATCTAGAAGAAATGGATTAATTTCTAGATGCATTTGATCTACCAAAATTGAACCAAGAGGATATAAACCATTTAAATAGCCCTATAATAAGTAATGAGATTGAAAAGCCCAGGAACCAATGGAATCAGTGCTGAATTCTACCAGACCCTTAAATACTACTCACAGTTTTCCATAAAATAGAAAGGAAAGGAGCACTGTCAAACTTATTCTGTGAAGCCAGTATTATACTCATTCCAAAACCAGAAAAAGGCACAACAAAAACAGCAAAAGGAATTATAGACCAATCTCCTTAATCGAAAGTCCTTTTTAAAATACTTGCAAATGAATTTAACAATGATTGAAAACATCAAAATCCATGATCAAGTTGGTTTTATTTCAGGGATATAAGAATGGTTCAACAGGACTCCAGTCCTAGGAAATAAGGGCATATGTTAATTCTACTTTTAGTTTTCCATGATGGCTATACTACTTTATATTCTTACCGGTGACGTACAGGTTTACCCTTTCTTTTTCTGCATTCTCACGTATAGTTGTTATCTTTTGTCTCTTTGATTATAGACATTCTAACATGTTGAAGTGATATTTCATTGTAGTTTTAATTTTCATTTCCCTGATGACTTATGAAACTAACTTCTTTTTTTCATATATGTTGGCCATTTGTATGTTGTTTACAAATGTCTACTAATGTACTTTGTCTATGTTTCAACTGGGTTGTTTCTTGCCATTGAAGTATTCCTTATGCACTTTAGATATTAAGCCCCAGAACAGATGTATACTTTGCAAAAACTGTCTTACCCTGTAGGCTGTCTCCTTGTCTATGTAGAAGCATTGTTTTGGTTTGATATGATGACATTTGTCTATTTTTGCTTTTGTCCCTGAGCTTTGGGGTCAAATACAAAAAAAAAGAAATCTTTGCCCAGATCCATGTTATGTAGTTTTGTGCCTATTTTTTCTTCATGTAGTTTTACCATTTTGGAGCTTACATTTAATTCATTTATCCATTTTTAATTGACATTTGTAGATAGTGTGACATGAGCCAAATTTTATTGCTCTGATTGTGAATATCCAGTTTTCCCAACATCCATTATTGAAGAGATTGTGTTTATCTTATTGTGTGTTCTTGGCACTCTTGTTGAAAATCAATTGGCCAGAAAGCTTGTTTTTTTCTGGCTCTGTATAGCATTGTATTTCATGGCTGAATTTATCTACTTTTATGCCAGTTCTACATATTTTAATTGTGATAGCTTTGTAATACAGTTTGAAGTCAGGTAGCTTGATATCTCTAGGATTGTTGTTTTGCTCAAGATTATCTTAACTCTTCAGGGTTTTTTTTAGTTCCATATGAATTTTTTGATTTAAAAAATTACATTGGAATTTTTATCAGGATTGTATCAAATCTATGTATAACCTTGGGTAGAATGGCACCTTTAAAATAGTAATTCTCCAATCCATGAAAATGGAGTATCTTTCCATTTCCTCAATTTTTCATCAATGTTTTATACTTTTTAGTGTCTAGATCTTTTACTTCCTTTCTTAAAGTTATTCCTACATATTTTGTTTTATTTTTAGCTGTGGTAAATGGGGTCTTTCTTGATATTTTTGGATAGTTTGTAGCTAGTATGTACAATTACTGTTGATTTTTGATTGCTGATTTTGTATTTTGCAAATATACTGTATTTATTTGTTAATTCTACAATTTTTAGTAGTTTCTTTAGGGCTCTGTATATTTAAAAAACATGTTGTCAGTAGTCACTTATTCCTTTCCCATTTGGATGTTTTTATTTTTTTTTTCTTGCCTAATTTGCAGGGGCAAAGACTTACAGTACTATGTTGAGTAGAAGTGGTAAAAGTAGACATCCTTATCCCTGTTCTTAAGAAACAAACTTTCAACTTTTCACCTGTAGTATAACGTAAAATGTGGTTTTAATATATGTCCTTCATTAAGTTGAGTATTCCTTCTACACCTACATTATTGAGAGGTTTTCCATAGAAAGACATTGAATTTCGTCAAATGATTTTTCCATACCTATGCGATCACATTTTTTGTTCCTCATTCTGTTAATATACCATAGTCATTGATTTGCATTTTGAGTCATTCTTACATCCCAAAGAAAAATATTACTTCATCATGTGGTTTTGAGTTTGGATTCTAGTCTTTTTGAGGACTAAGTTCTCTCTTTGGTATATAGCAAATCTGATCACTTTTCACCACCTTCTCCACCAATCCTATTCAGTCACCATCAAGGCTAGTACACTAGAATGATTTTTTTTTCTTTTATTATTCATATGTGCATACAAGGCTTGGTTCATTTCTCCCCCCTGCCCCCACCCCTTCCCTTACCACCCACTCCAACCCCTCCCTCTCCCCCCCACCCCCTCAATACCCAGCACACTAGAATGATTTACTTACTTCTACCCTTGCAATCTCACTGCACGTCATTCCTCCACATAGAGCCTCAGTGATGCTGCTAATATTTATGTAAGACAATGTTCTTTGTCTTTGAAAAATCCCACACAGCTTTTTGCATAATTCATAACAAAATCTTTGGAGTTCTTGAGCCAAAGTCCTCTTTCCTCCCTGCAACTTACTTCTGTCAGCTACATTGCTCTCTTTCACTGTTCTTTATAAGGTTGCATTTGTTTCTGTCTTGTAACACTTACCCCAGCACCTTTCTTTCTTGGATCACTGTTGCCAGGTAACCACCTCAATAACCAGCTTGCTTCCTTCAAATTACTACAAAGCTGGCTCCTTATCAGAGAAGACTTTTTGACCAATATTTATAGGCTAGAACCCCAGAGCAATCTGATTTAATTTTCTCTCTGTTTGTATGTTTTCATACTTGTTGCTATGTGGCATATTATATGTTTATTTGTCTGCTTACCTTTAATAGAATGTGAGTTTCTAAACCAAAATCTTATCACATACTATCCCCTTTATTTTTAAACATCAAGAATAATGAATGCTTTGAGAAAATCTAAATGTTAACATGTGCCATTGGGATCATGACTTAAAATGAATCAAAGTATGGATGCCATCACCCATGAATGCTGTCACTTGGAGGAAGCAAACAAAGAAAAAAAATGAACACACAAGAAGCTATTTTTTCAAGGTACATTGTTAATAAAATCTTAATGTAATTGTACATTGATATTCCACCATTTACTAAGAAAAATGTGACTTTAAAATAAAGTAAGAACATTCTTCATTCAGCAATTAAGCTTTAAATGTAGAGTTTTACAGAATATCTCAAAATTTTGCCCAAGCTGTTTACTGGTCTGAGGTTTTAACAGCCAGAGAAATCTCCTGGACAAACAATTATAAACAGATCATGTTAGTTTCCCACTCCAATTGCAATTTTTCAACATACTGGTGAATAGAGTACTGCTTCTGATGATAGCTAATTACTTTGGATAATAAAGTGTTAGGCATCTTAACAAACCTTGTACTTCAAGAATTGGTTCACTGTTCAAAATAGAAGTGAGAAAGCATGGCAGTGAGTCCTCTGGCTATCCCAGATAGCCACGTGAAAGTAAGATAAGTAGGCAGGGACTTAAGTTTAAGTAATTGTTGGTCAACTTGATAAGATTCCTTTTTACCATGTATTTCTGGTATGATAAAGCATATTATATTTTTTTAAGGAGATGGAAATATTTCCAGTGCCATATGTTCTTCCAGACTTGCCATTTCCTTAATCATGAGGAAGAAACTATTTGTCCTCCACTTAAAATTGGTCAGGACTTTGTGACTGCCTTGTCAAACAGAATGCAATAGAAGAAATGCTGATACATTTCAAGGCCAGGTCAAAAAAATGTTTCTTTCTCTCTCTCTCTGTCTCTCTCTCTCTCTTCTCTAAATACTAACTTTGCATCCAGCCATCATATCATGAACAGTTTCAGGCCTTATTATATCCTCAGGTAACATTTCCAGTGATTGACAGCATCAGTTTGCAGACATAGGAGTTTGGAAGCCTTCAGGTGATTACAGCATGGAGCCTTTGAGCCACTCTACATGGTGCTGTGTAGAGCAGACACATGCTATTCCTGTTGAGCTTGTGAACATGGCATATTCTAGAGCAAAAATAAATGTTACATATGCTGCTAAGATTTCACATGGATTGTTACATAATATTAAATACCTAGAACAAGAAGAAATTAGAATTAAATACCAAGAACAAGAGCTATAAACTTTTCACTATTTTTCAAATATTATAATGTTGCCTTGTTGATTTCTTCTAATTCTGTTAACTTTCATTTTCTCCATTTTGGAGTTATTAAATGCATGCATGTTTAGAATACTTTTCCTAGAAGTTCAATTAGTATTTATTATGTCAATTACTTTATTTCTGAGAGTTTTTGTTGTCTTAGAGCATCATTTATTTGATTTTCATGCAGTCTCACAGTATGTGCATAATATATTTCATCCATTTTGGTTTTTTCTCAGATTTCTTTTAAAGTTTGTGTCATTATGATTCAGGTGTGTTTTGTCTATGGCCATACCACCCTGAACACTCCCGATCTGGTCTAATTTAGGTGTGTTTCTTATAAAAATATACTGCTGGTTTATTTTTGTTGTTGCTTTTTACATTATTCACTTACATATTTATTTTGAGATGGACTTGTTATGTCAGCCAAGCTAGATGGAATTTGTGATCCTTTGTTTCAGCTTCTTGACTGCTGGGATCACTGGCCTGCTTTACCATATCCAGCTTGGATTATTTGAAAAATGTCAACTTTTGAATTTTAATTGATTAAATTAATCAATAAATACTTTTTTTGATGATCTGCATATTTATATTTATTATACTTCTATTTTCTGCTAACTTTTTATTCAGCTATTTCCTGCTATCATTTTCCCCATTTATTGACTTTTTCTCTTTTGGGGAGTACTGGGGTTTGAACTCAGGGCTTTGTGCTTGTAAGGCAAGTGTTCTACCACTTGACCTATTTCCACAGCCTATGTTGACTTTTTTGGTTTTTAGTTTAGAAATTGTATAATCTTTTTTCTATTTTTAATGTATATTGACATTTTAGTTTACCTAAAATGGTGAACAATACAAGAAACTTAGAAGTTTTGAATCTTCCTTGTCCCTTGATATTTTCCTGTGATTATTTTTCTATATTTTAGTTCCATCTTGCTATTATAATGCTAGATTAGTCACATTTCATCACTGTTTTATGCAATAAATATCTATCACAAGCTAGCTATAGTTTTGCCATCATTCTTTCTCATATCTCAGTCTAAACTTTTGAGGTTCAATTTCCATTTTCCTAAGATGGAGCTTTTGGAATATTCTTTAGGGAGTCCATTGGTAATAAGTTCTCACTGTTTGTTGATTGGATGATATCTTTAGTTTGCCTTCAGTTTGAGTTGTTATGACAGTTATGACAGATATTGCTAATACTTACCAAATATCCAAGTAATCAGCAGTCAGTTAGATATATTAATCCATCTGAAACACTTATCTCAGATCTACCCATTTTGCATCAGCAAATTCTACTCTCTATTTAAATTCTTCTTTATATTGCCTGGATTACTACAATACTCCCCTTACACTTCACCTTTGCATGCTTTTTTGGGATACTAAAATATGTCACTCAAAAGAACACTGTAGGACACCAGTGATAAACCACCCCAAAATATCCCTTTTTGCCATAAGAATTATTTTGAGCTGACAGCAGTTAAGAAGCAACAAACAAAGGAAAACTCTTCCCTTTTAAAGACAGGCTATAAATTCTTCTTTACTGGAGATGACTTTAAACTCGTCAACTCAGACATGGAAACTAAAAAAACTGTATCAGTTCCTTTTCACATATTTACCTTCCCACAGTATGCCATCCTTAAATACCTTAGTGTACTTTTATTTTCCTGAATTTCTCAATAAAATTATCATTTTCCATTGTAAGTAAGCTGGAGTTCTAAATCACCTTTTTAGTTATTTACTTCTGAGCACTCTCATTTGTTACAAATATGATACTCATGTGAATAAACTTGTTTTTCTTCTGTCCTGCTAATCAGTCTGTTGGTATAGGGGTCACTGCTGAGAGTGAAAAAGAAAAAGCCTTGCATCTCAAATTCTTAAGAGAGTCCCTTTGAACAGTGTGTCATACCTTTGTAAAAATCGTTCAAAAGCTTAGAACAAAATGCATTTAGAACAAAATCCAGTGTTTTACTCTGACTTACAAGATCCTTCCTGATTTGTTCTTTGCTCTCAGTATTCCCAGCATACCATTGTCAGCTTCAAAATGAAATGGAGTGCTTTAAATATCTAAAAAAAGCACAACTAAGAAAACACAAAACGCAAAACAGTAGTAATGACTCTAACGCCTTTCAGACTGCTACACAATCCACAATGTGATTTCTCTCTATATTTCTGTTCGAATCTTGACTTTAATATGTATCATTATCAATAGCATATTAGTAATTTCAATTTTAGGATGCACATAATTATAATGTTTAGGGGCAGTCTATATAGTCCTATTGTTAAAGAGCCCATTTGATATGGGTTAAAGAGTCACTGTGTTCTCCGGAATTTTGTTACTAAATTCATCATACATATTGGAGGATACTACAGTCAACCTCTGAAAGAGTCTAGCTTCATTACTTCAGACAAACATTAATTATTTTTGTCCTATCAAGGTGTACTGAAAAAATGGCCAGAAGCTTAAACACCCAATTACATTTTAACATGTCTTTTTAAAATCAGGAAATAAACCAATGACAACGAGCACATACTTTAAATAGCAAAGTTCTGGAAATTCTAAAAATACCATTTCAAGATTATCTTGAAATTCATTATTAAACTCCTGTCTTATTGGATGGTTGTTGAATTCCTTTGCTTGGTATTGTTGTGGTCCTCTTCTTTTATCACATTGTCCTTTCAAATTTTAAGAATTTTATCACATGGTCCTTCCAATGAAGATAACATCTTTATGTTGATCACTTTCTAACATTCTGTAGCTTTCCATTGGCATCTATTACAGCAATGTTGTCTGATTCTACCTGATCACAAGAATTACTTAAAGAACTTATTGTAAATACTAATTCCAGACTTTGTTTCTGGAGATTCTGTTTAACAGTTACTGCATAGCAGCTTAGTACCTATTATTTTAGCCCATGTCTATACAGCTCTGTAAAGAACACTCTTTTTCTTCCTTTGTTTTTTTAAGACATTCAATTCAGACCAAAAGTGCTGGGGGCATTAATGCTCCTGGGAATAACCCTCACCAGTGACTAATGGGAATTATATTTTCCTTGCCCTTAAGTAGGATAACTATGTATTCCAGAGATATCCAATCATATTGAGGCCCAGCTACCCATACTGTTGACCTGTTCAACAATCTACAACTTACTGTCTTCCTCTGTTTCACTGTTCCCTTTCTGCAATCACTTATCTCTGATTCTTAGGATCACCTCTGAAATATACTAATGAGAGATCATTTTCCCTGGGGAAACAAAACTTAAGAGTAGGGCAATATATCTATGTTAATAAGAAACATCCCATATTGTTATCGGCAATAGCTGTTCTCAGAAGATCTTGGTCCATGTGCTCCAAATAGAAGAATACAAGCAGATCACATGGATGGGGGTGAAGAAGAATAGCTTTACTGAGGGAAGAGGAGTCACACATTCTGCCAGGTGAGGGAAGGGAAAAAGAATGGCTGGGACCTCTTGGTAGGTTGTCTTTATACCACCTTGAACTTGGAGGTAGGGAGACAATACACCATACACCATCACCTGACTCCTTTCACCTGTGGGATAAAGGGAGGAACCCTTGAGCCAAGAGGGGGAGCAGTCCCAGACTATTCCTAACCTAGCCTGCCTCAAACTCAACCTAGGGACAATATTCTAAAAAATTCTTTTCTGTGCTGCTGAAGGGTGGTGGTTCATTATCAGTCACTGCTTCAAGCTGACAAGGGACTGCAGACCCTACATATCAGGAATACTGCCCCTTTCCTATTGCTGTCCCTGGGGATTTGAGCAGGGACATTTGTTGTCTGAATCTTTGTCCAGCCTGATCAAGATTGTTCATGGTTGTTCATGGACATCCCATCCATCTCCAGAAGTTGACATCCTTGTTGTGTTATGGTTTGGGTTTTAAAGGCTTTTATCTTTGAAGAGATAAATCTGGTTTAGAAGGCATGACCCGAACATCAATAATCATAGGAGCATCAGAAAGGACCCTGCCAGGTATGGTAGGAAAGATAAAGCAATTTTGAAAAGTGACAGTCTTACGGTTACTTTGTCTACAGGTGTTTATATCTGTAGCTATTTTAACTCTCAGATAGCCCTCTATTTTGAACTTCTACTTTAGTGGGCACTTAAGGGGTGATTACATTAAGGGCCAAGTATACCAAAGGGCAGATGTTAGTCCAATTACAGAATAAACAATACAGAAAGAAGACACACAATGTCCCTAGGCAGAAGTTAGACACCATTGAAAGTTATATTGCCTTTGTTTAAACAAAAGGCCTTGGCCAAAGATGTGTTTGCCTTTTGCCAGACGTCTAGAAGGCTTAAGTATTAGAGCACATGTGTAAGAGACCCTTTTAAAAGATCTCTCAGCATTGGTTACCTTTAGAGGTCTGGCATAATTGACTCCATCTGGATCTGGAGAAGTCCCCTCATTTGTGCAGTTCCTTTGAGCTATCTCATGTGGCTGAATGCCACTTGTTTCTCTGAGATGTTGGAGGACATGGCGCTTGGGGGTTACATCCACTTAAACTGTTTCTCTGAACAATTGTCTCTGAAGATTTTGCCAGTTTGGCAGTTTTGTCTCTCAGTGCAGGAGTGGCTTCCCCTGGAAAGTCCAGAAAGTCAGATTTTTGTCCCACAGAGGAGGGTGAGTAACACAACAAACAGATCAGAAGTCAGTGCCAATGCAATTTTTTGGCCAAATTAAGCAACAAAAATATTTACTAAAATATGGCTCTTAGGCTGGGGCCTACATGAAATCTAATTGCTTGTCTCATAGGGGATGTATTGACACCTTTAAATTGTTGTAAAGTGTGAAAAGGTAACAGTTATAAGGTTTTACATGAAAAATACAAAACAACCCCAATACTTAAGGATATATGTCCTGGTTGATAGATAAGCACTTATCAGAGTCATTTTTCAAGGGCTTGCCCGTAAACATTTTTGAAAGATCAGAACTGTAATGACAAAACTTAAAGTAACCATGGTTAGTTACAATTTCAACTTTAAATTTTGGTTAGGGAAAGTAACAAGTTAGTAGTTGTCAGTACTGTCAATACAGTATTGACAATTAAAAACCCTAATTTTTTCAATGGTTAGGGGAAGGCAGTGTTACTAATTTTATATAACCCTGCTTTGATGCTCAACTTTGTATCATTCATATTATTTAGTCATTGTCAGATAAACCATTATTTATCTGATAGACAGATGTTAGGCCTAAATGGTAGAAATTTTAGTATTTTTCATAAAGAGCAGAAGTGTTAAAGACCTTATTAGATAGAATGCACCTTGGATAAAAGAGCTATAGGTGTTTACATTTATACATTTTTAACTCTAAATTATTTTGTATCATTTAGATACAAAGCACTATCAGTGTTAGAACTAGTTAAAAGAATTTTTGCTTAGTTTAAACTTAGTTTCTTTTTTGTTATTAGAAAAATACCTTAGTGTTTTGGTAGGATATAAAGAATAGTAAATAATTTTAAATGGGCTCTTAGAGAGCTAGTCATTTTATTTTTGGTTAATGGAACCAAAGCATCTCCCAGTACTTAAGGATAAAGCCAAGTGGATATGTTGGCTTCCCTTATGCTGGTTGTTGGAAAAAGAGAGAAGGAGGGGAACAGGGAGGGGGCTGAATTTATTCCATTCACCTCTCCACTCCTGCATGAAACTCCTGAATGGAATTCCCTATGCTAGCTGTTGGAAAGTAAGAGAGAGGAAAAGGAAAGGAGGATAGTTGCCTTTGTCAAGAGAAAAACAAGAACTTTTGAGATCCACAAAGTGTCCTTCGTTTAACTTTTGAAAGCCTCAATATAAGTCCCTCCAATGTATTTCCATCAGACATCTCTGGAGCAAGCGAGTGGCAGGGTACCCTGTCTTGCAAGTGAACCATTCTAAGAGCCCGTCTCTTCCACCCCTGCATGAGGGTTTTTAGATGGGATGTTGATCCTAAATGTTGGCCCAACTATTAAAACATCAGAATGACTATGCAGTGGGCAAAGAGGCTAATGCCAAAACATGTGAAATGAAAAGATAACAATATGTAGGAAGACAATCTGTTGAGTGTTAAAAGGAAAATATCCTAGTATGAACTCTTGCAACCAGTACAAAATTAACTATTAGATTAAAATTGCCCCAAGGTAAACTTGGCTGAGACAAATCTATCACTTGAAGTTAGTTTTTGTATCAGGTCAAGGGGTTGTAGTCATCTTATAAACTGAGAAAAATGGGAGAACATGTATATATATATATATTTTTTTTTTAATAATCGATAATTAAGTGTTTGAATGATTAGATACAGAAACAGAAAAAAGGGAGCAAGTCTCACAGCCAGTGTGAGCAGTTTCCTTGACATGACTGGAGATTGAGAAAAAAGACAAAAATATCAGGCTGGGTCATTAGAAGTTAATGACATGCATAATTTAGTGTTTTAGGATTAATTACCTTTTGTAGACATTTGAAAATTTGAAGTTCTAGTATTTCATCTGGAGGGTGAGCTTTTGTTTGGTTTTGGTAAAATTTTGTATTAGCCTATAACAGCAAAAGATCTTGAAAGTTATTTTGGTGAAATAGGAGCCCATTTTTTTGAGGACACATTAGTACTTTAATTTTTGACCTTAGAAAACTCTTAGGCAAACTTTAACCTACATATAACCCAATCACACAAATAAACTTATAAGCATTAAGATCTTAATTTGTATTTTGAAGCAACCTTTGTAAAAACCTGAATTTAGATAACATTGTTTTTAATAAAACTCTTAGCAACCTTATACCTTAAAAGCCTTAGGAAGAAAATTGAATTAAACCATCTTTTAATAACAGAAGTCTGTGAGAACACATAGGTCAATAAACCTAAAAATAAAAGAGTAAAGTGCAAATTACACTCATGATCAAATAAAGCAGAGATTATTGTACATAATTTTTTTTTTAGTCCTAAGGCAAAGAATAGTTAGGCCTGGTTGGGATTAAAACTTTAGATAACTTGAGATGGTTGTACACATTAACTTTGTAAAAGTAGCTTACAAACCATCCTAAAGATATGTATACACACACACACACACATACACACACACACAGATGTTATGACCTAGGCATGCCAAAGAATATAAGCATACATAATGAGCTCAAAAATGTAAGAATTAAGTGTCCACAACTGGTAAACGACAAAGATATTCCCAGAAAACACACAGAATAACACACAAAGCAATCACATTAATTTAGAGTGCACTCTTATTAAACAAACCATTTTTGTCATTATCTTTAGTAGATTTTTAAGTAGCTTATAAGAGATCTCCAATTTAGATATCTACACTTCATCCAATTCTTACCAGACCAATGTAGTAAAAACAACATGTATAGAACTATATTAATCTAGAGAATTTTAGCCACAAATTAATTGTAATTTTCCTAAAGGATGGCAAAATCCCTAGGGAATGGCAAGATGGTGATGAACACATGGTGGCAGCATATCTTAGGAGCACATGCTCTCTCCAAAGGATCTCTCAAATGGAACACAAAGACATGTTAAATGCAACATACAGGCTCAAAATAGCAATCTGTTATAGGATTAAAGACATTGCCCCTGAGAGACAGGCATCCATACGAGTTAGGCATACTAATTAAAAGATCAAATTAAAGCAAGCTAAGATGGGATATAAAAGGTTTTTTTGGCTTCCTTGAATGGAACATCACTTGAAAGTTTTGGAGAATTAGTCATAGGTTGTAGAACTTTTTCTCTTTGAATATAATGTCCTGTCTTTTAGTTTTAAAGGCTTATTAAAATTTAGGATTACTAGGGCTAGGGCAAATGTCAGTAAACCTCTGAACTTTGAGGGGCTTTGCTATTTGGAGTTTACTCCAGTGTTTATAATTAGATCCTGGAATTCCTAATAAAGGGGCTTTGTTATTACCTAGAACGCCAAGAATCCAAACCCTGTAGAACCCACATCCTTTACAGATCTACAGTTTAAAAAGACCTTAAACAAGTTTAGAATCTTACATACCACATTGAGATATAGAGAACAAAGTTTTATTAATTTTAAAACAAAAATAATTAATTGTTAAGAATAATACCTCTAATTAAATTGCCTATTTAAAATACCCCACATAAGGACCCACTTCTTTTTAACCTCTTGGCTGTAGGTAAGTCTAATTTTATCAGCAGAGAACAGTCAAAGTTAGAATGTTTTTAAATGTTTACTATATCATTTTAGAAAAATAATTATGATGGACAGCATTAATTAGCACTGTATTTTAGTGTAAAACATGAGATTTTATTAATAGAATAAATTTCTCCTTTAGAGTAAATGAATATTTTAAAAGTTACATGTTTTTTATTACAGATACACTTTATGGGTGACCAAGGTTAAATCCTTAATTAAATAGCACTATTTATATTTTAGAAAACATATTTAAGAGAATTTAGATACATTTAACATTTAATGACAGAAACAATTAACAGCACAGCTACACAGATGCAACCTATATGTTAACTTAGATTTTACCTTTGAATGGAATTCAGAATCTTTGGATAAGATAGACAAATAAGTCCTTGTTAGACCTGGGACAAGGGAATGTGTCCTCAGTGTGAGCATTACTGTGACCCTTGTAGGCCATGGGGCAAGGACAGTTGGGATGGGGTGTTTTGGACAGACAGGCATGGCAGGTAGGCAGGCAAGGCTGTGGATCAGAGGAGGAAGACAGAGAAGGTTGCAGATAGGAAGAAGGCGGTTTGGCCAGACATGGGACCTTGGTAATCAGAGGTGGCACCCCTCTCGTCCTTTAAAGAAAAAAATGTGGTTTTTTTTTTTGTCCCCAGAGCAGGGGTTGTGGACCCAAGTATTGGGGGCATGTAGCCCCTCCTGTTGTTACCATTGCCATGGGCATGGTGAGCTGCGGCAAGGTATGGCTGGGGAGAGTATGTGTGGGGCTGGTGGGCTGAAAAGCCATCATCTGCCTTGTCCCTGGTGACTCCCCACTGGCCGTGGGGCTGCCATGCTTTTGCACTCCCTCTTTCAGCCAGCTCAGATTGTGCTGGCCCCGCAGTGGGCCTGAGCGGGCACACGTGCACACCCAGCTGCTGTAGCCCCTTTTGCATGCTGCAGCTGTGGCTGTAACTATTGCAGCACACATGCTGGTGCCCCTGCTGCTGCTGCCTTCGTGGTCAGGGTTGCTGAGCTTTACCAAAAGGGCATCAGTGCAGAGTGGTGGTAGATGCGGCTTAGAGCCCACAAAGCCGGGCTGGGGCCTGTGCTGCGTGGAGACCCAAGGGGAGAGGCTGGCAGACTGCATGGAGCAGCCGTTTTCAAGGTGGGATTAGAGGTCCTGTCGGAAGGCAATGGGTTTACTGGAGGCCCCGCGCCAACAACGGCAGGAGTTCCGGAGGTTCCGTGCAGCTGTGGTCTGCTCTGGTCCTCTGGGTCGGAACTCCTATCTCTAGAGAGGGGACTCCTGGCCCTCTGAAGGCACAATTTTGGTTCACTCCGTGGGTGGGTCGGAAACCGCATGCTTGTGCCTAGCCACATGCATGGTTGCCCCAAGCTGCAGGCTGGGAGGCTGTATGTCCACAACTATCCCCAGGTGTTGGTGGCCTTTGGGAGAAAGGCTTTCAGGATGGGGCAGTAAGGCTCCATTCCCTTTATCATTAGTGTGTTGCCTGACAGATATAAATTCCTGTAGTTATATGTCCACTGGGGGCACACATGTCTCCAAACCCACAGGTAGCAGTTTATTTGCTCCCTGTCCGCATGGCTCCCTCCCCTATTTTTCTGAGTAGCTGTGCTTTTCCTGGGCAGGTGTCAGTCATCCCTGCCGGAGCCAGTTTTTTTTTTTTTAAAAAGAGCTTGTGGCTGGATGGGCTGCGTAAGGTGTGCCTCCCATTTGTTGCCTTAAAACTTCTGGTTGTGGGAAGAGAGAGAAGAAAAGAAAGATGGGAGGGGGATGGGAGAGAATGGAGGAGGCATTTCTAACTGTCCCTGGCCATGTGGGGGGTTAGAGATCTTGGAATACCTTCTCCTACAGTGCAGTGAAGGAAAGAACAGGGGAGGGTATAAGAGTTAGGGAGGGTAAGGTTAGGGATGGGGCAACTAACTTTAATGTGGTCCATCCCCAAGGGCCAGACCAGGGAGCTCGGACATGAACCCTGTGCCTTGTTGCTCGCAGGAGCTCAGGAGCTCATGAGTCCTGCAGGCGAATGTTGCATCCATCCTACCAATCAGAGTGTGGTCAACCTGCACTGGGGCTCTGAACAAGTCCCGTGTGTTGGGTGAATGTTCCAACGTGAGGGTCCCAGACCACTCAATCTGTGAGTTGTGTTTGGTTCTGAAATATCAGGTGCATGAGACCAAAGGACAGAGAAAGGAGGTTTGAGGAAAAAAAAAGGATTAGCAGAGATAGCATAGGGATCTCATCCCTTGGTTGCTTCTGGCTGGCATTGCCACAAATGTTATCTGCAATCGTTTTCTCAGATCTTGGTCCTTGTGTTCCAAATGGAAGAATCCAAGCAGAGCACTTGGATGGGGTGAGGTAGAATAGCTTTATTGAGGGAAGGGAGTCACCCATTCTGCCAGGGAAGGGAAGGGAAAAAGAAGGGCCAGGGTCTCTTTGTAGGTCGTTTTTATACCACCTTGAACTTGGAAGTGGGGAGACAATATGTCATCCCCTATCTCTCACCTGTGGGCAAGAGGTAGGAGTCCTTGAGCCAAGAGGGGGACTACCCCTAACCTAGCCTGCCTCAGTATGATTCTTGTGACGATAGGAATGGTATCTACTGCAAGATAAGAATCTTTTTAAAATATTGTTTTGCTTTACTGTAGGCAAAGCCTCTGTATGTGGACTATTCATCCATGGACTGTTCTTCAATCAGATATTTTCTTTGCTCTCTCTCTGTAGTGCCTTTTAAAGCATTTCTGTATCTATGACATCAATCATCTTTTACTTTAGTTAGTGTAACCCTTTTGCTATTTTTGCTTGTTTTTATGGCAATCTATAAGTTACCATACATTTTCTTAAAGATTTAAACTTGTAAGTTTCTCATACAACTAAAAAGTTTTGCACAATTCAGTTCTCACTCCTATACATTCTGTCAAGGAATCAGAATTGATGGGGTTGTCATCACAAGCAATAAACTCTATGTTCTTTCACGCAGTAGCTCAGACTTCATTACCTTGAATAAATTTTGTGATTATACAAAGTGAATAGTGGTAGAGTGAAAGAAACTAAAAAACATCACCTGTAAACCCTCTCTATAATTTCCCTCAGATGGAGAGAGCTGCCTCATTGCAGATTGTGTTCTTTCTCAGGCTGTACCTAATGCCTGATTGATATAT
Source organism: Castor canadensis (assembly GCF_047511655.1). Lineage (NCBI taxonomy): Eukaryota > Metazoa > Chordata > Mammalia > Rodentia > Castoridae > Castor > Castor canadensis. The sequence continues at coordinate 30,371,266 of NC_133394.1, read as the reverse complement.
AGGTAAAATTGTCTGGCATTCATGCCACAAGCTGGTGAAGTCTAAGAGGTTATCCCAACTTTACAGTTGTCCATGAGGTCATATTATTCATATCTGGATGCCTGACAGAGTAATGTGTCCCTTGCCCTACTCTATTTCTTTCCTTTTCTTGTACCAGGTATTGACATCAACAGCACTTCCTCATACATATCCTGCACATTGATCTTCATCTCCAGATCTTCTTCCAGAAGAACTCAACCTGCAGAATTTGATTTTGTGATCAGTTTTAAGAAGGTTGTGAGAAAGTAGATGCCAAGATTGGATTTTGGAGCTGATCATCCTTCAGCTTTCTGTAACTGAGGTGGAGTACATATGGCTGTTGGCATAAGGTAACAAATGCAATCCTGAAAACTTTCACCAATGGTGAACTGGGATAATGTCACTGTGGAAGGGGTTGTATTGATTGGAACAGTACAACAGATATCTCAGAAGAAAGGGGAAATAATAAGTATAAGGTCAATGGAATTGGGTGTCTGTTGCAAAGTACAGTTTATGCTTTGGAAAAAGACATCAAAAGATTAAGAGAATTTATGTGAGTCAAAACTAAATGTGAGAACCAGGAGTCTTCCAGAATATGAACTGTGGACTTCTTTAATTTTAATGACAGAAAAATATGTAGAACAGGTCTAAGATTTAATCATAACCAATCAGAACTCTAACAAGGCAGCTATGCAAGGATCATGACCCATGGGATATTCATGTTGGTACTGAAATATTTAATCCTCAAATATTCATGGCAAATAGTCCTGCTCCTTAAGAAGAGTGGTTCTCCTGACTTGAAGAAGCTGCAGAAGCCTCATTTTGAAAGCAATATTCATTCTTTCATTCCCTCTAAATTTCTCCTACCTCCACTCCAGGGCACTAAGACAATAATTAGGGATAATTTGGCTAGCAAAGTGCTGTGTCTGCTAGTGGATAAAAAGAACCATTATTCTGTGGAAGTATACAGCCTAAGCAACATATACCAGTAGGAACTGGGAGGGTACACACAGAATTGGAATCTGAGTGTGCTTAGCCAATGGAGGTAAAGAATATAAAGATGAAGAATTTATCATATGGACATACTTTTATGGGTTATAGGATTTAACACCCTAATACAGATCTCAACAAAAGATTTCAAGAGTCTTAGAAACTGAAAAAAAAGTATTTCAGACAGTGCAATGTGAGGTAGAATGCCGAAAGTGTCATAATATGCAGAGGAGAAGGGATTTAAAGCCTTACCTAGTAGAGTATCAGAATGATTATGCCATGTGATGTCTGAAATGCCAGCATAGATTGTGAACCCAGATTTTTTTTTTTACCAAAATCATGAGATTGGTTTGTGATGAGCAAATCAGAATCACTTGGAAGCTCAGTTGTCCTTCTCTGTTAAGCCAAGGTTTATTGTAGGCTATGCCATTAGAGAACTGCATTTTCTGAGAGAAGAATTCTTAACCAATAGTAGACATGTGTAGAAAAAGCTTATATTATGGTTTTTCCATTAATAATTTAAATCAGCACATTTAAGCTAGCATTTGAATGAACAAAACGATTAACAAAAGTAAGCCAAATTCCCTCAGACATAGAATCTACTCACTGAGCCCTAATTAATGGTTCTGTGCAAAAATCTATACACTCACTTTAACCTACCTTACACTTCTACCAATTCTCCAACATCCTCATGTCTTATCAAAGATCTGGTGCTCTGAAAAAAAGAATGGTAAAATAGAAGGACACTAAGGCTTACTCACCCACTGGGTTCTCCCATGTCCTAGCTTTACAGGACACTGGGAATTCACTTGATGTCCATTCTAGTTTTCCTGGTAATCAAGGACGGAGGTCCTGCCTTACATCTCAGTCAGTACCTAACAAGCTTGATTATTCTCAAGTTCCTGTCAGCTCTCTTAACTTAGACACAAATCCTGTTTGTGCTTAACTGTGCCCATGTTGGAACAGGACAGTACTCTGCCTTACTTGAGAATTCATTAGCTGCTTAGCCTTAATTGTTAGCTGTAAGAATGAAATTTAGGATGCTTGGTATGTAACATTACCCAAGTTTATGCTTCTTGTCACTGGGTTTTCAAATACAAACTTACTCTTTTCTGTCCTTTTCTGCTGGTTATTTTATGAAATGCAAGAAATTTCTACAACAAATATTTCTCAGTTCCATTCTGGATGCCATGTGTCGATTTCTAATGGTTTTGGCCTTTTCTAGTCAATTAGTCTTTTAGGGATGACAAACCACAGACTGGATGGCTTAAACAACAAAAATTAATTTTCTCACAGGTCTAGAGGTTAGAAGTCCAAGATCAAGATTTTGGCCTATTTACTTTGTTCTGAGGCCTTTCTCCTTGGCTAGCATATGGCAACCTTTTTGCTGTGTCCTCACATGGTCTTTCTTCTGTGAGCATATCCCTTATGTCTCTTTTTGTATCCAAACTTCCTTTCCTTAAAAAGCTACATCACTTTGGATTAGGGCTCAAAAAAAGACACATCACTTTGGATTAGGGAATCATCCTAACTCTTTTCCTTTACCTTAATTAGCTCTTTAAAATCTCTCTAAATGTAGTCACATTCTGAAGTAGTGGGCATTAGGATAGCAGCATGATTTTTGAGGGCACACAATTCAGCCTGTGGCACACTGGGCCTTCCTGAGGTCTTAGCAATTCTTACATTCAAGTTATCACATTTGTCAACAATTAATCTCTTCCAAAGCAGCTCATCATTACTGCAAAACAAACTAAAGGGCTGCCCCAAATGCTTTGAAGGCTTTGCTATTTTAAATTCAGTTTAGTTTTTGTAAGCAAGTTAGATTAATTTGCTAGCCTTCACTTTGATTTATTAAATACAATTCAAAAATAGAAAACTCTTGCTCTCCTCAGATCATAAGGACTTCAGTACATCTCTGGGAAAAATAGTGTATTATGTTAATTGGATAAGTGTACATTTCAAAGACAGCAAACTCTTAACTTTAAATTTGTGGCTTTGACCTCTTGTGCTTCAAAATTTTTCCACTACAAAATGTGTTTATTTGTTCTTGAAATATTCTAGCTAGGACATTATATTTTTCTGTATGAGTGAATAAAATTTATTGTTTTCATAGTCAAAATATGTGTAAGAGATTTCTAGCAACATAATGAGAATTTAAGAGACCATGGAGATCCTGAAGATTTGAAATATTACTCTAAGATACCATATATTCATAAACTCTTCATAAGTTTATCAAATCTGTGTCTGAATTTCAATCCTGTAGTTCTCAGATTCTCAGATATAGGTAATGTTATAAGAATACAGAGCAGCAATAGGGCCTATCAAGATTGTCTCTTTGCTATAATGAGAAGGGAAGTACCAGAATTTGTGCTATTTTATTGCTGCTCAGAGACTGACTATCCAGGATGGTAAATTTTAGATGATAGATTTGTCAGGAAATTAAAATCCCCAAAACTGGATATCAAAAGCACTATCTGAAGGATTCCCATTATTGACAACAGAGAAGAGAAAATTTGCTATAATATATAATTTTAATTGGATTTTGTTATGACAAGATGACCACTTGCCAATGGTTATCCTAAGGAAAAGCAATAAGATGGACTGTAAAATTTGCTATATGTCTTCCCATGTTGCTTAGAACAATTGTGACAGTTTTTAATTTGTTTAAAATGCCCTTTCTCCTGGCATCCATTTAAAAAATTTCTTTGACAAAGAAGTAATAGAAAGAGAGTCTGTCTAGCCAGTATGAAATTGTCTAATAAGGAAACCACTAAATTTCATATGATTAACAGAAATGATCCACAGTCTACATAGTACAAAAATTATTTTTCTCATTTCACTTTTTAATATATGTTAAATGAAGAAAATATTTTAAAATCTGTCTCCTAAAACTTGTTGTTTCAGGACTAAAAATCAAGTATAGAATACAGTTGAATAAAATACTGGGTCTAATCCATAACATTGATTTTCCTAGAGCCCTACAATGCTTGAACCCTAGTGAATTTAATAATTTATTTTTCAGGTATCTCCCAGAGAATTGCTGGTCATTGGTTTTGGTCCTCAAGATCTTGGCTTTGGTAGCATTTTTTTAAAAAATTAAATTTTAAACAATGATTTTCAGATAGGGCCTGTGTTTCTTACAAATGGAAATTGGAAGATTCGATAATATTGTTTTCTTATGAAGAAAACATCACTTGTGAGATTAATCTTAGAAAAACCAAGGTAAAATGAGTCTTTCTTTCCTTTTCCAACCATAAACTTCTTTTTTACACGATGAAAAGGCACTGATAATCAAATTTTAAGTTTTGATTTAGTTCACTTTTTCTAGATATGCTTATAAGTGAAAGGTTGGAAGGTGTTTATTACACTTTTCCTTGAGGTCCCCACAAAAGATATTCTGTCAGTGATCATACAAGAGTCGATTAATGTGGCCTTGAAGTGATTATAATTAGGGATTTTATCATCACATGTTGTATATTTTTCTTTTCAGATCAACAATTGTTGAACACCTGTACTGAGGTCAAAACTGTGCTATGGTTTTGAGAGACGCAAAAGAGATATGTGACATTATGTTCAAATGAGGATATCAAAGCTTTTTAGAGAAAACAAGTAATGTGTAAATGGAATCAAACTAAACTGAGACCTTGCATATTTAGAAATCAAAACAAATTATATAGTTAATGTTATAAGCTCAGAGAAGGATGGTGTTAATCCAAAGCACAGTGAATGGTAAAAATTTTAAGGAAGTAGTGGTTCATAAATTGCAGATGCTGGGTCCACAGTCTCAAAAACCAGGAAAGGCTATTCAAAATAGTAGAAATGTGAAAGCTCCACAGAAATTGTCATTCTCTTCTTAAAAAATTCATAATGAACTAAAAGTGTCTGGTCAAGCCCTTAAAGCCCATTTTCAGTAGCCCTGACATGGAGGATACAAGATAATACAATGTGATATGATATATGATATGATGTGGTATAGGATATGATATTATATGATATATGATGATGTGATTTATGGTATGCTGTAACACAGAAGATGAGCTAATGATCCAACCTTTGTCTCTGATGTCTAGACCCCAGGAGTGATAAAAATGTCTCTTCTCATAAGACATTCAGGCTAAGTTACAAAAATCAAATATATATATATACCACTGTGTACATGTACATTCACTCAGAGAAGACATATCCTTGCCTTCAAGGATTGCACAATTGTGTAGGAGAGACAAACATTCACATATATCTAAAAGTTCTCTCTTTTTTGAGAAATAAATATGCTGTATGTGTATAAGACATGGGATAGTGTGGAGGTTCTACTCTTTGGGAGAGTTTATACTAAGGAATAAAATTTCATTAGATCCATTGAGATTTAAGAGATCCTGGATCATTCCCCTAGAAATCAGAGTTTTGCTCCCATATAACCTTAGTGGGGAGACATTTAAGGATTCTAATTATTCCTTACACATTCAAATACTGGGTTTATTACTGAATTCGTAACTTTATTGCTGCACTAGGTTATCTGCTTACACAAGCAAGTAAAAGGAAACTTAGAACAACATATGCACAAATCACAGTATAGAAATTTAAATACAAAAACCCAGGCAATGTTTCACCTCAATACTTCACCAAAACTCAGCATCTGAATCCAAGGACAATGAGTTGGTCAAAATGTCTGAGAGATAATTCAGAAGCCTACTGTTAAAAATGATCAGTGAGGATTCAAATAAATAGATAAATGAAGTTAGGAAATCAATTCAAGACCTACACAAAAGTCACCAACATGGAGGAGAAATTCATCAAGGAAATGGAAATTATGAAAAATAACCAAGTAGAAATGTTAGAAACAAAAACCTCAATAAATTAAATACAAATCTCAGTGTATAGTATTATCATCAGACAAGATCAAACAGAATAATAAAGAAAATCGGAGACAGAGGACAAGATTGAGGAGTTATTGCAGGCAAACAGTCACAAAGAAAACAAAATGAATACACCTGAACACAGCATATAAGAACTCTGGAACTTAATCAAAATACCAAACCTAAGAAATCACAGGATGGAAGAAGAAGCTAAAATACAAACTAAAGGCAAAGGAACCCTATTCAATGAACTCACAGGGGAAAATTTCCCAAATCTGTATAATGATAAAGACATACATGTACAGGAGGCATTTTGAACTCCAAATAGACATGACCAAAAAAGAACAACCCCATGTCATATCATAAATAAAATGCCAAAACTTGAGAACAAAGAAAGAATACTATAGTATCCTTATATACAGAGGTAAACACATAACAATCCCCTCAGACTTCTCAGCACAAACTCTAAAAGATAGGAAAGAATGGAGCAATACAATTCAAACTTTGAGAAAATATATCTATCAACCAAGAAAACTGTATCCAGCAAAGCTGTTCTTCAATCTTGATGGAGAAATGAAGCCCTTCCAAGACCATGGTAAACTAAAGTGGTTCATGTCCACCAAGCCTGCATTACAAAGGATACTCAAGGAAATAATTCACAAGGAAGAGGAGAAAAACAACCATGAACACGAGAGGTCAGGAAAGAATAAAGTTCAAAATGGAAATTGATGAAAACATTATTGGAAGGAAAGTTATCAGGCATGATCAACTCAGTAAACCAGCAAAACACAAAGATGAACAAAGTCAAAAGTAAAGGACAATCAACAAGAGACTCATCTGGAAAAAAAGCAATGGAATCACAGGAATTATAAATATCTCTCAATCATAATGCTAAATATAAATGGACTTAACTCTCCAATCAAAAAACATAGATCATGTGATTGGATCAAAAAGCAAGATCCAACAATCTGCTGTCATGAAGCTTGAACAACACACATTTGAATGATCAAATGGGTCAATGAAAAAATTAGGAAAGAAATTAAGAAATTCCTAGATTCAAATGAAAATGAGGACAACACTTATTTAGCAAAACCGATGGGACACAGCAAAGACAATAGTAAGTGGGAAGTTTATAGCAACGAGTGCCCACATCAGAAAATTAGAGAGATGTTACATAAATAATCTGATGATGCACCTCAAACTCATAGAAAAACAAGAGAAAATTAATAAATTTCAAAAGGTTACAAAATGAGGGTAGAAATCAATGAATTAGAGACCAAAAGTATGAAACAATGAAGCTAGTGCTCATGGCCCATGCCTATAATTGTAGCTACTCAGGAGGCAGAGATCAGGAGGATCAAGGTTCAAAGCAAGTCTGGGAGAATAGTTCATGAGACACTATCTTGAAAATACCAATCACGAAAAAGGGGCTGGGGAAGTGGCTCAAGGTGAAGGCCCTGAGTTCAAGCCCCAGTAAGGCCAAAAAAAAAAAAAAAAGTAATACAGTGTATCAGTGCAACAAAAAGTTGGTTCTTTGAAAAAATAAGCAAGATTGACAAACCTTTAGGTCAAGTTAAGGAAAAGAAGAAAGGAAGAAGACCCAAATTAATAAAATCAGAAATGAAAAGGGGGATATTGCAACAGACACCAAAGAAATTATATAGGAATTTTTTGAAAGCCTATATCTCAGCAAACTAGAAAATCAAGAATAGAAAATTTCTTGACATATGACTCAGAAAAACTGAACCAAGTACACATTAATAACTTAAACTGATCTATAACAAGCAATGAGATCAAGATAGTTATATAGCACTTTCTAACAAAAAAAGCCCAGGCCCTAACAGATTCACTGCTGAATTCTACCAGACCTTTAAAGAGATGAACTAACACCAATGCTTCTCAAACTATTCCATAAAATACAAAAGGAAGTTATACTATCAAACTCATTATATGAATTTAGTATTACCCTAATACCAAAACTAGGTAAAGACACATCAAAAAAATAGTTAGAAACTAATATTCCTGATGAACACAGAAGCAAAATTCTTTAATAAAATACTTTCCAACAGAATCCAACAATACAAGAGATCATATGCCATGATCAAGGAGGTTTCATTCCAGGGATGCAAGGATGGTATAACATATGCAAATCAATAAACATAGAACAACACATAAACAGAATCAAGGACAAAACACATCATCAGCTCAATAGACCCAGAAAAAGCCTTCGTATAAAGTCAGCATCCTTTCATGACAAAACTGCTGAAGAAACTAGGAATAGAAGAAACACTCCTCAATATTATAAAGGATACATATGACAAACCTATAGCCAACATCATGCTAACTGGAGAAAAATGAAACCATTTCCTCTAAAATCAGGAATGAGGAAAGGGTGTCCACTCTCCCCTCTTATTCAATATAGTACTGAAATTCCTAGTCAAAGCAGTAAGATAAGAGAAAGAAATAGAAGACATTCAAATAGGGAAGGAAAAAGTCAAAATATTCCTTAATTGCAGATGACATGATTTTATACCCAAAAGACCCTGAAATCTGTACCAACAACCTTTTAGATCTCATGTACATGTTCAGCAAAGTGGTAAACACAAAATTGATATGCAAAAATCAGTTTCATTTTTATATACAAACAATGAACAGTCTGAGAAAGAAATCAGTAGTACCATTCACAATACCTCCAAAAAATTAAAATAACCAGGCATAAATTTAATGAAGGAGGTAAAAGACCTATGCTTGAAAATTATAAATTACTAAAGAATGAAGTCAATGAAGACATTAGAAGATGGAAGGGCATCCTATGTTTATGAATTGACAAAATCAATATTATGAAAATGACTGTACTACCAAAACCAATCAATGTGTTCAATGCACTACCTATCAAAATTCCAACGACATTCTTCACTGAGACAGAAAAGACAATCCTAAAGTTCATATGGAAACACAAAAGACCTCGAAAAGCCAAAGCAATCCTGTGCAAAAAGAGCAACACTGGAGGCATCACAATACCTGAGTTCAAACTACACTACAGAGACATAATAATAAAAGCAGCATGGATCAGGAAGAAAAACAGATATGAAGACCAGTGGGATAGAATAGAAGACCCAGACACAAACCCATATATCTACAGCCATTTGATTTTTAACAAAGGAGCCCAAAATATGCATTGGAGAAAATTAGCCCTCTTCAATAAATGGTGCTGGAAGAACTGGATATTGTCTGCACCAGTCTCTCACCGTTCTCTAGTATCAATTCAAAGTGGATAAAAGACCTGAATATAAGGCCTGAAGTGGTAAAATTACTCCAGGATAAATAGGGAATATGCTGGATCACATAGGCATATTCATAAGTTTATGAATAGAACTCTAATAACTCCATAATTAAGAGAAAGAATTGGCATATGGGACTGCATGAAACTATTAAGCTTCTGTATAACAAAGGAAACAGCCACTAGACTTAACAGACAGTCTACAAGATGTAAGAAAATCTTTGCCAGCTATACATCTGACAAGGGATTAATAACCAGCACATACTGAGATCTCAAAAAGCTAAACCTGCAGAGAATCAGTCACTGAATAAATGGGCAAATGAACTGAGCAGACAATTCTCAAAAGCAGAGCTACAAACTGCTAATAAATACATAAGGAAATGCTCAATATCCTTTGCCACAAAGGAAATGCAAATAAAGATAACATTGGGACTTCACCTCACTCCAGTCACAATAGCAAGTGCTGGTGAGGATGTGGAGAAAAATGAACTCTTATACACTATTGAATGAAATATAGTTAGTGCAACTGCCATGGAAAGCAGTATAGAGGTTCCTCATAAAACTAAAAATAGACCTAACATATGATCCAACTATACCACTCCTCTGCATATACCCAAAGGAATATTCTCTGGTATACAATAGAGCCACTTGCACACCCATGTTTGTTGCAGCACTGTTCATCTGGAAACAGCTCAGATGCCCCATAACTGATGAGTGGATTAAGAAAATGTGTATCTATACACAATACAGTATTCAACTATAAAGAAGAATGAAATTATATTGTTTGCAGGTAAATGGATAAAACTGGAGAGCATCATATTAAGCTATCTATGTAAGCCAGGCTCAAAAGGTCAAAGGTTGGATGTTTTCCCTTACATGTGGAAGCTAGATCTGTAAGATAAATATATGCATAAATATATATATGTGGTATTATCTATATATCTATCTATATCCATCTATCTATCTGGAGAGAGAGACAGACAGAGAAAGAAAGAGACAGAAAGAGAGAGAGAGAGGAGAGAGAAGGAATGGGAGAAAATCTTTTCCAGCTATACATTTGACAAGGGATTAATCACCAGAATATATAAGGAGCTGAAAAAACTAACCCTGCAAAGAATCAACACCCACTGATTTTCCTCCCACAATCAGGCTCAGATGTCAAATGCCGTCTCTCAGAAGATACCCTCCATGACCATCCTATCTGAAATAGCACCATTCTTCTTGCTGTACCATCACTCTCTATAGTTCAATTGCTTTCTCCTTCTTCATTGTAAGCATATCTACCTAACAAATATATCTGTTACTTATTTACTCACTGTTTCTCTGGCAATGTAAGTAGGGATTATACTTGTCTTCTTCCTTGTTATTTTCCTAGGGCTGAGGGCAGTGTCCCCCATACTAGGGTTATGTAATACTTGCTGGATGCATGTGTGGATGAATGGATGAATCCACTTTTTATAAATAAACTAAGGTATGGAGAAAATAGCAACTTTCTTAAGTTTATACAGGAAGTAGATGTCAAGAGCTGGGTTTCAAACCTAGCAGCATCACTGTACAATGAACATGCATGCTTAATCACTGCAATAGTTTTTTGTACCTAATAACTCATAATAGAAACTTCAGTTCATAAAAGGAGGAATTAGAGGACAGATAATAAATTCCTTCTCTTCTTTACATATTTCAGTTAAAACTCTAACACTATATGTGATTTCATAAGAAGAGCATATTCAGAATGGCAAAAATGGAAGATAGAGTCAGTTATTATAGTGTGTTGAAAAAATAATTACAAAATGCTGCTTTCTTATTAATCTGACCACATAATCATATAGATGGGAATCATTATTTATTATATATATATATATATATGTTTGTGTGTGTGTAAATACATAAAATGGGTAAGAACACCCATTTAATGTAATTCTTATGTTAAACATTATGAGATCAAATAAGATAACACATGCAAAATAGTTTGTAAAAATTATTAAAATGACGGTTCTCCTTTTTATTACAAATACAAAATGACTGCAGGTTTCAGCATATCATTTAACTGCTTTTTGTAATGCGTCCTATAGCCTATTATATATAGATGTGTTAGTTGGCTAAACACTCCTTGCTTAGATGTTTTGGCTCTTGAAGACTTAGCCAGTCTCCTGAGAAGCCACTTACATACTATGGAAATTTGGCTCAATGTGTGCTAACTAGGTGATGTAATTGACCTTCTGTCCTACATTGCATAATTGCAGTCTGTATCAGGGTGTGCTAACAGTGAGATCCACAAAGAAGTTCAAAGATGAGCTAACACTTTTCACTTTCTTTTTCCTTATTGAATTCATTGGGTATTGTTGTGGCTAGATAATTTCAACAAGCTGAGAAAGAGCCTCTTATGTTTATGAAAGACACAAAAAGCAAAATGGTATGTCTAGAATTGTTCGATGTTTATTCAGATCAGAGATTTTTGAAGAATTTGTTTTATGAGAAATAAAGGGAAAAATTTAAAAGCTTAGCTGTGGCAATTACAGGGAACATGTTTTCTGTCTCTTGTAGAAACCTATACATCTTATCCTCAATGACTGCCAGCCTTCTTGTCAGAGCAATTAATTTAAAACAATTGTTTCATTTGGAATAGATGCCGTAGCCCAAGTGATTGTCCCTTGTCAGTGACACATTCAATTAAAACAGTTTGAATAGGAGTTCTGGAGGGCCTACTGTGCCTTGTCCCATCTTATCAGTCAACGAAGAACAACCTCAGAGACTTCAGCACTGGCTGGTTCCACTGTCAGGTGGTTTGAACATGTTGCACCTTCCCAGGGTTCCTCAGAGTCTTTCGTCCCGGTGCCTTTTACAGCCAATGACAGGCGCCATCTCAGCAGTATCTGAGTCCACAATGCCAAGAAAGCTTATGGCAGTAAATAAAATGGCAGCTGTGACAGTTCTGACAGCTGGCTGAAGCTTGGGGTGGCAGGCTGAACCGGACTGTGAGCAGTTGGAGTAGCAGTGAGGTATAACCACTATTACTGGTTGGCAGATGTCAATTTCCACACTAGTAGTTACACATGATGGGACAGACACACTCACATCATTAACACAGGCAGGAGAACTTTAAACAAACTCCGTGTACCTAGCAGGTTCTATACCTTCCTCTGAGTGCAGAACAATTTGAACACTCTCAAATGAAAATTCTTCACCTTTGTAGTGCTTATGCAATGGGAGGAGAATTTTTATAAAGTATCAATAAGAGACAGTGGACTCTTCCACATAAGAGCTTTAACTGAGGAAAATAAAACTTAGTACAAAGAAAGATTTCATGTGTTGGCTACTGTAGGTTCACATTTATATATCTGAGGATTCCTTTGTGTAGAAACTATACATATTCCCCACACATTTGTATATTCTCCTGTACAGCTTTTTCTTAGGTAAGCTCCCCATACCTCTGACTCTTACTTATCTTTCTTGTTTTTGAAACAACTGATGATAAAAATACTTTTTATCAGAGGAGATGGGTGTTTAAAATATGCATAATCAGAACAGTAAAATGGAGAGAAGTGGTTATATTAAACAGTATGCACCATTTTGAGTTCAAAGGACAAAACAGATTTCTGTATCCTTGTCAAATCTGTGCACAGAAGAAAGACCCTACTTTGTTCTAGGGCCAGCCACGCTGGGCAAACAAAGTCCCAATCTGGAAATTTGTCACGGATCTAAACTTGAAATCCAGTACAGTGGATCTGGCAGCAGGCAGCAGCAGAGCTGGACTTAGTCACAGAGAGAAATCAGCAAAATGACACTAGGACAATCTGATGGTGTTGCTTTTATAAAAAATTCTTTAAGGGCTTTGAGATCAGTCCATCTAAAACCAATTCTTCTAATGTCCAATACCCAGAAACACCCATTAGCCTAATAATCTAAAATCTGTCATAGATGTGTTATTTCATATGTAATAAGATACCACTAAAGCATTTTTGAGATTCTGTGTATGGTTTGTAAAATGTACTTATAACACTTTAAACATTTAATCTTAATTGCATCTGTTTTAGAAACTCTCAAATGCAGGCAAAGTTGTCACTATGAAAGTTTACAAAAATGCCTCTGAGCTAACGCTACTTTAGCACAGATGAAAAGTACAGTTGATAAATGTACCTTTTAGATGACTATGTCATTAGACAAATTGATAATTATATCAACTGATTTTAAGTAAATTAGCTTTATGCAATTTGATATTCTCTCTGTAAAGATACCTTCACACTCTGAAATTCTAAGATTCCTGACATAAAAATAAAGTAATTGCCTAAGACACGGTTTTCTGAAAGGACAGATATTTTTTGCTTGGCCTTATCCCCAAATAAGGCCACCATTTCTAGTATAAGGTAATGTTAAAAACAATAATGAAAACAACTGAAAATTTGCTGTGGGCCAGGTATACACCTCTGTATTTTTGCATTTGTTTATTCAGTAAATACTTGTTTGACATCTACTCTATGCTAAGCACAGTTCTGAATCCACTCATAATCCTCACCGTGTGGATCAACCTTAAATACAGCTGGACCTAGGGCTGGGAACTGAAGCAGAGAGAAGTTAAATAATTGCCTAATTAAGTGGTAGAGGTGGGGTTTGAACCTGGGAAGCCTGGGTCAAGGTTTAGTTGCTTCAATAGATCATCTCTACTCATAAGTCATTAGAAACTCTGCTCTAGAGTCAAAACATAAGGGCTGGCTGGGTGGATATAGATGATGTCCCTGAATGGTTAAAGTGAAAACTGAAGAGTCATGCCTTCTCAGTGACAGTGTACTGGTATATCAGAAATCATTGCTTGAGAAAGGTTCACATTTTCTCTCTGTGTATGTAAGAATCTGCAGGTCCTGCACTGAGAGGAAAGACACTATCTATCAAAGGAGGCAGTGGTAAGTAAGAAATTCCAGACAAACTGCATAATCAGAGCAAAAGTACCACATGCTACTAGTGTTTATATTTCTTTCATGTTGTTGAACAGGTGAGTGACCAGAACCACCAGAATACAGATAGTTCTGTATTGTGTGTATAATACACAGATAAAATAGCTAGCACATTTGGTGTTAAACACCAGGCACAGTACTTAACAACAGAAACTGTTTATTTCCAATATTGCTACTTACAGTTTTGGTGCCATGTTCAAACAAAGATTCTATTATTGAATGATAATAATAAATTCTAATAAATAGCTCATATAAATTTGTTAGTAAGTAAGAAAGAAAAATTTATGCAATTTCCAATTTAAAAAAATCAGAGAAAAAAGCAAGTAAATTGGAATTATTTAAAATTAGTGTTATTTGATGATTTGAGTAATTTGCAAGGTGAAGAAAGAAACATGAAAAACACATTAGTATGGTAAAGAAATATTTGCAAAAAGTGAAACATACCTGTAATGTAAGTGACCCACTGGGAACAGTCTTTGTACAGAAGCAAAACGTCTTCCTGAGCTCAGCTGGCGATCAGTTTATGCCCTGAAGCATGATTATAATGTTAACCTTGAAAGGTCTTAATGAAATGAGTTTGGTGGTCTCAGCCTATATATTTTTAGATGCACTGGTGCATACCTTGGAACATATCTTGATGGACTGTCTGCGGAATAGCACAGCATGTTTCTGAGATTACTGTGTGACCCATAGTCTTCACACCGTAACTCCTATTTTTCCCACATGATGCACCTCTCAAAATTCAGCCCAGAAGGGAGAAATGACTTCTTAATGACAGTCTGTACATTATTGATGGAGCAATAGCGTAGTAAAGAGATAACCCTAGGTGTCTTGTTTGCCAGTTGATTAACCAGAGTGAATGCATTCCCTAGGGAAAACAGCCTCTGCAGAAATCCAGTTATCCATTACCTCTCACTGATAACAATATTGTAAAATTTGAGCTGTGCCCCCCACCTCATTTTCTCAATTCCTTAGTGCAGTCTGACTCTTTAAAGGCTATAAATGAAAACAAAAACTTAAAATTGAGACACATACATTCTACTTGGGCCAATAGACTACTATTCAGAATGTAGGTCTAAATGAGTGACCGCATTCCATTATTTGCATTTCACAGGAAATAACAAGTCTTCTGAGTGACCTTCCTATGTTTTAATGCAAGAAATCTTTGTGTATCTGAAAGGGTTAGGAGGTTGTTATTTCTGTTACATTGGCTTGAAATAAAATATTCGGAAGTGAAGTAAACCCTTGGAACCATGATGGCTTAAAGCTGAGAGATTGTCTAGTGAAGGACTCCCATGACATGCCACTCTCACAAAAACAAGGGAAGTCAGGCTGTAGCTGTCCAGTTTTCTGTATCAATTTTGGAATCAGTTTTGGCAATGTCAGCAGTTTGTCTGTCTTCTGTAGAAAGAGACATTTAATTTCTTTGAATCTACTGCTTCATGTCATAAACCAGCTCAGGATGCCCCTCTGTTATATTTATGAGACCCAAATGTTGAACAAAATTCTGTAGCAAAACTTTTTCACAAATTAAAGCTTTGTGTATCTTGCTCCTTTGAGCATGTCAGACTGATAAATAGCTTGTATTCTTTATATTTAAGGTCTCTGAATGGAATTCAAGATTTTTTTCTCTGAGGCCAATAGGAATTTATGAAGCATTTTTCTTTTCTCTGGTCTTCAGAGAAGAATCTACTTGTATAGAGAAGACCCCAAAGCATTTGTCATTTTATTGAGTGAACCTAGTTAGTCGGTATTACAGAAAGTTTTAGGAGTTCTGAAGAACTCCTGTATTCAAGGAATATAGACTAAGCACAAAACATTTTATTCTCCCTCATTGAGCATCATATTTTTCTGTCTTGCAGAAAAATCAAATCATGAAATTATTCAGATGTTAGACAATCTTAGACAATTTCCATTTGTTATCCTGCATTAGTAATGGCATCTCCACACACCACTGCCGTTTTCTCATTACTCTTAACGTACTTAAGGAGTGTTGGGTTAAAAATCCCCTGTGGCTTCAACATTTCTCCTCCTAGCTAATACAAGAAACTCAGACAAGACTGAAGTAAAAAAGGCAGATGAATTATTTAGCCCTTAGAAGAGAAGGCTAAGTGGGTTTGAGGAGCATGAAGGAAATTTAATAATAGTCTTTGTGTAAGGAACAGATATAGCACAAAGACTGATGGTTAGGTATTCTCTACATTTACTGTGATCATAAGAGGAAATAAAATAGGAAGGATCTAAAGAAGCAATGAGGAGACATTTCCTGATGTCGAACCTTGTTGGTTATGAATAGGTTCAGTTCATTGTTCAATATTTATTAAATTTTTGGTATATGAGGTTGTAGTTGCTCAGGATGGTATGATTTCCTTCGGGGTCTTCTTAGAATATATTTACATTTTGTCTGAAATGACTTAGTTGTTCTTATTTAGGGATAGAGAAACAGATCGGGAACTTTATGATTTTTGTGATTTCTTTAAAGGAAAGCAGACAAAGATATGACACTGATATAAATATTCACAGCAAAATAGCATGGATTTTTCTAACTCTCATCTTCAGTAGTACAAGAAGAAAACCAAAGTGTACTAGAATTATGGCCAAAGTATGGTGTGTAGGCAATATACAGGCAGTCTGTGGTTCAAACCATTACACATATTATAAGGATGTGGAGTTACAAGGTTGTAGATTGTAAAGAATAAATTGCACAGAATTTGGTAGCCTTTTGAGACTAAGAGATTGTTGGTATACTTATATAGAAAGAGAGAGAAAGAGGCAGAGGGAGAGGGAAAAGCAGAGGGAGAGTGAGAGGGAGAGGAGATAGGGAACATCTTGAAATATCAGACCATGCTGGAAGAAGTTCAAGGTGGAATTTAAAAACAGGTTGAAAAAAGAGTGTTTTGCTTATACATTAATATGTAGATTCAAATGGGCTTGAGGATTTCCTGAGCGCTTCCTCCTTGCTGATTCTGGTCAGCACAGTTATATAGCTATATATATACTGTTATATATAACAAGTTATATAGGTGTGTATTCACAGTGATTCATCTGTTCTATTAGTCCTTCACTGTAGCTTGGAGAAGCCCCAGTACCACCCCATCCCCATGTTGTTTGGGAAACATGAGCGTTGTAGGTACCTGTGCTTGCTACCTTTGCGCTTTCTGTGATCCAGGAAGCAATAGTAGAACTGGAAGACAGAAAGGCCTGTCACAATACATATGTGCTGATCATAAGGGGGTGAGCTGGGGGGGGGTGTGGACCTGGAGGCCATTTCCAATTCTACATGGCCAACCCTTTCCTTTGGGTATATTTGCTGATTAGGGGGATGAGGAAGTGTTTAACTCCCAGACCAGTTCTATCCATGGAATTATCTAACTCCTGGATTACTTTGGTGAATGATGTAGATGACTTATCTTTCTTTTTCACTCTCAGTAACTACCCTGTAAAAGTAATATTCAAGTATTGCTGATGTTAAGTTTTATAGTTTTTGGCCTCCTACTTCAGTTTTGGGTAATTTTACTTTGATTTGTAACATTACCACAGCTGGTCTCCAGACTTGTCATTCAGAACAGGTTTTAGGCAGAATACTTTACCTGACACTTGTTTGATCTGGACAGAATTTTGTTTTTGCTATAACAGACTATTTTTTTACTGATACCAATACTATCTATTTTACTTATTTTGCAGGCGAGGAAGTCTTTTTACAAGTCCCTATTATGCTCCCTTGCAGAAGTTCTGTTTTTCTTGACCAATACATCCTCCCTGAATCTGATAACATCTCTTTAAGTGTTAATTTTCTGGCTAATTCAGTAGTTCTTCAACCCCACCCATTCCCATAAGACTGCTCTCTGATGGTGCTAAAAGTTAAAACTAAGAGACTTATTGAAGCAATGTCATTACATTATTTTTAGCTTTTGTGAGAGGATTTGGCAATAAATCAACCAATGAGTGGCATTCCCTGAAACTGAAGTTCATAAGATGTGCTTATCATAACAACCATAAATTCCGTGGTTTTGTACATGCTTATATTTATACAGAGCTTTTACCACTCCTATGTGTCTTCTACTTAGACCAAATATTTTCACAATCATGGTTGCTTACTTTAAGATGAAAAGAATTAAAGATCCTCATCAGGTATTTGTCTTTCAGAGACTGTTTTGGAGCTTACCAATGTCTTAATTTATTAAACAGTATGTCATTTTATGACAACTATTCCATTTTTCTGTATTCAGGTTGAAAACAATAAAATTAACACTTTCTTGTATTTGGATGATTTTCTCTGGCAACCCAGGGCCCCCTTACACACTTGGAATTAAGTTATACAACTGCTTGTTTACCTTTTATATATTCATATTCAACAATTTCTTCCAAGGTAATAGTTCTCCTATGTAGTTAACTCACCATAGTTAGCTCACCATTTCTTTCGTGTTAGACCATCATTCAACTCCATAATTTTGTCCTTTCTTTTTGCTATTTTCTGTTACTACCCATTAAATTAGTAACACTGTAGATTAATGTATTCTCATTATCCAGAAAAGTTTCTGATACGTTATTTACATTTTAAAAATTGGTTTTATAAAAAAATAAGAAATATTTGGATTGTAGTCTTAGGTTAATATTTGGGAAAGATTCATATAGTACTCCAGTAAAACTCTTGCAAGAGTTACTGAAAAAGCAGTCATGCCCTAACATTAAAGATATAAACACTAATTGGGTCTCTTTGATTTGTGTCAATATAATTTATGATATAGCACATCGGAACACCAAACTTACTTATGCATGATGGTTGTCTCTTTTTCTTTCTGTGTGTATGACTTATTTCTTGAATTATTTTGACAAAGACTATGTGTATAATTTTCTTAAAACTTTCATATAGATATTTCATCTTCATTAACTTTTGTGGATAGTGTTTGTTTTATTAATTTATTTTAAAATGAAATTTTAACCTACTTTGTGACAGAATTTGGCTTTCTGGACAATAATGTATAACTTAGTAATTAGTAAAAACTAAGTAATCCAATAGTGCTCTGGTCCTAGATTTGAGAAAATATTCAACTTGAAATCCTCTTGCTAGATAAGGATTTAAAAACATCTTCACCCCACAATGCCTACATTCTGTTTTGAACTGTGAAACTAACCACATGTATTTTTGAACATTTTTAGATGATATTTAGCTCTCTTGCTTCCTTCTCTTTGTCAGCATTTCTTATTAGTTGTGCACATTCTTGCCTCTACTTAAAAGTAAACAAAATATTTATTCTCCTGCCCAGTTTCTAATATAGCATTTTGTACAAAATAGATGTTGAATCCAATAAGTAAATTACACATCATCTATGAAGTGAATAAAATTAACATTTTACTCTTTCTGTTAAAAATTTATGATTCTTCAGCATGCTGCCAAATGGCCAAGTCTATTCTTCATCGATTTCCTGTCAATCATTAAGTTCATATTTTATTGTTCCATTTTACTCCATTGTTCAGAATTACCCATTTCAGTTACAATTTATTACTTATGCTATGCTATTTAGGTCTGCTTGCTGGTTCTAAATGACCACAGTATCACTTTACACATATAATTCACACTACATAGAAGGCTTAATATAGTTTCTCAACAATTTGATCACTTCATAATTCATGTTTTTGGATTGATACTGTATTGTATCATTTCACTAAGTTAAAATGTGAGTCTAATAAAAGTTATGGTGGCTAAAAAGTATAATTTTAATATCTGAAATAACAAAGATAATATATATCTTCAAGTTACATTTTTCCCTTGGTTGATCACTGCAGGGACATTTAGGGAACTGTTGTTGAAGTGGTATCACTGTCAGCAAGTATGATTTAATAGTATATTACATGACTTATAGGAAGATAGATGTTGAAATTGGATTTTCTAAAACCTTCCTGTCTTTCTCCATTCTGTCTTTTATTATTGCAAACAGTAATGAGAAAAGTACTTAATTACATTTCTTTCAATTTCTTATGAAATTTTGCACTTGCAACTAGAGAATTTGGCAGACAATGATGTATGAAGTCAGTTTTTTAAAAAAATCAGAGGTTAGTTAATTTATTGTGATACAATATCAACATCAAGTTGAGCAAAATACAGCTAAATATGTTCTTCTTATGGACATTTAAGAAAGTCCATTAAAGAAAAACTGTAGCTTTAGCAACAAGATATATATCAGATTAAATAATTATGAAGAACAATAGGAGAACATTCAAGCAAGGACAGAATGATATGGAAACTAGCATGGATTGATAAAAAGAAGAATGGGTGAAAGGTTTAACAAGCCAATTAACATTCATAAGGCAACAGATTCAATGAGTTCTTGACAGAGGTAAAGTGATAGGCATAATTTGTTTACAGATTAAAAAGCCTCTTTGACATGCAACCACATCATAGTCAGGAACATGAAGGGAGCAAATTATGTTAGAAAAATTGTTCATCAAATGAGAAAAGTGCACAATGGTGAAGAATGCTGATAGTCATTACAGAGTAGATAGAATGAGGCGCTAAAAGAAGGGAAGGGGCTGCAGGTGTGTCCACATGCCATCTCTGCTCAGACATCTACTAATGGGAAGAAAATTGAAATCTAGGACGAATGTAACATTGCCAATCAATATGATTGTCAAATAAATTAGGATCAGATTTGATCAGTTATTGGAAAATTATTTCCTTGGTTTTTACCTTTTGATTTACTTGGAAAAAACAGATTTGCAATAATTATTAATAACAGCTTCCAATTATATGGGTATTCTTTAAAAATTTATTAGGATAGTGAGTTTATGAACAGTAACATATAATTTTGTAATACTGCACCAAGGAAAGTAATACTTATTATACTTATTTTACAAATGAAGGAATGGAGACAGAAAGGCTAACATAAAATTATAAGACAGAGATTGGTGATGCATCTCCTAATTATTTTATCTGTTATTCTTGCTTTACTTAGTAGATCCTTCATATTATGGCCAAAATTGTTTTAAGAGATTATTTGACTTGGAATATTAATCCCATCAATTCAGCCCACTTCTGTCAACCCTCTGAATAAAGTCTAAACTCCTTAGAAAGGCATAACAAGCTCCCCATGATTTGGCCTTATTTGTCCTTATCTCTTCCCAGGCCTTACTGAACAGCTCCAATTAAACTACTTTTTTTGTTAGCAGTCTTCTGATAGTCATGTTGTTATTGTGCTCTTGGGATCTTCTCTTTCATTGGCCACTAGAAAATGGGTTATAATTTTATCTACTCTGCCATATTCCATTGCTTGTGTGTAAGGTTGTTCCAGGGAGGGCTCCCTTTTATGCCTAGCACAGTTACTTTCACTTAAGAGATGCTCAAGAACAGACCACTGAATTAATGCTGGATATGCTATAGAGGTTTCCCTTTGTCCTGTATGTACGAATTTTGAAACTTTAACTTCTGTTTCAACCATGAACTTTTAAAATACTTAGGTTTTGTGTATTCCTGTTTAATGTATGTCCTTATGCATACAAAATTTTGTAGGCTGAATTTTTCAATACTATGTATTTTTCATAAATTTATTTAGTCAGATGCATAATGTTACTTTTAGCTAATATGCTTATTTCTGTGTTGTTGAGCATCTAGGCAATTACATTTTTTAATGCAGTTACATTTTTCCCATTATGGTTAACATTTCAATGAGCACTAAGGGGCAAATCTTTTTTTAAAAAATTATTCTAGTAAATATCTTGATTGGGACACAACCTAGCAATAGATTTAGTATTGCTAAATTACTCCTTATTGTCACTATAACTTAGTAGCTATTGACAGACCTCTCCCCATCCCTTCCTACCTGGTGTGGCTTTAACTTTTACATGTCTTTATACAAAGCAGGTCAACAAACTACAGCTTGCAGACCTCTGCCTGTTTTTGTAAATAAACTTTATTATAATACAGCCAGACCCATTCATTTTGATACTGCCTGCGATTGCTTTCAAAGAGCAACACTGAATAGTTTCAGTCTGTAAAGCTGAAGATATTTCCTCTCTGGCCTTTCATAGAAAAATTTGGTAAATCCTTCATAGAAAGTATTTCTGTAATGCAGTTTTCACTTGCAACAAAAGTGATTGTTGACCAGTTTCACCATACTCTCAACAGTGATGAGAATTATGACAACACTAAAATATTTAGTGAATTGTGTTTTCTCTGTGATAGTCTCACAACTTTGTCCTGAGAGATATATAGTAAGATTTAGACTCTAAATAGAGCAGTCTGTACCTAGGGGCCTGGCAGCCTAGCAAACTGCCCTGGTGCTTGGTTATTTGCTTCCAAATAAAGTACTGCTTTTGGAGTCACCATTAGCACATCAGTGACTGCCAGGTGCTTCCTACCTTTAGCTAATGAGTTCTGTGGTACTCACATCCTTAGCTAGTTTGTAATGCCAACAAATCCAGGAGAAATATAAGAGCTATACCCATCAGACTGCTACATTATCTGCTTTAGCATGTTGAACTGTTGCAGATGTTTTGCCTTCCAAAAGAACAGTTTAATATACACAAAAGTGCCTTAAAGCAAGATTTAGGTTATTGCATAAAGGTCTGCTGACTTGCTTCAGCATATTATGCTGAGACTGCATGCCAGGTGCACAGGGGTGATCGGGTTTCATCATTTCTGGGTTGCAAAATCAAGTAACATGAGCATATTAGAGGACAGATTATCTTCTTGTAATACAATGTGACCCAATTTGCCAAATAAAAATGGAATGAAAACAGCAGCTTGTAACAACACCTAAAATATCTTTTGAGTCATTATCTCTTTAATGAAAAGCAACACTGGACAATTTCAACACAAATTGTAGTTTAGCATCTCATTAACTGAATAATGGCTTATACACACCATGCATTGCTAAGCACCAGAAGTGCTATAAAAATGCACACCAAAATGAATCCACAGTCCATTCTTCTTTCCATATTCAGATGACAAATAAGATCTTTCTGTCTCATTATTTCATAATTATATTTGCTTCTTTTATTTTCCTCAGATGTTAAGTACATCAGAAAGAGACTTCCAAGCAGATTCTTTCCTACATTTCTGCATAGTATTTCCCACTGTGGATTATATAGATATTTGATTCTAATTTGCCATTCAACTGGCATTTTTTTTCTTAAGAGACTTAGGGGGTCTGAAATAAAAGAGGAGGTGATTTTGTATAAGAAAGGCCTTCCAGGACATGAATTACTACTGGGCATCTCCTGGTGCCATTAAAACAAACCTTGCAACTTTTTAATTGAAACCTACTGAGACCAGAATGTCTTTCTCTTTTTTTTAGTTCATTTAAAACATCCCCTTCTATACGTGATATTTTCCTTTCAGTAATCAAGTAATTACTAGGCGATTTCACTTCTTTTGTACAAACTTTGCCTTGTGTTCATCAGCTTGGATCTTTCACTCTGATAAGCCTGGGCTATTGGGGTTGGAATGGCTGATCCCTACCAGGCTTGGATATCTGGAAGCATTTTCCTCCTGTTTCACACTGAGTTAGCAATCAATCCCATCTGCTCTTTATCATTAGGAGTTCACAATGTACCCCAAGCCATTCTTCAAGGAAGGTTGCAAACTTTGAAGGCAGCTTTCTAGACAGATAGATGGCTAGCTAGATGCATTCTATGTCTATGTACAGATAGTTTTTATTCCCTACAATTCTCACATGGACTGAATGGTAAGTATAATAGGCATTTAGAAATGATTATTTGTGGATGAACCTCATTTGTATGTACTGATAAACTTGATAAGAATGAGAATAGTTTCCTATCACCTTTATAATTTTCCAAGAAATAGTATCCAATGACTAATCCTGTGATTTGCACACAATTTATACTATTAGTGAAAGGAAGCATTTTGTTTTCCAAATCACTATGAGACTAGGCCAGATAATCTATCAGACACACTAACATTCCTTGATTTTTGCTTCAAGCAACCATTCATTGACTTAGACAGTATTTTTGCATTTGGTAGTTTGTCAAAGTCAAAATTAATCAGTACAAATTCTTCAATCCATTTAGTTAGGGTATCAATATTAAAATATACCAAAATATGAATTACCTAGGGAGCTACATGCTTTTTTCAAATAAATGCAAGAAAATTTAAATTTAAAAACTTTCTGAACAATGTCTTTTGTTTTATAATATAATTTTAAAAATCTCCTTAATATTTACTTTAAAATCTAGACTAATGTGAGCTTTTATGAATCTTTTTAAATACAGATACATTGTATACATTAAATTAAAATATTTTAATCTCATATTTTAATCTAACATTTTACTTAATACAATAGACCTCTACTTTCACAGGCTAGTAATCTTTTCAAGTAAGTGAAATTGCTTAGTTTCTTTAATAATCTCAAGAATTCATTAAGAATCCATCTCTGAAGTCTATAAAACTAGGTATGTTTTGGTCAAAATACTACATGTTTACTTAAGAGGTTTTATGATACTTCTGTTATGAATATCAGTGCCTATTTAATTTTTCAGTATTTTCTAAAACTATTAAAGCTAATCTTGCCATTTATTAATGCATAACAAAAATGTCCTATATTTTAAAACATGATTTCATAAAACCTTGTAAACTGCCTGAAACCATGAACACAAGTAATAAACAGTACGCCTGTAGTGGTGGTACCTGCTTGTAATCCCAACTATGCAGGAGGTGTAGCTAGGAGGATCATAGTCAGAGGCTAGCCCCAGGGGAAAAAAAGTGATACTCTATCTGAAAGGGAACCTAAAGCAAAAGCGGCTAGTGGTGTAGCTCAAGTAGTAGCATGCATGAAGCCTTGATATTAGCACCCAGTACTGCCAAAAGAAAAAAGTATATACTTTACACAAATTATGTTTCCTATTACTAAGATGCTCCTTAATATGTGTGATATAAGATACATCCACTCTGATATCTCATATTTGAAACAGAATTTTTGTGTTAAACCTGAGAATTTTCCAACCACACATCCTGTAGTAATTACTAATATGTAGCTCTCAAATATGCCTCAATAAAAAGAGAACAAATGTAAAAACTCTTGAAATAAAGTCTGGGAATTTTTTAAAGTATGCCTTTTGCATGATACTCATTAAAGCATAATAATTGAACCCTTTAAAGTTAATTTACCTAAATGAAAAAATTATGAGAGCATGAACAGAAGAATTTTAATGGTGAAATTTCCTAAGTCTCCACTGAAGACTTAGCACCAGAGGACAAAGCAGATATGTGCATTTTTTTATGTTTTATATCCTTGTCCATTATAAATTTTGGCACTTTTTTCTTCATTGATCTTTTAGTTGCTTTAAAATATTAAGCTTGTGAAAAATGTGATTTGAAAGTATGGTAGGATCTGGGACAGAAATGTCTATTAAAAGCAGTTAGCACTACAATTTGTCCCAAAAAATTCTACTAGAGAGGATTGAAGAAACCAGAAAAAAATAACAGAGAGAGTATAGCAGAAGGTCATAAGCTTTTGTCTTTGCCTTCTTTTGTTTCCACACCTGAAGGTAAGAGAAAACCATATTGAGTTGACATTCTCCTATTTATTTGCAAGAGAAAACCAGATTGAGTTGACATTCTCCTATTTATTTGCAAGTTCTAATGAAGAGGAAGACAACATACAGCTCATTGCATTTTGGTTAGCTGAATTTAGTGGCCATCAGTCTTCATTTATACTAGTCACTCTCCATTTTTTCAGTACTGGGATTTTAGTTCATGCTTGTTAGACAGATGCTCTACTACTTGAGCCACACTTCTACTTCTTGTTTCTTTTAGTGTTATTTTTTTTCTTTTTTTTACAGAAAGGGTTTTATGCTTTTTCCGTGCCTGCCTTGGACTGTGATCCTCTCACTTTCTTTATCAGAGTAGTTGAGATTGTAGGCATATGCCACCATGGCTGGACTGCTTTTCAAATCAGTCTTGTTGACTTTTTGCCCTGACTGGCCTGGAACAATGATCCTCCTGAGTAGCTGGGATTACAGATATGAACCACTATGCACAGCTCTTCAGTCTCCAACTTTTAAGTAACACTAATCCATCTTTTAAGTGCCAATGTCACCAAATTCTATCATTTTTTCTTTCAAGATATTGCTTATCCAAGTTTTATTCACTTTATTTTCATTGCCAGCATCCTAACCACAATTTCATCACCTCACAAGAGATGAATCAAGTAACTATGCAGGTATTCTAACTTCAGTCTCCTCAATATGATCTATTCTCTCCATCTGATTCATGCAATTGAAAGATAAGGGTTACTTAAATCTTTAAGTAGCAACAACAAAATATATAATTACCTACTCCTTATTCAAGTGAATGCAAATCCTGTCAAATTATCAAGAATACATCCCTAATTTTCTTTTCAAGCAAACAATAATGTATCATATGATTTTTCAAATGTAGTTCCAGCTTAATTTATCTGCTTCTACATATCAGCGTTTTGGTATCTACTGGGCATTGTTTTAATTGGTTATTTGAGGTAATCTTGAAAGACTGAAAATGTAATGATTATTAGAAAATGATAGAGTTTTTTTCAAGTTGATCTTTACTTGATAGACACAGTGGGTTCAATGGTTGTTCTCACAATGTGATCTAGCATTTTGACTTTTTCATCCACTAATTTTCAAGATATAGGTATACTTTAGACTGTCAAAAGGAACTAAATTAGAGATGATGAAGTAATCACAAATAAATGTAGACAGAAGGGAATATTGTTCTCTATGATTATCCAAATGTTCAACTTCTTTTCTTTTTTATGGATGTTTTTACATTTTAAGACATGGTTAAGTACCTATACCCTAAGCTCAAGAATAGTATATATGTTTAATTGAATCCATTTGAGTTCAGATTATTTCAGTTGAACAAAACCTGGTGGATATTATCACTTTGAGACTTTAAGAAAGAAGATCAATGAGTTGAAATACCATTGTAAATAATCAGTATTTTTTTTGTTCAAAATCAACTTAAGCATATAAAATGGATTTCCATTATGGGTCGGATAGTTTCCACTAAAAGACATAATGAACTCTTTACCCCCATACATGAAAATGTAATGTTATTTGGAAAATGGGTATTTATAGATGCAATCAAGATCAGAAGAAATTCTATTGAATTGTGGACTGCCTTAGCCAAATCAGGTGTCCTTACAAGAAGACAGAAATGTATAAAGAATGCAGATAGATACATAGGGAATAAAATGATGTAGAGGGTAGAGATGGTAAGGAGACATTTATAAGCTAAGGGATGCCAAAAACCATCAGAAAACACCATAAAATAGAAAATAGAAGATTCTCCTGTCCTCCGGAAGGAATGATCAACCTTGCCCATACCTAAACTTTGCATTTCTAGTTTCTAGAATTATGGGAGAATAAATTGCAGTTATTTTAAGGCACAGAGTTTATGCCACTTTGCTACAGCAGCCCTAGGAAATAAAATAAATGTCTGAACTCTGTTAATTACTAATACATGTGTCTGTCTTCCATTATTATCTATCAATTTAGTCAAATGACATTATCCATCCATTCATTTATTCAATATAATAAAGAACAAATGTATTAGAGTCAATCAAAACCACGTTGTAAGATTACCAGTGAGTTCTTAATTTTCAGAAGTCTCAATTTCCTCCTAGTAAATATAAGTATATTTTATGATTAAATAAAATAAAATTTAGAACAATACCAGAAACATTAGCAAGGGATAAATACTTTTATACATGTGCCTGCGTGCACAGACATACACACAATACATTTCCTTCATAGTTTCACTTGCATAAACAAACAGTCTCGAATACAAGTTTAACTTTCCATTTGTTCAAACACACCAGTTATGGCCATAGACCTTTATCTGGCCATTGAGACATGTGTGAATTTGTTGTATTAAATTCTACTCACATATGAGAGAAAACATGTGACCTTTGACTTTTTGAGCCTGACTTACTTCACTTAACATGATATCCTCCAATCCCATTCATTGACCTGAAAATGACATAATTTCGTTTTTCTTTATGGTTGAATAAAACTCCATTGTGCGTATATGCCACATTTGCTTAATTCATTCATCAGTAGTAGGTCATCTATGTTTTTTCCATACCTATTGTGAACAGTGCTGCACTAAACACCAGTGTGCAAGTGTCTCTATTGGATCCTGACTTATATTCCTTTGGGTATATGCTGAGGAGTTGTATCATTAGATCCTATGGAAGTTCTATTTTTAGTTTTTTTCCAAATTTCCATACTGTTTTCTATAGTGGTTGTACTAATTTACATTCCCACCAACAGAGCATAAGGGTTCCTGTTTTGCTGCATCCTCACCAACATTTGTTGTTATTGTTCTTGAAGATAACCATTCTAATTGGAGTAAGATGAAATTGTAGTGTGGTTTTGATTTGTATTTCTCTTATGGCCAGGCAAGTTGAGTACTTTGGAAATTCAAGAAACAAAATCATATACACATTTATATAGAGAACATTTTTATAATAATGGAACTATTCTATGAAACTCAGGGAAGGAGGAAAAAGAAAAGAGAATGATAGTCAATACAAAAATACATTGCATTTGTGCAGGTAGAGGACATAACAGTATGTACTGAAAGCTGTTGAATAATAGGGGAGAGAGGAAAGAGAAAGGGAAAGTAAAAAAGGGGTTAAACTATCAAAGTAAAGTATATTCCAAGTTGGGATACATTGAGAATCCCCTTTGAACACTGACTTTGGAGGTAAAAATGAAAGACAGAACAGTAAAATAGGAACCGTGAGTGGGGAGGTACTTCTGAGAAGGGGGAAGGTGATTGAAGGAGATAAAGGTAAAGGAATATGGTTGATAGGCTTGGTATACATATACAAAATAGAGATATGAAAATTCTTGCAACTGCTTTAAGGGGGCAGAGAGGGGAATGAGGAGGGAAATGCTGGGGGTGACTTAACCAATGTACAACATAAAGCTATATGGAATTGTCACAATGAATCCCCTCTGTACAATGCATATATACTATTAAAATTTTTTTAAAAAACTTTAAATGTTTAAGAATTAAACTTTTCCATTCATCATGCTTTAAAGGAGACAGTGCACTGTTCTTTGTCACATTGGATCTATTTGCTGGCATGAGAAGGTGATAGCTGGAGCTCAAGTTGTCACCTTGACTATGAGGTAGAAATCACATGGTGGAAACTTCATTCTTTACCGTGAGTGGTAGAGATGGAACACTGGCTAGGTACACTTTCTGTAGTCGCTAATTCTAGCAGATGTCTGTGCACAAATAACTTGAGCATACCTAAATCTTAATGTGAGAAATTCATATAAACAACAAAACATAATTGGGCTGAATATGGGACATTCATAGAATGTCATGTGCACTCATGTTTGCCTATTAAATCCTTCACATTTGTAATTAGGTCCCTGATGAATGTGGAACGTTCAGAACAGTTCCAAACTGCAGATTTTCAAACATTTTGTGGGAGAGAGAAACTTTGTCTTATTTAGGTAACAGTAACGCCAATGTCTATAATCGCTAACCTAAATATTAAATAGTGCTTATAAACTAAAAAATACATACAGTGAGTTCGAGATCCTTCTATAAGGTTTTCTAGTTATCAGCTTATAAACTGTATTAGAACCTAGTGCTGGCCTTTCCGTTGGCTTGCTAGGGCTCTGTCTCAGGGATTCTGAAGCTGGGTCTTTTGGCTTTGATTTGCTATGTGTTGTCCTGCATTTTATATGCTTTTGGTTTCTTGCTGCTTGTGAATCATTGATGGCAACCTCTGTCTTTGACACTCTCTGCTTTGATGAATTTACAAAATTTTGGAGTTCTTTAATGTAAGTACAAAGAAATAATTTAGGCTTTTTTCTAGTTGCTCTCCAGTTTCCTCATATATTCTCCCTCCCTCCTCTCTTTTCTTCTCCTCCTTCCCCCCATCTCTCTGCTTAAAATCATCACATCTTTATATCATCTGCCAGAGCTGCAGTTGTTGACTGAGAGAGCTTATTTAACCTCAGAGGCTTAATATGAGAAGAATAACTTGAGGGAAAGGTTATTTTGGACTACCCTGTTTCAAAACATTTTCTGTATTGTGTTTCATTATTCTTCTTCAAACACATCCCTTTAACAGATACAAAGTAAGATCAAAAAGTATAATTTGCCCTTGGCTAGGGTATGGCCAGAGCTCTCACCCATGAAGTGTTTAGTCTCTGCTTCGTTCATCCATGCATGCTGTGTTTAGTCACATGCTGGGCTTTTTGTGAGGCCACGAGATAACCACAGTGCTATGATGAATGTAAATTCCAGCGGTTCACCTTTGAGCATTGTCAACTAGCAGATGTAATTGGGGAGAAAAAGTGTCCTGTGGCTGGATAATAACAAACACAGTAAATAAATTTGGCTTAAATAGAAAGAGAATTTGTTAACTGACTGCCAAATGACAATCAATAAACTGAAAGAAAAAATCTACAGAACAGTTCCTTGAATTTCCTTGATCTTGGAAAAACAGTAACAATAAAACAATGACAACTCTAAAGTGTGTTTCTTTGAGATTCTTATTCTGAATCACATTCTATGTATTAAAATCAACCTAAAATGAGTTTATACCCATTTTAGATATTAGGAACTTAGTACTTTTACACCTATGTTTATTACAGCACTATTCACAATAGCAAAGCTATGGAAACAGCCAAGATGTCCTACTACTGACAAATGAATTAAGAAAATGTGGTATTTATACACAATGGAATTTTACTCAGCCACAAAGAAGAATTAAATTTTACCATTTGCAGGTAAATGGATGAAACTGCAGAACATCATCTTAAGTGAAGTTAGTCACGCCCAGGCCAAAAGCTACAAGTTCTTCCTCATATGGGATTATAGACCTAAAACAAATGCAACAATATTATGGGACATGGGTCACACTAAAGGGAGGCTGTACAAAGGAGGGATAGGGCAAGAGAAGGAAACCAAAAGCTTAAGAGTGGTTGATGTGCTTACTGTATAGGAATGAATACGGAAATCTTAAACTGACCAGGGCCACTCTGGGAAGGGGACTATTGAGGAGTGAAGAGGCCTGGTAGAGATGAACCAATTGGGGTTGGAAACAACACAAGGAATATCCCTGTGTAGCTATCTTTATCTCAAACTAGCAAAACCACCATGTTTCTCTTATTATGTTTTATGTTTTTTCTTCTACATAATTGGAAACAGGAGGGAGGAACAGGTTCTGCAGGGGTAGTGGTGGAGGTGGCACTGTGGTGACAGGTAGGAGGGTGAATATGGTGCAAATAATGAATAAACATGTATGTAAATGCAAAAATAATACCTGTCTAAACCATTCCAGGAATCAGGGGAGGGAGAATAAAAGAGAGCAGTGGAGAGGGTGAATTCAAGTATGATATGTTTGATACATTATAAGAACATTTGTAAATGCTATAATGTATCCCTACCCAGCACAACAATAATAATAACAAAATTTAAAAAATAAAAAACTTAGTGCTTTTATAAAACATTTAATTAGGTATTATATATGAAAGTACCTTAACATTAGACAGTGCTTTACAAATTAGTCATTATATTTAATATTTAATTATATATTAAGTAGATATATAGATATAGTATAATACATTCTATATTACATAAATAAATGCATACAATAATATATATTAACATAGTTATGTTTCATTATTATGTTCTGCATGAAAATTAACTTGCTACTTTGCAAAAGAAACAATGAAAGAAATTCTTTCTGATATTATGAAAAGTGTCGAACATTTACAATATCATGATGGAGTTACAGTGAGAAATTCAACCTTCTTTTAAGGCCAAATTTTCCACTCATATTTTCAGTTTTCATACTTGTATTTTCAAGGTCTTTATTCCAGCAATTATGTTGTTTTTTCTCCTATATGACAGCATTTTTCCCCTTTCTATTGGACATTTCATGTTTAAGAATTTTTCACTGAAAATAAAAAAAAAACACTTCCTCAATCCTATGTACCAGACAAGCTATTTTCTATTCATCAGTTCCTATTTATAGTAAAACTTCATAAAAATGATAGTTCCATTTCATCGTTAATATGTATCACCATTAATATACTACCACTTCTATTCTCTCGTTCACTGGCAACTGGCACTCCTATCAATAGTTCATAGAAAAGACTCCTCTTATGAATACCAGTGGCCATCATTTTGCCAAATCTTGTATTTGGTACTTCGTTCTCACATTATTTGATCTCTCAAAAATATTCGCCAAAGTTAACATCCCACCTGGTGTCATGGCACAATCATCATTCCTCTAGTTTGAAATGATGTTCACTCTTCCTGTAGATGGTCTGTAAGTATTGGTGGCCCCAAGATTTCTGTTTACTTATTGACTTCTTGATGATCTAAAGCAGCCTAAGCACTTTAGAAGCACCTGCCATGCTCTGCTTCTCAGTGTAACATTTCAACCTCATGGCATCATTCATTATCCACCTGCTTACCAGGAATCTCCACTTGGATATTAAATAAATTTCACTAGCTTAGCATGTTCCAAAGAGAACTTTTGAGTCCGTTTCTCACACCACATTTCTTAATATTCCCTATCACTAGTCTTTTGTATCTCTATAAAGACCCTTTCCCATATAATCAAGTCCACATTTCAGAAGTCATTCTTATTCCTTGTTTTCATCTCTCACATCACTTGCAACTCCAACTCAACAGCAAGACCTGTTGGCTCTACATACACATCATCCTGAATTTATCTATTTCTTATCCTCTCTACTGTTACCACCCTCAAAAAGTTTCTATCTTCTTTTCCCTTGCAATGAAATTGTCACAAAATGATCTTCTTACTGTCACTTTTATGCTACACTATGCTATTATCTTCATGGTAGCTTGAGTCTTCTTTTTGAAAAAAAATGGGACAAATTATTTATTAATGTCTTTCAATGAACATATATCAAACTTCTTAAAATTAAATTTATGATAAATAACTTTTTAGCCTGACTTGGTTTTATTCTCAACTCATTTCATACAATATCCTTCTCATACTCTACATATACTCAGTCCAGACTTACTCCCATTTATCAAATGTACAAAACTCAATTCATGTCACTTTTCTAAAGAGAACTCCTTATTCAAAATTATATGCTCACAAATATACACACACTTAACTCACTGAACCAACAATATTTGTGTCAATACTATTTATTATACTTTGTAGAAACAGTATTTCTATACTGCCTGAAATTCTATGTTGTGCATCGAAGTTCCTAGAACAGTATTTGGTATATAAGAGATGCTTGCTAAATATTTAATGAGTGAATAAACAAACTCAAAACTAAGGCTTACAAGAAATATTTTAAGTCTGGAAATGATTAGCCTTCACAAAGAAGAGGAATACACATGACTAGTTGCCATTTGAGTAATATAAAGAAATTTCAATGGACAAAGAATTAAATGCTTTGAAATAGCCTTAAGATTAGGTTATGTATTTTTACTTAAGACAGAAATTTTTTCTTAAAATTAAAATGATAGAAAAGGTCAAATGCAGTTTTTGGGAAGATTTTTTTTAAGAAAATATAGATGACCACAGACAGAAACTTACTATGGAAAAGATTTAAGGTCAGGTCAGAGAGTTTAGTTATATGATATACGAGAGCATTTATATAAAAATAGAAGCTCTCTGCTCATTAGTTACAATAACCTAATTTAGCATCAAATTAACTTAAAAGACAACACAAGTAATTTAGCTGAATAGATTATATTTTCCTCATCAGCCCAGTAAGTTGCTCAGGATACTAGAATTATCATGGTTTAGACCTCTGAATTGTGTTCCGATATTTATATACATTACAAGAAATCCAATTCCTCAGTATTATAAGGGAGGAGAGATGATTCCTTTCCCTCCAACATTCAAGATAGGTGGGACTATGAAACGAACTGACCACAGGAAGAGTAACAGGAGAAAATGTGTGCAAATGTATTAATTTTTATATTGCATGTATTGGGCCATTATAAGAAAAAAAGAATACTTGAAAAAGTATTGATATTTGAGAGCTCATATGTAATCTCAAGAAGGGCAGGGGAAAAAGAATGAGGCCACTTTGGGAGAGCAAATGATTTTGAGGAAAAACAAATGTGCCCTTAAAACAAATAAATGAGAACTATGAGAGTTTTTAACAAAGTTTGGCTGAGTGTGGTGTTGACCTCTTGTCACCTCCTCTAGAATGAGTCAATCTTTGCTTGCTGATGAAATCAGGGAGCAGATTTATTATAATAGAATTCTTTTTTGAATATCTGTTTTTAGGTCCATAAAGGGAGTTCAGAAAAGGCCCCTCATCGCATTAGCTCTTTTTCAAGTGCTTTTAGCTCAAAATAATCAATATACTAAGGTGTTATATTCTATTTTCCAACAGTGTTAATTACCCCACAGTCAAATAGCCTAGCAAAGTGTAGACTGTATATAATATGTGAACTGAGAGAAATGTGAAAAGCATGGAAAACTTTTCCATGAATAAAAGTTAGAATATAAGCACCTTCAAACTGGAGTACAGTAATAATGCTGAATATGCAATGACAAGGAACAGAAATGTCTACTTTTCTATCAATTACACCGAAGCCCCTTAAACTAGCTAGAGAACTTGCTTCTCTCGTTAAGTGCAACTAGTGATGATACTCACATGATGTATTTTTTAGAAGGAACTAGTAAATAAATTCATCTAAAGTACTTATGAAGGTGCTTGATACATCATAAATGGCCCACTATTAATACTTCCAGTTACTATTCTGTGGTTTCCGTGTGTTGGAAAGGTTTTCTGAAGTCTACCACTTTTATTCCTTCTTTGAGTGGGTTTTGTTTTAATCAATTGAAAGTAAAGAGGAAATGGTAGAATTTGACACCAAAAAATTAGCGAAGAGGAAGGAGTCAGAAGAAAGAATAGTTTCAAGATAAGAGAGCATATCTTGTGATTATAAAGTCATGAGGCTGATGATTTTCTTCCAAAGTAAATTGTAAAGGCAAATTCTTATGGGGAGTTTCTTTCCAAGAAAATGCGCTGAACAAAGACAGTGAAATGGAATAAATTGTGTCCAACCAAGGACACTCTGAAGTAGAACATTCATTTTGGTTATGTATCCTATAAATTTTACTTAAAAAGCCACTTGTTATTTTATTGACAACCTGTTTAACCCTTAAAATTGCATTAGGATATAGAATATTCTATTGTTACATATTTTATATTAGAATAATTTCTAAGTAAAACACACATACACACTTTTCTATAGTAACTGCAGTAATCCCTATCATAAGGCAGACAACAGAGTTTCCGTGGAAGCACCTTTGATGTTTTAGTTCAGGATGAAATTACATGCAAGCTTTTCAGTTTGGTCACATTCAAACAATCACTTTGATAATTCAATGAACTTTCAACAAACATTTATTGAGTATATATTCTATTTAGGCATTGCAGGAGGTACAAAGGGAGATTAAACAAAAAAATGTGTTTTGATAAAAGTCCCTGTATGCTCTCGAGAGTGAACTGTAGGCATAAGCAACTAAAACAGTGCTGCTCAGGGGTGCTTCTGGTAGAAACAGGATGTGTGATAAGAGTACAAGAAAAGGGGACAATAATCATGATGGTAAGGAGGAACTGTGGTTTCCTCCAGGAGATAAGCTGGGCCTTGAAGAATGCACAGAGCTGTTAGTTGGCAAAAACTAGAGAATGGTAGGTTGTTTTTGAACTTAGAGCTTCCTGCTTGTTAGGCAGGCGCTCTATCTAACAGACCACACCTCTGGCTATATTTGCTCTGGCTGTTTTGGAAATAGGGTCTCACTTTTTGCCACAGCCAGCCTGGACTATGGTCTTCCTATCTTATGATCTCACTAACTCTTTGCCTAGGCTGGTCTTGAACCATGATCTTACGGCTCTCAGCCTCCTCTGTAGCTAAGATTTCAGGGGTGATCCAGTGTCTCCTGGCTTCCAAGTTGAGGCTTTTAAAAAAACAAATATTTTTCCCTCAAGGCCCTTGTCCCTTTTGATGTCTTCTGATTCAAATCCTAGATTCCTGGTCCCCTATAAAAAGAAATTTACTAATTAACTGACCCCACAACACTACATCGATTTTAATGATTAGTAATATATTCAATTGGCCAATGCATGTGCAGAGACCATTTTGAGAGGCACACTTCCATTTTTGAAGAAATGCTGGACCCGACATGCACAACAGCATACAAAGAGCTCTCAAAGTTGGGAGGAGATGTACATCTTATGTATCACCCCCTATTTTTGGCCCCAGCCCCATGTTCATGTTAATACTTGACTTCAGAGCTTGGATGCTGAACTATCATGTTTGTCCAGGTCAAGCAAAAGAGGCTGTAAGCATTTCCCTGATAGCCTGCCATTGTAGACCTCAGCTAAACACCAATTTTGCTCAATGCATATGCAGTTCTTATTATGCCATAGTTCATTTTAATTACAAGTAATGACTCTCCCATTTGCAATGCAAGTGATTTTGTTTATTTCTGCTTTAGATAACTGATACAGAGCAAAACCCATGTGATCTGAAGACATGAACAGGGATTATGTAGATGATAAGACCACTTCTTTCCTTCAGGATGACAAGAAAATCCCAAAATGCTCAGTCTAGGGTTTGGCTTAAAAGGAAGACCAAATGCTCAACCAATTAGGGAGTAATTTATCATTTGAATGAGCCTAATGATAAGAGCTGTGCAGTGAATGATGTGACAATATTAAGCAACACAAAAGCAAATGATTAAGGAGTGACAAATTGGGAAAAAACTAAGGAGAGCAGTTTCATTGTGAAAGAAGAGAATTTGACAAACTCTTCCAAGAACATAACCACCTTGTTTTTGCTTCTTTCTCAGTTGGACAACGAAAAATAGGGACAATTCTGTTTTCCAAGAATTTTATAAATGTGAAGTGGTTTAATTTTTATGTGTTTTTAATAATTAAGGATTGCAAATATATTTAAAGGATTTTGGACTTTTAATGACCCAACATTATGCAAATTGTGTTTGCAATTATTCAAAGCTAATCAAAGTAGAAGAAAAGCTGGTTAATTTTAAAAAATATACTTTATTTAGTATATTTGGCAAATTGCAGAGTTTCATATTGAGTGTGGTTAGAACATATGTTTTATAGAATTGGTTTGCATTGTCTGACCTGCAATTCAGAGCATTTTAAAAGCCTCTTTCCTTTTTTAATTCTTTTAGATAAAAAATTACTTATGATGTTCCTTGCTGACTTAAATCACAGCAGTAGAGTATCATGGGAAGGAGGTTGGTCATTGGATAACTGGTCATGAATTTATATCCTCAGCACTTTTGTTTTCTAACAAGGTAGCTTTAGGGAATTTTCCTGTTTTCTGAGCTGAGACTTGGGTTCTTCATATTCAAACTTGACCTACCACACTGCCAGAATTATTGTGAAGAATTAATTAGATAATGTCTAGGACCAAAACAAATTTAAAAAGCAAAGCATAGAACCTGTCACAGAACACGTATCCATAATGTAATTTCCTCCCACTGTCCCCTTACATCCGCAAAAAAAAAAGTTAAAAATCCAGCCTCATCCAAGATTCAATTAATATTAATAAGAGTGAGATAAGCCAGGTAAATTGGTTTCCAGTGACTTCAAGCACAAAGTTATTGAACACTCCTGGGATTCATGTGATGTAGAAGACAAATCTGAATGGCATTTGTCTAGCATGAGGAAGATAAATGTCCTTTTCTGTGAGGATATTAAGATTTAGTAAACATTAATGACTAAAATGTTAATGCCAGGTTAGTCATGTGCTCTGTTTGCCTAATCTAACTAAATCTTTAAGTAGGGAGCAATTTAAATAGTAAATTCATGTTTTAGCTTCTGTTTGTACAGTGTAACAATAATTTGTTCACTTCAGCAAAACTTCATGCCTTTTAAAATGTCTTTATGGACTGGAGGTGTGGCTCAAGTAGTAGAGCACCTGCTTTGCAAGTATGAGGCCCTGAGTTCAAACCCCAGTCCCACCAAAAACAACAAAAAATAAAATAAAATGTCTTTATGTGACTATTTTGACTAAAAATGTGTCACTTGGAAAAAGTGTAGGGAGTTTGATAACTAATAACAAGCTTTTAGGATGACTTGATTTGTATAATATATACAATGATGATATACGTATGATTTATATTATTTTGATAATAGTGCTTTTATTGCTGCAAATGTAAATAATATTTTATTTATGGCCAATATGCATATGTACAATGGGGCAAA